>NC_056729.1:983209072-983533670 GCF_019279795.1 Protopterus annectens
TCTTTAACAGCAACAGCTGTGCATATGCAATGAATTTGGAGTGAAATTTGAAACCTTCCATCCCTGGGAGAGGGGTGAGGTCAACAAAGTATGTTGTACTGCCAATTCTAATTATCAGCTTACATGTTTGCCCGATGGACATGGGTGTGAAATGGGCAGCTATGTATGGGACGTAATTTTTTTGTGGGTACATATTGCCCTTTTTTTTTTTTTTTTCAGGTGGGAGTGGGAAGTGAGGTAGAGGAAGTAGGTATGTCCAGGGAAGTAGGTTGGGAAGGTAAACAGACAAGAGAGACAACACGCATACAGGGGCAGTGTATGACACATGGGGTGGGTGAAAACAATTGACAGGCTCGGATATTTGGAAATCGCAAGCCCATGAGCCCACAGATGGAAACAGTGGAACTGAGATCCCCACCCATGGGCAGTCACCACTGAACCTTCACAGCCCCGAGGGTGGCTGTGCTGGGGGCTGCGTAGGATGGGCAGGCTCACCCATGAGATGCGCCACTCTCGCCTCAAGCTGGCATAGGGGATTAGCGACTGTACGCTGGATCTTCCTACTCACCACAGCCTGGACCCTTCGAAGGGTGACAGGTGGCCCTTCTCTGCCCATGCTTGCATGGGGGGATGAGCCCCATCCCCTGCAGCGCTTCCACCTGAAGGTGGCACAGGACCAATGGAGGAGGGGAGCCCGGGCTGGCCACCGGACCTGCTGGTGCCAGGTGCACTCGCCGGCTGAGGATGGACAGGTGGGTCCGCTAGGACCGGCCTTCCCATACGTTCTATGATTAGGTGTGTTTAATTACAACATAAGCAAAACAACATTCCAGATTAGTTGTAACAGCATGCAATAATATTCCCATTAACCCAACACACCAAGGGTACAACAGTTGAACAGCAAGCATAAGACATGCATATATTGAACCACAGTAGTTATTCCAACAGCATGCAGGGATGTTTGGTAGCAACAGGCCACCATGATTGTGGTGTTCAAATAGGGCACATGCATCAGCGTGAATGCAAATATTTATAGAACAGTAGGACATATGTCCCAACAAATATTTAAGATTACACGTACCCATTGAGGTGTGGAATTGCATGGTTTATGCACATACAGTAGGGTGTAGAAAATACCTCGGTTAACATCTTTTAATGACCTTTACATCTACACTACATTCCTAGTGACTGCAAGTGTATATCCTCTACATGTATTATTACACTTGCCACCATACATTAGGTTGTGTAATGGGTTTGGCTAGTTCAATATATGCCTGACCTATATCTGACATACTATCTGTCCAGGATGCAGATGTTACTGCTACATATTTCTTGATTGCATTTATATTTCTTTATCTACATATCTGGAATGTTTTCACATGACATTTTCACTTCAATTTATACAGAACCCTGGATTTCTTGACATACATTCACATTTTTGGGGAAAATATAGCATGCTACACATGTGTCAGCTTTAGTTATTCATGCCAGCTAGTAACTGACTGTTGTGGACTGTATATATGTTTCACAGCTACTAGCACTTCCATCACCCACTTTATATGGGACTGCACAACTCTTGGTTGCCAGTACCGTTTCAAACAGTACTGTTTGTATAATGCAATGGTACAACAACATTTCAGACTCTGTGACACAGACACACTCTGGGATTTAGACCTTTATTAATGACATTACACACTTTTCCACAGGCTCACTCCTTTATTTGTTTTAATGGTGTATATGGTAGACATGTTCAAGACATATTATACCTTTATTAATAGGTTAGCACACTCTTTTTTCAGGCTCACTCACTTATTTTATACGACAGTGCCTGCAGAGATATTATTCCAGACATATGTTACCTTCCTTAATGGGTTACTACACTCTTTTTCTGCCTCTCTGACATTTTTATCTGACAGTACATACAGAGGACTTATTCAGGCAATTTTGTGGCTGTATTATTGGACTACAACACTTTCTTTCATGCTCTCTCCCATATTTTATTATAACAATACATGCAGAATAATCACTAACCTGCCTGGTTGCGCAGCCTTATCAGCCTATCAGCATAGGCTTGCTGATTCATAGCACGGTCACCTGCAGCTGTAAAGTAAATGAGGGGATATTGAGACATACCTATCCATTATACATACTCCATTATCAATTCTTACATACTGCATTTCATGGCTACATATTCAGTTGTGGGGCATCCCATGGGCCTCCTGTATCCACTGGTTCAGGTGGTCCTGTTTTCATCTCTTCAGGTCTGCATGGTGGTGATGGACCTGCTCACCAGTCCAAGGAATGCCCGTGGCACTGGTGAGGTCACGAGCTAACCGGTTCCAAGCCTCTGCCTTGTACTCCATCCCTTGGAACTGGCCCTGCAGGAGTCTTGTGTCGTGATGGTGGACAAGGAACCAAACCATATATTTGGACTCCTTGATGCCCCAACGTTGCGCTTGGGACCGCGTTCCCTCTCCGACACCAGACATTCTAACTGCAGATGTGAGCTACAATCAGTTATGGCGTGTATTCCCGCCTGTGGGGTTTAAATATGCCGCATTTCCCGCACTTTTTTGTGATTGGCCATTTTGTAAAATTCTCGGCTGACTGCAGACCTGCTTAGTAATGGTTAAACTATCATTCGTAAGTATATGAATGTTAACAGTGGATGTTTCCCCTATGTTGTCATGGCTTAGTGGTTCTGTACTTTGCTTCTGATGCACAGAGTCCTGGGTTCGAACCTTGTCATTCATTTTATTTTCACACTGTCCAGACAGGCTAGGGGGTGTGGCTGCATTTAAGCAACTTTGCTCTACGTTGCTCCTCGGTGCCCTATGGTGCCCTGGTTGGCGCGGCATGCACGTCCGCACAAACACATTGTGTTAGGTAAAGGGCCAATGAACTATTGGGAACTCTATTGCACTGGATAAAGCGCTGTTAAACTGTGGGCACCTCTATTGCGCTAGGTAAAGCGCTATTAAACTACGGGCAACTCTATTGCGCTAGGTGAAGCACTGCTTAACTGCAGGCAATTTTATATCAGGATCCTTTAAAATATTTATTTTCTTCACTGATACATTGGCCATTTCACTGCTTTTTAGTAATGTTTAAACATATTTGTCAGGTATTATTTCATATACTGATTTAAAACATAAATACGAAGGGAACTGGTGGGACTCGAACCGTGAATGCCTCTTCTTTGTGTGAACGCTCTACCATTACGCTATTGCTATTTGGTGTGATTTGCATAAACATTCTTTCTTATGCTTTTCCGTGTCTGAATTGCTAACTGCAGCTAAGCAATGGGCACACCCGCGCACACACGCGCAAATACAGGCAGCTATTTTGGGAATTTAAAAAATATATTTAATATTTTGCATTTTAGAACTATGATAGGAATTTACAATATCAGGGGTGTAGTGTTGGGTGCAGGGACATTTGAGTGACTCACTCTTGTGTGTGTGCTTTTTTTACTTTTGAAACACTTGCAGGGGCGTGGACATTTAGACTGCTCGGCTGTCGGACACGCCCCCCTGCTTTCTTACACGGTCCGTGTAAGACTTACGGTTGAGTCAGCGTGCCCTCATGCATATTCATGACTCGCTGATGTCATACCATTCAACTGCAGCCTCCGAGTAAGACTTAAGTCTTACACAATGTGTTTTCTGAAGGGCATGAAGTGTGACACTGAAATGTCTGTCATGTTTTCTAACCTCAGTCTTTAATGACTTGCCACTACTTTGCTAGAAAAAATGCTTTTATGAAAACTGGGCTAAAAACTGGGGCACAACTCTGGACAGTCTGCAACAATCTGTACAGTTGACAGGTTTGCCTGCTATCCCAGGCCTAACATACATCCATTATTATTTATTTGGTTGTGTACTGGTGTAGTGTTTGCATCGTAGTCCCAGGTACACTCCCATTTTCCCATATATGTACTTGCAGTGTGTCAATGGCAATAAGTATATTTTTCGGGAAGCAGGTGTTTTACTTCAAAGCTGAGTGGCCTAGTGGGCTAATGCACTATGCTGTAGTTGACAGGGGCCTGGTTTTGAACCATGTCAGGGTGATTATTTTACAGATGTGACTAACACTTTGAGAAACACATAAGATCGTTTAAGCACTTTTAAGGACATTCAAGTGGGTTTGCATGGGTTTGCATGATGCACCTCATTGCAGCTCGCTGCTTAGCTCCACACAAACCCATGCTAAAAATTAATAAATAAAAGACAAAATGGGATGATAGGACAGTGGTAAAATGGGGGCAAACAGAGGGAAAAACATACTGAAATGTAGGTAGGGTTGTGCAGGAAGGGTGTAGGAAAGGACCACAGCTTTCCATTTCTTGTACAGCAAATGTGGTGCAGTTTTTACAGACTTTGTACATGAATTTGGACCCTCAAACCCCAGAAAGAGGGACGAGGACAATATAAATGTGTTGTCAAGCCAATTGGACCTAATTAGTTGTGTCCACTGGATATGTGCAAAATGGAGAGCTATGTATGGGGTGATATTTTTTGTTGTGGGTCCGGTGCCCACTTTTTTTAGCAGAGAGTAGAATGTTGGGGAAGGGATGTAGATACATGTGGCAAAGTAAGTTGGGTAGGAGTGGTTGCATTTGCAGACAGACAAGACAGGCATGACAGCATACAGGGGTGGTGTGTGACACATGAGTAGGGGTAAACACCTTGAAGGGGAGGGTGTTGTGGAATCAAAGATGCATGTGCCCCCAGACAGCAACAGTGTGACCGAGCTCCCCACACATGGGCAGTCAACACTGCTCCTTCACTGTTGAGAGGTGGCTATGCTGGAGGCTGGGTGCCAGGACCACCAGGCCCCACTAGGTTTATGAGTCTCCCTCAATCTGATGCAGGCATTTTTCATAACTCCTATGCACATTTCTGCACACCATGGCCTGTAGTTGATCCTGGGTGACTACTGCCCTTCCGCCAACACTCCTGGGGGGACAGGCCCCAACCCTTGAGTTGGTTCCACTCAAAGGGGGTGCAGTGCCAGTGGAGGGGACACCACCAGCTTGGGTCCCTGATGTGCTATGACTCAGTGTCATGGCCAGCTAAGGCAGGGAAGGCAGATCAGCAGGAACCGGCCTACCCCGATGTGCTGTGGTGATAGAGTTATAGCAATGTGTATAGGTTAGTTATGGACAAAACGTTTTGTTAGTTATAACAGCATGCCAGAACAGTGGAAATAGCCCATTAACATATCAGTGCATATTATATGGAACACAAAAATAAATAACATAACAGTCCGTATATTAGCAGCATGCCAGTAACAGTTATGGCATATGGCCAACAACATCAGTAATTCAACAGGATATGTTAATATGCAACCATTGTAATACATAACAATAATAAAACACATGCCCCAAAATAAAGTTTAGAGAACAACCTATGTTAATAGTAAACCATAATCAATGTTTAACAATAATAAATTTAGATGAAGATAAGGGGTGGGGAGAGAGAAATACAGTCCGTTACTACTGGTGAAGGCTATATAGTTTACAACAATACTGCTATATACTTTACAGGTATATCCTTCCTTAATGCTTAACACTACCTTATAGCTGCTGTAGCACATACATACCTCTCAAGCTATTTGTATGGGAGAGTATAGGGCAAGCAGTAACACCTGGAGGTACACATCTACAGAGAACACTTAGACATCAGGTGGACCTATATAACTACCAAGGTGTACTGTGGACTGATGTAGTGTGACTGTGCTATTGACATAATCATGTCAAGGATACATGTGCGAAAGGGGGATTACGCAACAGTAATTACAGTCAGTGACAGTATGACACTTTAGAGACATGTATGTGACAGTACAGAGAGTAATCAGCTATCATGATATCCTTGACAGGCATGGGGATAGAACTTCAGCAAACTTTCACAGACTCTTCATGCATACAGTCATACAAAGATTAGACATTTTATTTATTTTATTTTACTACTATTGTACTTTTTGCCTTTATTTTATGAAGTCTTATCACATTCCTGGTCAGTGCTCTTAACAATCTATTACATCTGAACACACGCACTATTTACTAATGATAAGGGGAACTTCTCACATTTACCTGTATTTCCTGTGGTGAGAACATCTGTCATCAGTACAAAAGCAAAATCAAGCAAAGCTAGAATTTCCACTGTGTGATACCTTAAACCACTTGAAGCAGAGGCAACATGGGATATGTGTAAATCGCCCTTTAAGGATATCAGGTGTTTCAGCTAAATGACAATTCTGAATGTCCATGACTTTTTTCTTTTACTTTTATTTTTAAGTCTTTTTACGGACACATTCAGGCCAATAAAGCCAAATCCTTCTAGCTGTGGACATGCATGTGTCTGCCTTCTTATGACATCATCAGCACAGCATAAGAGGAATGTTTGACTTTTGGTGTGGACTGTTAGTGGGTGGAAATATCTGTGAAGTCTACAAATCATATGAGAACATATGGGTTGGCTAGCTCACCCATATACAGTTGCAGATAATATATTTGCAGTCTACAACTATTAAACTGTCATACTTGCCTGCAGCACAGTACCTCAGAGCACGAATGCGTGTAGCTGAAATGCAATGGTTAACACAAGACAATCCTGATATACACAATATACGTTGGCTATTAATGCTTTTGCTTCAGGTGTTACTGCAGAACAGGTACCATAATGCATTTCGTGTACTACAGCTCTGAATTTACAGTTATTGCATAACACTCTTTATTAGCTATACCCTGAAACAGGTAGTCATATTCTTTTGTGTTTTTATTTCACAGCAGTTGTCAAAATTGATTTCATGCAGTTAATGGTATAGTTTTGAGTCTTTATTGCACAACAGTTGATATAATGCAGGTGTTGCAATACAGCTGTAATTCCACAATTATTGCAGTAGAAACTTTATTTCATTTATGTTGTCAGGGTTAATGCTTTACTCTTCCCTGTTTATTGCACTATAGTTGGCAGTAGTCACTTATTGCAGTACAGGCCTGTGTCTGCTTTCATTGCAATACACAAATTTTTACTGTATGTACGTATTGGCAGTTAATGCTTTACTCTTTTTTGCTTATCTGATTATAGATTGCAAATTAATCTGTACTCACCACACTCACGACACAATCTGGCCAAGCACCCTGCATACACCTCTAGGTTGCAAGCTCTCTCCTCTGCAGCTGTAGGGAGAGAAGCACACGATTATGAATACCTGTCTATCAAGCATTCAGATTACGTATTGGTAAAACAATGCTAACAGTACTTACAAACTTGTGGGTCATTCCTATCTCAAGCTTCGCAGACCCAGGTGTCCAGAAGATCCCCTTTCCAATGCTTCAGGTTGTCATAGTGGTGAAGAACCTGTCACCTCTGTAGGGGATACCTATAGCACTGGTGAGATTGCATGCCAGCCAGTTCCAGGCCTCCACCTTGCAATCTGAGCCCTGGAACTGCCTCTGCAGCAGTCAGTCTTCATGGTATTTCACCAGGAGTCGAACCATGACCCTGGAATCCTGAATGCCCCACCACTGTGCCCAGAAGTGTGTACCCTCTCCATCACCTGCTGTAGTTCCTGCACATTTCAAACTACAACTGGTTATGCTGTATTCCCAACTGTTGTCTTTAATACTGATTTCCCACCCTTACATGCCATTGGGAAATTTCTAAAAATGCAACCCATTGCTTGGCACTGTGCAAACCAGAGCAGCTGAGCTGAACAGTGCTTAAACTGGCAATGCTTAGCAGTGTTAGCAGTGCACAAACCAGCTAAACACAGCCAAGCAGTGCCAAGCACTGCCAAGCAGTGCCTAAATAGAGGTTGTTTAAGCAGTGCTTATCATGGCTTAGCTAGGCTTAGAGAGCTTATCTGAGTGCAGCAGATCATGATTTAAAAATAATTGCCATCATTTATATTTCCAGAATAATTGCTTAATTTCCCCTCCATGTATTCAACCCACACACCTACTACACATAAGACCATAACTCTATCCACTTGGCTATGTAGATATCTGGAGTGCTGCTATACTTTTACATATACCTCTGAGCCACATTTAAGCACTGCTACGCACCACACCATGCCAAGCAAACACATTAAGCAATGCTTAAACTTGACCTTTGAATCAAAAATTGAATGTATCTGGTTTCTATTTTTAGATATCTGGCATGTGTCAATTGCTGCATGCCACTCCGCACTGTGCAAACTTTAAAACATATATTAAATGTATTGATATCTTATACTTGGACAGTGCAGGGGACTCATCTGCAGACACAGTTAGTGACACACTCCCTACACTGGTTCAATAACTGTGTTCCACAGCTCTCCCTTGGCAAAGCGCCATCATTAATATGCATGGTGCACTATCAAGGGGGAACCACATACATGGACACGGTAACTTCCATGTAGGCTTTACACTATGCCTGCACAGAATTTATTAAATCTGGGGGACAGTTTAACTCCTTGAAGTCAATCAAGGCATGACATATACTTTCTGTTGATGATTTAAATTATGCATTTCATGAGACAAATATCTCAAAACACAACTACAAATGGTTAAAACTTTCTCAGATGATGTAAGAATACCATTTGTTCTTGCTAAATATGCAAAAGCAACATTTATAAAAGGAAAGGTACAGCACCAACAGAATATCATACTGAGTGTAAACAAGCTTGGGAATAGATAATGGGTCAACAATAAAACAAGAACAAATGAAAATAAAACTCAGAAAGGAATATTTTAGAAGATTAAAGCTAATATTCATAACTCCTTTGACATCCAGGAATAAAGTCCAAGATAAAATTTCAAGCTATAAATTAATTTGCTCATCCTGTTCTGACTTACAGCTTTTGTGTGCTTGACAGACCACAAAAAGCATTAAACCAGTTAGACAAGAAAGCAAAGGAAATGTTTAATTCTTTATCAAATGATATACATAAAGGTCAGTGCATCCAATATTACACATCCTGTTATGAAGGCAGTATGGGCCTCCCTGAAATTGACTTCATAGATTTGCATTTGTAGGGCTGCATACATATTTGCTGACCTCTTCAGCTCTAAACCTAGTGAATGTTTTAAAGCATGAGGAGAAAGTTAAGATGACATCTTTGCTTAGTTTAGCAGAAATATTTTGGAATAAAATGAGAAGGGAAATCAAACCAGAAGTAGACAATAATCAGACAACTAAGACTGCCAAAAAAAACAAAAAACAAAAAAAAAACAAAACAAAGGATACAAAGTAAAGGATCAGATGAGAAGGAAAGAAATGGCAGCTCCACAAGAATAGCGGCTAGTATAGAGGTCTTCTGGAACAACCTCATGCTGCACAAGGTTTGTCACAGGAATAGTTACAGTTAAATTGAAAGTAAAAGATGATAAGCTAATAATGGTTGCCCAAGATAGTGGACTACTTACACATTGCTTTATAAAATCTATAGAACAAGTGAGAGAAGCAGAAGAATGTAGTTCCTGTAGAACAGAATTTGAAACAGTTGCACATGTTGTTGCTGGGTGTGATACACTCATAGCTGGGGGTCTGTAAAATGAAAGGTGCAATAATGAGACAAGATTGTTGTACTGGGGATTGTGCAAACACTACAGTGTAGAAGTCATTGACAAACACTGGACATATGAACCACAAAGCATTACAGAGAATGATGAAGTTTATATCATATGGGTTCACACATCATCAACAGTTCGCAAAATAGATGCAAGAATAATATATCATAGTTAATAAAAAAAGGCATTCAAGTCATACACTCATAAAATACCTGGAGTTTCAAGGAAAAATGAGAGTAATATGGATAAAAGATACCCAGATAGTTTCAATAGTATTAGGAGTGACAGAACTAATAAAAAAATAAATGTCAGTTGTACTTAAATATGGTACCAATACATGTAACCCCAGATGAACTGCAGGAGGCAATTCTGGGTACATTACAGGTGCTGAGAAGAGCACTCTTGGTTAATATCAAAGATTGAAACATTACTAATTTCATGAACTGCAATTGTACCCTTACTTAAGAATAGAATCCATTCTCATAGTGGCATAAGAAACATAGAAAATACTTGGAAAAATTACCAAAACATCATTTTGTAAATTCTGTACAATGAGTGGCAAAGTTGCATGGAGAAACTGTGTGGCTGTTATTTGGGTCTGGGTAAGTTCAAATACAAGTGTGCATTTTCTATATGGCATTACCAGCATTAAGTTTTCAGTCTGTCTTACTGTGCATGATTATAATGACAGTAGTTTTATTGCTTAAGAGTTATCCTAGGTGTCACATAACTGAGACAGTGTTCAACTTATACACATATGCGCAGACATGAAGCAAAACATTTTATTATGATGTTATACAGGTTAGGGCTATACTGCTGTCCAGCAATCAACAAAAACTGAGTGCAACATTATAACAGAATCTAGCCAAGCTAATTAACACTTATTTGTGCATTTATGAAATTGATCTGCGCTGATTTGAAAACATGAGTTATTGGCTTGGTTGTTTTATCAAAAGGTAAATTGATGTGTTGTATAAACCTTAAGACAGATATTTTGTTTCACTGTAAGATTAAAAGAATATTTGTTGCCATGATGTTACTATAACAAGTACTAATGTCAAAGAAGTTGGAATTATTTTATTAATTTATTGACATTTGGTGACCAGGAAAGTCCTGCTGGGTCAAAAAAAAAACAAAAAAACAATTTTCATCGGAGGCCTGTGGAGGAAAGCTCCAGCAATATTTAACATTTAACTTATAACATAGTAAATATTTTATATATATATATATATATATATATATATATATATATATATATATATACATACATACATACATACATAAAGAAAACATATGTAGAGTTACAAAAATGTTGCAATAGTTTGTGCATGTGACACAAAGGAGGTGCTGAAACAGAACTTGCAGGAACAGTTGTGGTCTGTTTAACAAGAATAAAATAAAAGGACATATACAAAATACCTTTGCTTGTAGATCATCTGCAGATTCCAGATTAAGTAATTTAATAAGCATTGAAAGCAATTGGAGAAGATAGAGGATTGTTAATAGTAATTAGGTGGAGGGTTAGAGGAGAGAGTAAGGATAATATGTCGGATGTTTGAGAGATGAGTGTAGGAATTAGTCTGTAGGAAATTAGGAGAAAGGGGACAAGAGGGAGCTTTAATATAAGTGGTAGTGAGAGGCAGTGAGGGATATGAAGTATGTGGAGGTAGTTAGAAGTGAGTAAGTAAAGAGTAAAAAAGGGGCATAGGTGGATGTAGGGTAAATGTTTAGGAGAAAGATAGGTGGATGTAGGATAAAAGTTTAGGAGAAAGATAGGTGGATGTAGGATAAATGTGTAGGAGAAATATAGGTGGATGTAGGATAAACATTTAGGGGAAAGATAGGTGGATGTAGGATAAATGTGTAGGAGAAAGATAGGTGGATGTAGGATAAACATTTAGGAGAAAGATAGGTGGATGTAGGATAAACATTTAGGAGAAAGATAGGTGGATGTAGGATAAACGTTTAGGAGAAAGATAACTGGATGTAGGATAAATGTTTAGGAGAAAGATAGGTGTATGTAGGATAAACGTTTAGGAGAAAGATAGGTGGATGTAGGATAAACGTTTAGAAGAAAGATAGGTGGATGAAGGATAAACGTTTAGGAGAAAGGTGGATGTAGGATAAACATTTAGGAGAAAGATAGGTAGATGGAATAAAAGTTTAGGAGATACATGATAATGAGAAGATGACATGCAGAGGTGTGGATTATATATTTGCTTTGGAGCATGGGTAGGTGTGTGAGTTAGGAAGGTGGTTTTTAAGTGTAATCTTGAATTTCTTGGAATTTTCTATACTTTTGATATGTTTTGGTAAAGCATTTCATAGTTTAGCTATAGTATAGGAATAAAGACACTGGCCTGCTCTTCTATTAGGTTTGTGTACACTTATTAGTTGCTTGTCAGCTGAACAGAGAGTTCTGGTAGGGATGCAGCAGTGCAGGGTAGATTTTAGGGTGGGACAGGTTTCTGTTTGTCTATTATTTTATGTGCAATACATAGCTGCAGATAGTCGAGCTGAAGTGGGAATTCAAGCCAGTTTAGCTGTGTAAGGGCTTTGCAGTGATGGGAGTGGTATGGTAAACCTGTGGTAAATTTGGGGATCTTGTAGTAGCAAGACTGAAGTTTACTTTTTAGAGATAAGTGCAGGTTGGTAAATATAGGAGCTCCATATAGTAGAGAGGGGATCAAGTAGATCAGCATGATCAAAATTCAGCACGTCTTCAAATAGCACGTAGAATTGTCTGAAGGCAGACACAATCTTTGGTTTGGTGCAGCTACACTGCCTGTTACCTACTGCTTGAATTTCAATACATAAACACTAGTTTGAACAAGGTTTTATAATGTTCAGGTATGTTAATTTTAAATGCAGCTTCTTTTAGGTACAGTTATGTGTACCACACACCACTTATCACTTAGATAACAGCCATTTCCCATAGTCATTTTCTTCAACTGAAGTACAGAATTATGCTGAGGAAATGGGGGAAACAAACTCATAATAACAATAATTAATAAGCCTGGCACTTGAGGGACCAAATTGGGGTGGGGGTCAGATAGGAAAGGCACAAATGTCTTACTGGTTGCCTATTCTGGGAGGAGGGGAGGGTCATATGGTATGGTCGTATGGTAGCCATGATGGTGATACCATGGTATCCATTACAATCTTACTAATGCCAGTTCCATGGACTGATTGGTGTTTTCAACTGTAACAGTCTTACATCATGGCATACTGGGTGTTGTGGCAGGGAAATGGATATGAAATATAAAAATAAAAATCCCTATACCCATGAGCATATCAATGCACTGGGACACCTCAGTATTCTCACGTAAAATAAGAGCACTTCACATTGGGTCTGTGGGCCTAGGAGTGACTCCCAGTGTCTGAGATCAAGAAGAGGCACCAGTAACAGCTAATGGTCTGTTCCATAGGGGCTACCCAAAAAAAATCACTCTGGCTGTCTGTTCTCAGTCAGGAAATATTTTGTTTCAGGCATGTTCTAATGTCCCTGATAAAGCATAAAGTACTTGTCAAAAGGTGAGGCACACTGCAAACAGCAGCATTTTGCTTGTCTATTAAATATTTATGTACACAAAATAATTATGTATGATGTTTAAGAAATGGTACAAATGGCTTGCTTCAGTTGTATTGCAATTATATATCTGACAAAAGGGAGAAGTTGGATAAATGGCCATTATAGTACAGAAAATATATTTCATGATCTACAAGAAAGTATATGACATTTCTACAATGCTAATTGGACTTCAGCAGTTTTTTAATGAAGAATGATGTGATATATATCCCCAAGTCTAGTTCTAAGGCTATCTTTACTTTTTGACATAAACTTTTCTAACTTGTTTTTCACAGCACAATACACGCCACTTATAATGTAATAATTTAACTGTCAGGATATCTTGTTCCTTCCATCAGTGTTCTAGTATATGTAAGATAAAATGTATCAAGGAGACCTGGTCCTTATTTTCAGCACACCATTAGTTTTTATTTATCATGCTTTGTGGTTATAATGACAGCAGTAAAGGTCTAGTCCTCATGCTGTAAAAGTGCAAGGTATGAATCATTTGACAGACAATTTACAGGCTGAAGTCAGCAGTATGGGAAAAATACTGCAATGAATGGAGTGATAAAAGTAATTTGCACCTAAGTCACTTTCTAACAACTTGTGTCTACCCATCAAGTGCTTTCCAAAATCTGGCAGAGGATTTTATTGGAAATGTCAAAAGAATCATTTGTAAATGAATGTCAAACAAAAAAATAGTTCTATTCATGGGAAGTTTATTTTCTTAACCATTATAATTCTAGGATACTAAAAAAAGAACTTCAGATATCAAAGTCATGCATGTACTTGAGCACAACAAATAATTTAGAGAATACTTCTATTACACTGCACTTCCTGTAATTCACATCTATGTCCAGATATTTCAGGCAGGCAAATAGCTCCTGTGTTAACAATGGACAAGATTCAAGAGTACTGCATAAGGTCAGTGTGCAATTAAAAGGCTATGCAAAATGTTGTAATCCACAAACGGCAACAGTTCCATAATACTCTCTCTATGAATAAATGGACAACTGTCTACTTGGCAGAATAAAACAACAGATGAAAGGTAATATGTTCTACGAAGTTGCAGCCTTCATAACAGGCCATGAAAAGTATTGTATTCTGATAATAATTGTTAGCGTAGTAGCCATCACTGTCAGTCGTGATTCCTGACTTAGCAGTCACCGTTGTGCAGGAGAAAGTGGTATCATCTAGGCAGGCTAAGGAGACACAAAGGTGCTTTTTGTTGTATAGCATCATCCATAGGCCAGAACAGTATGATTGACCTGGGAAAAATGTCTGTACCCTCAACATCTTACATTACCTGTATCAAGGACTGGAGGTGCGCACTGCCAGAGGGCAGCCTGTTGCCCTGCAAGTGAGGGAAATCATGGATATTATTATTCTATCCTTTGGCACATTTGAAATGACCTACTAAAGACATAGAAAGAATACTGCAGACCTCAGCTTCATCAATTCACTGTGTCACAAACCTTCTACAAGAACATACTTAATAGGCCCAAGATTCACGCATTCTTTTGATCCTTGTCATCACAATAAACAAAACATGCTGGAGGGATAGCTTCCTGACCCAGAGACTCCCCAAACTCTGGAATAGATTGCCCATACATGTCAAGCAGAGTGCCTCTTTGGCCCTCTTCAAAAGGAACCTTGAGGACTGGATGGGAGAAAGGAAATTCACCCTGGTATAACATCAGTCACCCTGCTAGACAGGGGTCCAGGGAAGTAAATAGTGTGGGAAGAAATAGCCAGGGAATTGTTATGGCTAGGCTTGTATAGGCCCTAGGGTTGATATCCTAGTACCAACCTACGAACCCAACACCCATTAATGTGAGGTTTATATGTAGTATCCAGGCTGCGATGCCTCATAGATGCTATAGTTATGGCAAAATAAGCTTCTAGCAAATATGATGTCCATGTGAGTGCAACAAGCATATGACATACAATCACAATGGGTGAACAATAGATGTTTAAGGAAAACAGATTTGGGACAGCTGTTGTTGCACAGGGGGGGGCACACCAGTGTCCTGAGCTATGCTTTTGGCTCTTGCACTCTAGCACATGGAAATATTTTGGGTAGTGACAGATTTCCACTTGAGCCATGGCTGCTCAACCCTTTTACTTGGCCCCAAACACCACCTGAGGAGGCCTATAGCACTGCCTACAGGTGTGCAAAAATATGACTGGGCATTTGAACACTTAAAGATATAATCTGGAGCTTGTATAACTCAGGAAGTACAGTGCATTTCAAAGCAGAAAAGGTATGAGAATATGCATCATGCACAGCAAACTGTGCAGCTTAATACTAAGCAAATGGGCATTAGTACCTGCAGTCCTGCCAGCACAACAGTATGATAACCTACTGCACCAACAATTAAATTTCCAGACTGTAACTTACAAGTATATTCATTAAAGCTCAGCTTCAACTTAATCCAGGGTATCAAATTAACTACATAGTCATGACATCCTAACAAAGGAAAATGTACCCAATGACACAAAGACACAGGATGACAAACACACAATAGGGTAAGCATCTCAATGTGTTCAGTCCCTACAATAATATGTAGTAGAAACAGTATATGCCAACTGCTGACAAGTAAAAATGTCATGCCTCCATCTATGGTTTTGAGGTGCTGTAGTTATGGCAGTGAGAAACTGACATATCCCCTATATGCAAACTGCATGCAAGCATGTTGTCTTAATGGCAGCTCCTATATTCCATGGAAGCAATGTTCAAATAGCAGGTGAACATCAGTGAGAATTTGGTGTTGGTGTTCAGATACCCATTGTTTCTGGCCATTGTGAATTCTCTTGGAATGCCATTGTATAGACTGTCTGTACAAGAAGAAAAACACCAGCAGATGGTTTTGTTCCATTGTTTCTATATATTTGTTTTACCATTTGTGAGGTCATATGCCTCATGGCACAAACAGACTGTACTGTGGTGGTGCCTATGAAGCTGCATCAGAAGGGCAGAGCTGTGTTGTCTCATATAAATATCATGATTTTGAGATCATGTATAGAACTCCTGCATTATTTATTCTATATAACAATCAATCTCTTTCAGTACCCAAACTGCCCTGATCTGTGCCATCTCTCAGAATCTGAACATGCAATGTTATAACATTTCCAGTGGCAATGTTTGCATCACAAGCTGCAGCAGCCACAAGGTCATTTTGGAGATGCTATATTCATGCATGTTACTAATTGTAAAGAAGTAGAAACAAATCATCATACAAATTAGCATTGATTATATGAGAGGCTGATGTGACAGATGTTTATCTGGATTGACATGTCAATGCCAACCTGCCCACTGTCTATACTGGCTCCAAGTCCAGACACACAAGCAACTGCCTGCTTCTAAAAGGCATGTATATGTGTAATATATATATATATATATATATATATATATATATATATATATATATATATATATATATATATATATCCATATGGTGCACTGCTTGTAGGTTGCACCAGACTTGCTACAGTTTTTGCTGGATATCTGGTGCTGTTCCTCACCAGCATTCCCCATACTACTGCTAGCCAGCGACAGGCCTAGTACCTGGGAAGGCTGGTTAGCCTCATCTGCCATAGATGTGACCATGATAGCAGCAGCAACAGCAGTGGCATTAGCAGACCTGTAGGTAAGACATTAATAAAAACCTTTTCTTTCTATCACTTTGACTTAAAAGCAGTTATAAAGCAAACTGTCTCAAAAATCAGCAATGTGAGGGCACTAATGTATTGTGTGCACCGATAGTTTAGACAAACCCTAAATGACTGCTTCAGCATACGCATTCCAAATAAATGCATAATAAAGCCAAAAGTAATATACAGTCAGCTGTAGACTACAGTATTGCTAGAGTGCATTCATTTTCTAAGGAGATAGACATATTTTGTAAGGAGCATGCACAAACTATGAGGCTGGCACTTTTAGTTTTAAGAGTAGCATTTTTTTCTATGCACTTCCATGTTTGGAACAACACATAAATACATATCAGATGCTATGATATCCTAATATATTCATCAAACAATGTACAGCACACCCCACAGGTATTGATGGCATCATCAGCACATGCACCATCACCAATTGCTTGTCTGATTTCTACTTTTTAAAAATGGCCAGACAAAGCTGCCGGAACAGTCAGCACATCTCAATATTAGGCAAACAAGAGGAAAGGTTATTTTTTGACCTTGTCTTGTGTAAATAAAGGGTCATAGATGGGGCGGAGCCACTAACTGGATATATGACCAGGTAAAACATATGAAAAAGTATAAGCTTGTTTCTGGTAGTCAAAACTGGCTTACCAAGGAATACAGACTAGTGTTGGCATAAATGGATTAACCCATCACATTGTCAGCCTGTGTATCTGGGGCAGCACTCACTATCTGTACCCTGTGTTAATCACATTAATATACAATGCTCTTTTAATTCTGTTTGAGCACTCATCTTGAGTGCTTTATATCTATAATTTTATGCAAGGCAGCAATATCTACCAACAATGCACATTTTATGCAGAATTACTAGAATCTGATGATATAGCTGAAAATCAGCAGGCTTCTCAAATGAGGCAGTAGTGCATTTAACCAATGTACAGCTTGTGTAGAAAAAGTAGAATCTAAATAATTGTAGATTGACATGTACCTTATGCTACTGACATAGTGTCCCCCAGAAAATGTATGTACACTATAACCGTGCAGGGTACATTGCTTGCTATGTTCCTTCACAACTTCCACAGTATTCTAGGGACACAAGCAAGTAAATTGTGGCATGATTATCCATAGCACGCTATTTGCAGCTTTGGTTTCCTATTTACTAATACCACAGTGTTCTAGGATATGATTGGGCCAAATGCTTCATGCAGCATACCGTTTGCTGTATTCATGCTCTACCACCTTTCTCTTCTGGGGGCAACATATGTAAAGTAGGCTGTGTGTATATGTTTATCACCACTGCCTCTCTGCCCAGGGTGCAGTTGTATATAAAGCATGGTGTGTATAAATATTTATTCAGCACTGCCTCTCTGTTCTGGGCATACTTCTGTGCAAAACACGTTGTATGCATATGCTCATGCAGCACTGCTTCTCTGTTCTGGAAGAATCTTGTTTATAAAGCTTGCTGGATGCATGTATTCATACACCACTGCTTCTCTGTTCTAATTTTCTAAGTATGCCTGTTCAGAAAATGCATCATGAGTATCTGTAACCCACTGTTTGTCACGTCAATGTGCCACTACCACAGCACTGTATTGACACATATGTATACCCAGCATTCTGACATTTTAGTGAACTCATAAGGTAGATAACAATACTGCTGATTTGCTACAATGTCTCACATAAGGATAAAGGACAAATGGAATACATGTACCTGTACCTCCAGATATTATTTTGAAAAGCTTAAAGTGTATTCGTCACTTTCTGTAGCAAATGCTTCCCACCTAAATTACAATGTCATCTTTTTCGAGCCTGCCTTCACTAACATTATTGTTAGAACAAACACTAAATTCTTATAAACACTTTATGACTTGTACTTTTAATTATATTACCTGTATTACTTTTGACTTTCTTTATTTTAACACTTGTGTTCTTTAAACATATACTCCCTGATTTTGTATTTGATTTTATATTGTATATCTATGCTTTTGTATACTGTATATTCCATACTTTACTTATGTTATATTCTGTTAACTGCTTTTGGAGCTTTTCTCCCTGGGCTTCCACTGAAAATGGGCTCTGCTTGGCCCAGTGGACTCCCCAGTCATCAAACTGGAAATAAATAAATAAATCAATAAATGTAACAAACTTTTTTTAGTTGGGTATAACTTACGATATGCAATATAAAAATTTGCAGTTTCTAACACAAAGTGTGTTGTTTCTGCATTTTATTTTGATAATAATGTTATCCTCCAGAAGATTTTTCTTGGACCTGAGAATCTTTACCTTGATATCATAAAAGACTGCATTTTATTTTGCTGATAAGGACGGGCTCTTGGATTTTTTTTTCCTCAGAGTTGAAAATCTATGACAGTATGAAAGACTGACTCAACAATGTCTCATTACCTAAATTAATGTATAGGCAACTCTATATCCATGTTAAATGCATCAGTAGGGGGTTCTTAGAAAGATTACTTATCAACTAGGTTTTGCAGGCTGTGCCTTGCAGTGTATTGATTATTTTCAGAAACATATTTGTTTTTACAGTTAATTGCATTTCTCATTAGACTCTCCATGTCAAAGCTGCAAATGATTTTGTGAAAATATTATAGTGGGCCAGATTCATTATGACAGCATAAATAGCTGAAGTGCATGCTAATTAATCAATCCAATATGGTGGAGCTATTCAGTAAACTATAAAGCAATTGTGTACACTCATTGTAGACCTCTGCCCTGTACACTGAAACTCTTTGGAATACAGCACAATTACACTTATAAAAAGTATGTTAGGGGTTGCAGCTGCTGTTATCATGCTGCATGTACAACAGGTGTTAAATCAGGGTGCTGATATGTTAAATCAGGGTGCTGATACTACTGCTGCTGCTGCTGCCAGACCTCAGGCAAGAAAAAGAAGAAAGGTGTTTAGATCCAGTTTGACTTATTATGGACAGCATGACACAGAAAATGCTAAGAGATACACGATGGACAAGGAAACACTAGAGGGAATATGGAACCTCTGTCGTGGCCACCTCAGGTCCCAAGGAAATCAGAGTGAAGCCATCTCAGTGGAAACAAAGGTACATTTAGTATTATGTATACTAGCTAATGACACTTTCCAAAGACCCTCAGGGGATATATTAGGGGTGTCAAAGGAATCAGCCTCAAGAATATTACATCACTTTTAAATGCAATGCTACTACATCCAAAGGATCACATCAGTTTCCCATACCCCCCACAGGACAGACAAAGATCCATGCAGGAATTTTATGCAGTAGTACACTACCCTGAAGTGTTGGAGTCAAAGACTGCACACACACACACACACACACACACACACACACACACACACACACACACACACATAGAAATAAAAGCCCCACTTGGGGAACAGGGAAGGAACTACATCAACAGAAAATATTTCTGCTCTATAAACTGTCACATGTTCTGTAATACCCAATGGATCTTCTACAAAGTCTATGCAGGTAATACAAGTAGTTTTCACAACTCGCAGATATACCACTCTTGTGAGCTGGGCACCAGGTTTGCTACAGGTGACATTCCATAAGAGCATTTAGTGGGAAATGCAGGTTATGTACTGGAACCCTGGCTCATGAAACCTGTGAGAAACCCAACAGCTCCACTGAACAAGGATACAACGAGGCTCATTCTCAAGTTAAGAATATTACAGAATGTGTATTTGGTTTGTTTAAGTCAAGGTTTCAGTGTCTAGACACATCAGGAGATACACTGCAGTTTGACCCTTCTACACATCTGCTAAAATACATACATACATGTCATATCACACAAAATAATACTCAGGAAACAGTTTCAAGAAGGACAGCAAGTGGCAGGACCACAGTTTCTGGAACCACAGGCAAGGCCAGTAGCAGCAGCAGATACAGATGAGGAGTCTAAGGGAGAAACACCAGCTGCAGATGGTGTTACATACAGACATACATACAGACATACATACAAACAATTATTTCAAGCACTGGCATTAATGCCCTTCTGGCTTGCCAATATACCAAGACACTTGTTCCCATAAAAAGTATACAGGCTATTCTTAAAATATCTAAACTAGTACTTGCTTTAATGTAAATTAGTAGTCTGTTCCTAGGCACCAGCTACTATATCAGAGAAACCATTAGTACACTTCTCATTCTTATAGAATCTTCTACATAGGTTGTCTGATGATTGTCTAGTACTTTTTGTTAATCCCAAATATTCCCAGAGGTAGTTGTCACTATATACCTGAATACGATCTCCTCTTAGATATCTGTAAGAAACACTGTACAAGTTCAGATATTTTAGTCTTTCATAATAACTTCAGTTTTCACATCCATTGATATCCTTGGTATATTTCCATCGTACTCTTTCCAGTTTACTCATGCTTGTTTTCTTATAGGGCTTCCATATTGTTATTCCATGCTCACGTTTGAGTCTAATGTAAATAGCAAACAATGACTACATTACTTTGATTTACTAGACTTTATAAATATTTTTATACAACCTATAGTTCTATAATTATCATTAACCAATTGGTTGGTATGATTAGAAAAACTCCTAGCTGACTCTACCCATATACCCAGGTCCTTAAATGAGTCTACAGTTTCAATCACTGTGTGCTGTATTAAATAGTCACCTTACAATTTATGTCTCCCTAATCTCATATGCTTAGTTTTTTATGTATTTATCAGCATGTTATTCTCCTGTGCCCAAATGGTCAATTTAGTGATGTTATTTTGCAGACATGCCTTATCTGCAACATGTAATCAATTTACCCAGTTTCAGGTTGGTTGTCTACATATAGATCATAGAACACCTCAGATGATAAATTTAGGTCTGGAAGATACAATCTAAACAAGTAAAGGCCTCGGACAGAGCCTTGTGGGACACCCTATCCATCTTATCAGCTGTACTTCAATACCTAGTCATACTAATTTATTGATCAGGGCTTTGTGTATGACCCTGTCAAATGCTGAAATTAAATATATATAAATTACATCACAGCACAATTTTTCATTCAAAGCTGTCATTATATTTTATAGAACATCATGTTACAGATGATAATATATCTGTTTTCCACATATGTAATGTTTTGTGCAATACCAGTGCAGCTACTATCTATTCAATTGTATATATCTTCATCCTTTGTAATTCATTTTACTCTGTGAATAATGTATATACCATGCTTGAAATTGTTTATAATTGTCTTTGAACTTGTATATCTGGATTCAATTGTCTATGGAGCTTTTCTTCCCAGGCCTCCACTGAAAACGGGTTCTTCTTGGCCCAGTGGACTTACCTGGTCATCAAACTGAAATAAATAAATAAATAAATATGCATGCTGATGTATAGTTTCAAGTCCCAGCCTATTCAGTTCTGGCAACAACTTATCCAGTATTATCTTCTCCATTATTTTTCCGCAACATGAAAGTAGACTTAAGGGTCTATATGACTCTGGGTTTGTCCTAATCCCCCTTCCCTTAAAAACAGGTTTGATAAGTGCATGTCTCCAATCTTGAGGAATCTGCTCATATCTATATGACGTAGGGAATAATAAATATAATGGTACTGTAAGTTCTTGCTGAAGTGTTCTCAGGCCATTGTTACTAATTCCGTCTCCTCCCTGTGCTTTGTTTGGATCCAGTTTGAGCAGTTCATTTTCAATATAATCTAATTTGATTCCAGTATTTGGGGTTACCTGGATGTCACTAGGACAACCTACCACCCCTTTTATGGAGCCAAACTGTTTTGCATAAGATTTTGTAAATATATCTATAATCTGTTGTGTCTGAGAATAAATTTTAGAATCTGCACACAGTTTATCAATTTGTGTCTTTACTCCTTCCACATCTTATGTATCTATAAAAAGGTTTCCCATTATGCTCAATATCTTTATATACATTTTCTTCAAAATGTTTTTGATCTTGTCTCACACTAATGCTTAAGCTGTTTGTCCAGCTTGTTTATTTCTGTTTTCAAAGTTGTAGTTCGACCTATTTTCCATTTCTTATATTTTCTGTCTCTCACCTTAATCAGATATCTTGTTCTTATGGAAATATGTCCTTCTGATGCTGTATGCCTAGAGCCTGATGTTAAACATATTTTGAAATTTTTGCACTCAATTTCTTTCTCAAAACTTTTCACATTCCATCTGCAGTTTTTCCACTGAACACCTCACTCCAGTTAGTTTTACACAGTGACTGTTTTGCTTCCATATAATCTGTAATTAACCTTCTGTGCATTGGCTTAGATTTCAGTTTGGCAGAATTATATAGCAACAAATTAATCTTTATGACCACATGATCACTGCACATTGATTATGGTAAAACTTGATTTGAAGTTACAGTAATGTCTTTGGGAAAACAATGTCTAGTATGTTCTGTCCCTGGTAGGTATTTTTACAATCTAAAGCAATTGTTGTTGGCAAAGGAGGCGTGCACAGCATATCCTGGCTTATGCTAGGAGCAAAGGATAGCACACAAAATGATAACTAGGTCAATATCTAAGATCCATTGTATATACAGATAAGAAAATTGATGCCTGTCAAACTCCACAACCTTTACTTAACCATGTAATAGCTGTGTTCTGATGACATCATACAGGGACAACCCCCAAGAAAACTATTTGTAATGGCAGTAAAGATAAGGTAAGTGTGGAACCTGTAAAGAAAAAAAAAATATATATATATATATAAATATATATATATATATATATATATATATATATATATATATATATATATATAATTACTCATATGGAAATATGTATATGACCCTAAACAGAACATTTGTTTGAGGTGTATAGTTATGTCAGTAATATCTCCTATGTCAGATTTTTGGAACATACAGTTATGTATTAGAACTAAAACTGTGCATCAAGAATTTCAGTTGACAACTATCTATAAAAACATGGAACAGGCCAATTATACCCTCATTTGTGCAACTATACTAACAAGCAAGACTGAAATACCTAATACTTCCACTGCTGTATTTACAATATTAACTGAAGTACAATGAGGTTCAGCAGTTATATAAGCAGTCATTAACAAATGAGTAGGAACAAGAAATCAAAAACATTTCTTCTGCAATACATATTGCTAACCGCAAACTTGTGAGTAAGCAAGTGACCTCAGTGTCAGATTGACCATCTGCACCTCCAGACTGCACCTTTTCATTACCACCATCATCAGAGGAGGAGACTGACACTCTGAGTAGTAGGGGTTCCACAGTGCCACTCTCAGGAGCACCTATGATAAGCAATAAACACAACAAATGGAGAAACAGAGAATAAAATTGATGACATATTTTTCTTATACAAAAGGTATGTTAAACTCTAATAGATGCCAAAGCAACAAAACGTTTACTCTTATTTAGACCTGAATTTAATTTATGTACAGTAATAACAATAACCAAATGTGTGTTTACTATGTACAGGTGGGCAAGCCGCCTGCAATCCAGATGTCTGTATATGAGGAAGAGAAAGGAAAGAAAGATAAGTGTCACAATGCAAATGAAGCAAGAAAAAAAGAGCAATTCCGTTTAAATGATCAGTTGAAGAATGTTCTTATATAAAAATGGACTGAACAATTGAACTCCCCTTCCCCCACCAAGCACCCTTCTCTATTTCTCTATTACTGCGTCATCTGATTCAAACTTATTGCTGGCTCTTTATATATCTCAGACATGTATGATATATGCATATAAAGGTATAACAAATGACAGTTTCATTTTGCATACCTGGAAGTTCTGCTTGAGCAACTGAGTGTGTTGTCCATGTCAGCATCTGCATCAACATCAAGGGTTCTCTGCTGAGCTATCTGGGTTAATGACAGTGAAGAGAAACTCCAGTTAGTGGTGGCTCGGTACCGAAAGTACCTTCCATAGCCACCTGTTTCTTGATAACTGCAGACACCCTAGTGTCATATCTGGAAGTAACTTCTCCCATGATGCACTCTGACAGTATTGATGCCATTGATCACCTGATGCCATATTATCTCTTGGGCAGATTGGTTACCTCTAGCTTTCCCTAAGAGAAAAGCTCCATAAGGCCTGGATAATGACCTCATTTTCTGTAGCAGTCTATGGTAGCTTTGGAGGTACAGATTTCGTCTTGGGGTGCGATATCCCTGCATGAGATGAAACAGAAGACAGTCACATAATTAAATATATTATACACAGAATGGATGGCTATGAACTTGATTATGTATCAATGTATGCATTCAACATGCCCTTAACACTGTAAGAGGTAATGCATCCAACAACTACACACATGTTAGGGTGCCTCCTTCAAAAATATTCTAAATTAAATATCATTAACAGTCTATAACAGTTCTGTAATGCAGATAATGCAGATTTCTGCAGCATTAATAATGACAGATCAAAGTGTAACAGTAGAAATGTAAGACCACTATTTTAAGTGCTATCTCCACTGCTGTGGAGAACAGTTTGGTAGAAATCACAAATTAAAAAAAATTGTCTTTGTGCTAACACATGTAAAATGCCAGATCTTGCTACAATGTTATAATACAAGCATCTGCAATAACTGTGCAAATAATTAAATACAACCTACAAAATATAGTCCAGGTAGCATTCTTTAGCATACTTTTTGTAATGTAGATATAAGTGATATGCATGGGCTATCCCAAAAGAATGGCATTAAAAAAAACATTAAGATAAAAAAATGTTTTCGAGTGGGCACTGCAATTCACCCTTTAATGTTATAATTAAAGCAATATGTCAGAAATAGAAAGTTACCTTGACAATAAAGAAGTGTTGAAAGTAGATAATTCTCTAAAAGTTGTGTTTGCTTTGCAGTGCAAGCTCTCTGGATCCAAACAGTCTCCCCAGTATGAAACAAGGGCATTAGCTACATGATTACCTTTATATAGTGCAGAGTCAGCCCTGTGAGCATTGTGAATATGCAAATGATGTGTTAAATCATTAGCATTCCTGAATTCCACAATTTGCACCAAAGTGCAGGGAATGTAAACATGATGTCAGAAGCTGCACAATTACATGAACACACCCTAGCACTACAAGGATGAGAATTGAGAAGAGGTATCTGCTATTAGCTTGAAAGTGTCTATGATTAGTACAACTACAGGAACTATCATGTTTTCAGTCTCCTCTCTTTGATATACACTTAGTGAGGGTGTGGCAGGCAGAAGAGACCATTAAGTATGAAAGTACATTGATTGTTTTAATACAGCAACATACCTAACAGTCACATGCTGTTTTATTACCACAGTTATTTATCTTACAAAGAAATGTTGTTCATATTCAAAGGAGTACTTAAGCAGTGATATTGATAACATATGCAATAAAACCAAGATAAAATTTCTCTTAAGAAAGCATAGATAAGGGAATGATGCACCACAAAGAAAGAGAGGAATACACATGTAGTGTTTGCATTCTTTGTTTAATATTGTGTAAGTAGTTGGGTATCCTAACTGTTGGCAATATCACAATCATCCAGACATTTGCTGTCAAATGAGAAAGGACAGCTTTCATAGCTTGTTTCTGTTGCACTTACAATGTGACTTGATCCAATATCTCATTACCAGTGCATCTAATGTAAAGTACATTTGAAAATATGTATGACTGACACAATAATGTTGTAATAATCACCATGACGTATCACATATCCTATGTGTTTAGGACAAATATGTCTTGTAATTTATGACTGTAACATACCCCAACTTGTATTATTCAGCTCATTCAGCTGCATCCATCTGAAATATATTTAAAAACAGAAATACTGACTTTTACATAGGAATGCATTCCCAGAACTAATTAAAATCACACACATACAGGCCTCTCTCAGGTGTATCTCCATTCATTCTGAAATTATTATATATCGAATTTACATGCTTAAAAGATATTCCTCCTGTGGCAATGCTAATTAATAAGCTAGTTTTCAATTTGTGCATGATTTATCCCACAGGTTCAATTCCCAGGTGGTAAAACAATATTTTAACATTGTATAAGCCCCAACATGATAAAATGTCACAATTCATCTTATTTCTCCTTCTAAACTGCAAGGATTAAAAGCCATGCCATTAAGAATTCCATTGCTGAACACTGTAACCTGTGTCAGTAGGTTGAGCATCACACATGCCAAAGCTCAGTGCCATGTTTCACAACTTTATTGATATGTAATGCAAGTATTGCCAATATGTCTGCCAAGGAATCCATCTGCTTAAGATTGTGCAAATGCAGTTGACAAGGCCTTGAATCTTTGTGCGCAACCAGTTACATGCAATATCTGAACTGGGCACCAGTTCGGACATATTTTGTTAGCTTGACTTTTGCAGACATGGCTGATGAGGGAGAGAATGGTGCAAAATATAGGGCACAAAGCTATGTTTGTGGTACTCCTCATGAAGTACTATAGCCATAGGCTGCTGCAGGGAGATTATACCAGGTCTCAGTATAAGGCTGAGGCTTGGAATAGCTTAACCAAGGCTGTCTCCAGTGCAACTGGCATCCCACACAGGGCTCATCACTATAGTGACCTTAAGAAGTGCAAGCAAGACCTCCTAAGCCAGTGGGAGTCAGAATATAGGACTGCAAACACCCCTCAGTTGTGTAACTATAATGAACCCATAACTTGTCCCTGACATGGCATTAATGATCTAGTTAGCCGATGCAGTTACTCACTATTCTTTCAAACATATTTCTCTTCTTTTTATACTGTGGAGCGGCAGATGAAATAGCAGCAAACTGTGCATCAAACTAGGAGAGATCAAATTGCCTCAGAGAGAAATGGGGTAAGTATAACTCAGGTCCAAATTCAAGCCAGAAATGTCATTGCTTTCCCTCCCTATCTAGCATCTTGATCAGGCATACCGCAAACTTGATCTCAAGCATGCATGCCTTTGATAATAAGCCTTAGGTAATGATAACACCTGATTAAATATTTGTGGGTTTGATACCCAGAAGCAATTATGTTTTATTACTGGATAAGTACTTCTAAAATGCTAACAGCAATACTATGTCAGGAATAATTCAATAATGGTAATTGCAATTATTAAATTTGAATGCATGTATCCTATTCATCATAGGGAAACAAAGGCTGCTCATTGTTATATATCACAGCAGTGAAATTTGTTTATTTTATGACACATTATTACCTTTCCATCATATATGGATGTGGTAAAGGTGTGCAATAGTAAATTATCATAATTGTTTGTGTATTGCCAAACAAAGTTTATTGAAAATATAAATTAATATGGCATGCCATGTATTTAATTATCTCTTTTACTGTCTCCCCACCCTATCTCTCTTTTTTTTTATTCTTTTTTGGGGGGTGGTTATAATTTAATAACATTCTCCTATCTGTATACCTTGCTGCTGAAAAATAAATAACCAACAGCACAGAGAGGTAAAATAACCACTGCATCCTGACCCACCATACCTCCACAGATGACACCCAGCACTTTTGATTCATAACCTCTTAGTGTTTCTTCTATAATCTATGCCCTACCTGCTCCACCAGTGATAGGTAACTCTGCCCCAACTGCTAGTACAGTGGTATCTGCCAGAAGCAGTACAAGTGGAGGTGGTGCTTTTGTCACTTCGCAGGAGCTGATAGGGCTGCTAGAGGATATCGTGAAGAGGGGTCTCAGTGCTCATATCAATGGGGGTAAAAAGGTCCTGCATTGGATTGCAAAGATGATGTCATATTCAGAACTGTTCCAAGGAGCTGCTGCAAGAGGGAGTGATAACAGTTCTGAGGTGAGGTGAGAACTAGATTCTCACTGTTCTGAAACTGGATGTGGGTGTGCCTTTGATATCCCCCTACCTTTCCACAATCATAGTGTCATGCAACATTTTATCTCCATCACCATCCCTGGCCGTCTTGTATATCCTATATGTCTGCACATGCTTCCTAACCTACCCTACCTACCTGGACCTCTAATTCTTAAGCATCTTTCCCAACATTCCTCTCTCTCCCAGAAAAATAATAAAAATTGGGCACCTGTCCCACCAATAAAACCATGTCCCATACATAGCTCTGCACTTTGACTATGTGTTGTCTTGACTTGATTTGGTCCAACTGGCCATGCAACATTATTCTGACATCACCCATCATTGGTGTGGTGACTCTCCAAAGTAATAAAATTGTGTGTACAACTATACATCTATGTTGTGAAGAAGTGGATAGCTATGGTTGTCTCCTTTGACCCTCCTGCACATTTCTGTATTATTTCCCTTGTGTCCCACCCACTGTTTGCAACTCCATTTTCACCACTGTTCAATCCGCCCCTTTTTCACATGTTTTATGTGCCTACAAATAGATTCATATACAACACACATGGCCAGAAATGGCCAATGGAAAAGCTTTCAATTTATGTCCTTGGCATTTGTGAGGATGTTGATACAGTACAACAATGCTGAGTGAAGATGAATTCTGTTTAGCTTCATATTGCAAAACCTTATGCTTTCAATTTATTCTTTAGTGGTTGGGTTACTTTAATGCAAATGCGTTCAAATCTGCTCCACTATAGGAATACAGAGAAAAGGCAGACTAACGACAGTGCAGTGAAACAGTTAAGATAACAGTCCTTAGATGGATGTAATAAAGGAGCTGTTATTATGTGGTGCGTTGAGATAATTATCTTGTTTTTAGATTGATGCTATTGCATAGTGTCATGAGTTTAACTACAGCTGTACTTCAACCTATAAATTCATCACATATCATATTCCTATCATATATTTAACTGCAAACATGTATTTTTCTCAATATACAACATTTCATTAACATACAATTTGAATAGGACAGGAAGACATCATTTTCAAAAACATTGCCACCCCAACAGAGAAACTTATTAAGCCAACCTTATCCTGCTTATGTCTTCATGTTCATTGTAGTCTCTTATCCCTTACTTCACATGTATAGATTGATTTTTTGTCTTCCTTCAAGGGTTCAAATCCAGTCATTAGCCAAGTATTACTGTTTTTGGCACACTATTTTATACTTACCTATTGGCTACATATTGTTATTAGCCAAAATTATCCTTCTTCTGTCATAAGTTACTTTGTCATTGCCTCCATTTTACCCTATCAATGGATCTTATCCCTTCTGTATCATTATTCGTCCACCTCTGCATATGTGCAGTGTCTGGAGATGGGTAATAAATGGAAATAAAGCTAAATGAAAGTGCATAGCTTATGGTAATAGCATGCAATTTATTGTCTTTGGCCACATTGCAGTCTCCCACTTTGCACCACTGTGATAAGTTATGTTTATTCTGTTTAATGTACAGTTCAACAATCTGAAGAGTAGAATGTACAGATTACACTGGTCAATGGTGATGAAGATGAATACATACATTCATGTTTGCTGAAATCTGCTGTCAAATGTGAAATATCAGAAGTGTGATTTCCTATGTGGTGCATTTAGCTTATACTCTGGCATAAATGTTTTCTGGCAATGCTCTAAAGGTTTAAATCCAGCTGGATGAAAAAAATATTCCAGAATGTCTTGTCTAACTCCTGTGCATGTAAATGTTGACTATAACTTTTCTTATCACATCATTATCCTGCTGCAATACTATGTCTGCTCCCTATTCTGGAGCCTGTCTTGTACTGATCTTTGTGTGAAAGTTGGCAAAGAGCAACAAAGGGTACTGCTAATTCCCATTCTAAGTTCAGCACTTCAAGATATAATTACACACATGGTAATGCTTTGCCATCACAATTCAGCTTGACAGCTCTGTGCTTATAGGTTAACATAACAAAATGAAATAAAGTAATGATTGCTTTAGGTTGCACAACGTTTGTCTATCTGCATTAAATTTGCCAACAGTTTATCTTGATTTCAGAATGATTTTGATTCAGTTACATGTTTGATTAACCAGTTGTTGCATAATCCATCAATGTCCTATTTATGACTTGCACGTTTGGCTTGTCAATAGACATGGTGCAAGTATGCGACAAGACAAGTGCGCAATCATCCCACCATGAAGTTGCAGGAAAGGTTGGTTGATAATCCATTTGTTTACAACAGAAAATTTCTTTGCATCCCATAATGTGAAATTTGTCAATGTCCCTCAGAGTAAGCAATGTACATGAAGGACAGTATCTAAATGTTAGTAGAAAGGGATGTGATTTCATGTGTAACAATCATAGTGATGTTACATTGTCCTGTGTACACGTGTCTTGTTGCACAAATTGTAATGCACAGTAGCATCTGTTATAAACAGTGGGTTTTCAAAAAGTACAAATATGCTAGTTCAGATTGTTATAGTCAGTGTTCTGCTATAGTGCTTGAGAATAATCCTGTACTGTCTAGATTGTGTAAATAGAATGTTTGGAGGTTTAATGTTCAGCATGGAAAACTTATGTGAGTCTGTGTAATACATGGTGCTTTATCCTCTTTCCCTGAGAAAAATGCATTTAACTCTTCACACTGCTCTCTTAATCCTCTTTTTACTGAAACATCCTCTCTGAAACACCTTGATGAGATAATCATGACAAAAGTGCACTCTATCCCCTTAATAGTCAGACTTCTCCTGTGGTGTTTGTGACTAATAGAGTGTTGTCTCTATTGTATAGCTGCTATAAGTAGGAGATTCAATCCCTAGCATGGGAAACTTGTCTGTGTGTATGTAACACTTGGTGTTCCACTTTCTCTAAAAAGAATACATTTCACTCTCTACACAGCTCCCTTGTACCACATTTTAGAGGAACATTCTCTCTACAACATAGTGAAGAGGTCATCCTGACAAAAGTGCACTTTCTCTGCTTAGGCATCCAACTTCTTGTGTGGTGTTTGTGAGTAACAACTGAACAAAAAAACTCTGACTTAAAAATGCCAAGCAATGTTTATTAACAGAACAAAGCTTTCAGGTAACAACCCTTTCTCAGTGTTAAAACATTCCATAAACCATATCCTAATTTAAGGAAGTCTATAACAAACACATGATAGCAGCCACTCAATAAAAAAAACTCCATCAATTAACATCATATTAATACAAATGTTACACAATGACATATAAAAAGAAAAACACAAAAACATAAAAATTGATATAATTGCATCTGTTTGTTGACCAACACAGGTTCTATACTAACAGCACTGTTCAATCCAGGTTTTAAGTCGGCCCCTAGCCTAATACTCCAGTTGCTTTCCATACACTCCAATATGTTTTTTTTTAAATCCACCCCCCAATCTGTTTATGTACTACACAAATTACCCTAAATTTAAATACACGACTGTGGTCAGTATCACAAATATGTTTATATAAGGCATTTATTTGTATGCTACATATGCCTGATTTATGTTCGCCAATACGTTCCCTAAACGTCCGACTACATTTACCAACATAAAAGCAGGAACATTTCATACAGGTTGGTAAATATAAAATATGGATACTATTACATGTGGCATAATAGTCAAAGGTATATATAGTAAGTGGATGAATGAATACAACATTACTAGGGGGCAGTAATATCCCCAAAATAACCACAATTCAAGCAGGGGAAAGTACCAGACCTACTGCTAATTCTATTATTACTAGCAGTCCTAAAATCTTTATAGCACAATCTTCTTTTCAAATTTTTACAATTCTTGTATGTAAACCTAGGTCTATCATCTAATGTTGTTGTTGTATCTTTCGGCTTTTCCCGGTTAGGGGTCGCCACAGTGGAACTCCGGTCCGCTAATGATTGGCAGTAGATTTGTACGTACCAGGTTGCCAGCCCTGACACACAACCTTCAATGAAGGTACGCCCATTCACGCATGTCTCCACACAGAAGACGCTTTAGCTGAGAATCGAACAGGACAACGTCTTACTGTGAGGTGACAATGCTACCGCAGCATCACCACCGCAGTATAGGCCTATCATCTAATAACTTCTGCAAATCCGGCATTGGCCTTAAGGCATTCCAGTTTTTATTTATTATGTTCTTTACATCCCCAGTTCTGATATTCTATGTAGTGACATGCCTAATTTCATCATTCCATTTAACAACATTAGAATCTGCTGCTGACCAACCATCTCATGAAAGAATGGTTTAGCTACAGTACCCCAACTACTAAAAACCTCATTCATTGTACCCTCTATGACTACTGGTTTATAGCCTCTTTCCTGAAATTCCTTAGCCATTTGCTGCATCTGATCCCAACATATATAGTCATCCGTATTAAGTCTGCTCACCCTGGTAAACTGACCCTTCATGACCCCATTAAACACATGTGGGGCATGCATATTCTTATGATGTACATAACAATTAGTATACACCTCTTTCCTATAAACACTAGTTTTCAATATACTCGAAACCTTAATTATTTTCACATAAGGAAAAATAATACTTTGTGGTGAACAGGTCATCTTAAACTGTAAAAAACTTGTGTTGTTCAAATATCTAACATATTCATTGAAACTTTGCACATCCCATTTTCAAATTAATAAACAATCACCCACAAACCATTTATAGTGCAAGACATTACTACTCAATTAATTTCTATCATTGCAAATAAATTCACACTCCCATTGATTAAGAACTCGGTTTACATAGATGTTAGCAGTGCGAGTACCCATGGCAACACAAGCAACATGCAAATATGGTTAATTATCAAAAATGAAACATTTTTAGTCAAAACAACATCTAAAAGATACCAAATATTTTCTACCTCCCTAGCTTACATACCTATAGTAAAACAAATAAAAATATGTATGGCATTAATGCCATAATCATTCGGTATTGCTGTGACTGACGGATGTATGTCTAAAGTAACACGTAGAAAGTCAATTTCAAAATTAGTGCTATGCCACTCATAAAGCTTAGTTAAAAATTACCTGTATCTTTTACAAAACTCCAACACTGAGTAAGATATTTACTTAAAATGGTTTGTAAATAGATAGAAATAGATTCAGTGAACCATCCCCTTCATGAGACAATAGGTCTTATAGGGGGTGGGTCAAAGACTAATGTACTTTCAGTAAACCATATAACTGTGGTATACAGTGCATGGCGCTGTAAAAATTAAATAAATCAATGGTGATATTGTTATCTACTTACATCTTATAGATCAACATGTTAACATCTATAATACAAATTTTTATATCTAAAAAGCTAATTTTCCTAAAGGTATTTTCATCAGATAAAAATCCAAACATGGAGGCATTATACATATCCCTATTCATAATTACAATAGCACTCCCTTTGTTAACTTCTTTAACAATTAAATCATCATTAGCTTCCAATTGCCTAAGTGCTGCATTTTCCTGTATTGATAAATTATACTTTTTATTCTTGACTTCAGTATCACGATCAGATTGTGAATGGGATTCATAGGTTCATAGATGTGTACTAGGCTAATGGCCCTTAAGCCTTTACAAGCCCTGGCGTCATGCCACCTAACCTTAGTTCCCAGTGCCACTGTTGAGCAGAGCCACTGGAGTTATCCATGGGGTGAATTTTCTATTTCCCATCCACACATTAAGATTTCTCTTGAAGAGGGTTAGCAAGGTGCTCTGCTTGACATGTATGGGAAGTATATTCCATAGTATGGGCAGTCTCTGGGTTATGAACCTATCCCTCCAGTACATTCTGTTGATTGTGGTAATGAAGTTGAGGTCTCTGGAGCATGTGGTGTGGAGGGATTGGGATTTCCTTAGATGCAGCATTTCTAACACAGCTGGGTCAGACATGGCTTTGTAAGTCAAGCAGAGATCGCTTCTAAGTAGGTGATATGAGACAGAGAATAGTTGAAGATTTTGAGTCTGTCCATATAGGATAAGTGTTTAAAGCCTAGGATCCTCTTTGAGAGGTACTTTTGTGGCCTCTCCAGTTGTTGCAGGTGTCTAGTGAGGTACATGCCAAGTGGGGCATTGTACTCGATGACTGGCCTAATGAGGGAAGAGTACTGAGCCAAGTGGAGGAGGGCACTGACTACAACTCTGATCTGAGATATATAACAATAAGTATCCTGTTTATTTGGCTTATGTATACTGGTTATTGCTTCTAGCAATTTATATATAGCACTTTTTACTCCCTGCTGCATACTTTTACTGTATTTTATTTGTATTTTCTGTACTTGTAAAACACCTATTTGTTTGTTCTGATTTCCTGCCAAGGATTGTATCATATAACTGATTTGTTTGCAGTTTAAAGCATTCTGTAGAGTCTCCTTGCTCCTTTATCTGTTTAAAAACTTTCATTTTGTGGCTCACTGCTGTGATAAACATTTCTGTAGTGTTTACTGTCTAAAAGAGTGTAGGCTACTAGCTTTAGTAATGGTCCCCACCATCACTATTGGTGTCTTGCTGTTATAATTGGTGGCTTTGCAGTTGAACGCCCCTATTGTAAATTTGATCTGGGACACTCCTCCCAGTCTAGTGTCATTAGCTCATTCTACCTAATACAGAGAGAACATCTGAAAAGGCCAACCCACTTAGTTTCTTTCCATCTGTTCCTCCTTTCTCCCTTTCTTACAAAAAAAAAATGCCTGAATCTCCTTGTGTTCTTCTAAAACATTTTGGAAATATAGAGTATATTTTCATGCATTTATTAAAACTGTATTTGCCTTAATATTGCTACAACTCAAGTGCTCTAGGTTGGACTGCATCTGAATTGTTTTAGTGTGTTTTAGCTGCTTTTCTGTATATAAATAGACTTTTCTGTATATGTAGACTAGCTTCTTATTCTACTGTATCACTGCCTCTTAAATCATTTTTCAGTTGTGCACTTGCCTTGCTTCATTCAAAAAGTTTTAAATTGATAATTTTGTAGAGTTTTAATTGCATTTATTGTTTAGGGCTACACACTCAAGTGTGTTAGCCTTGTCTGTGTTTATTTACTGTATTATTGTATTGTTTAGCCTGTTTTAACAAAAAAAAAATACTATTTTGTTTGCTCATTTCCTCCTTTTCTAGCTAGTATAGTCCAGATCCCAGGCTTTGCTGGTTTCAGGACTTTATTTTCTGTGTTCAGAGCTATCCAGACCTTGCTGTGGTAGAGGGAAGCCCTACTGCTTACCAGTGGGATTGGTGAGCATTGTACTGCCTATCTAACACTAGAGGAGTGGTTTCTAGCTCTGAAATTATAATTTTATTAGCCATGTTGTGCTGATTTCTATCCCTTTCAGCTTTCTGGCTTAAAAACGTGTGTGTTTGTGCATTTTTAGCATCATGCAGCACAGCGGGGCTACGATTAAACTATTCCACTTGCCAGAAAATCTGCTCTTTACATTTTTCCTTAGAACTAGCTGATTTCTCAGTAGTAGCACTAAAATCTGAACCCCTGTGACTAGCACTTGCTCTAGAACCTGCTGGAAAGAATGCAGCAACTGCCTCATGTACACAGACAACCCTCTTCTCCTACCACCCAACACTACAACCTGTGAGAGTTGCGCTTACATAGCCAAACTGGGAGCAAAGCTCTCTCCAGCCAAAACTGTGCCAGACAGTCAAGAGGAGAAGGTTAGCACCAGCACTACACCTCAAGCAACACATAGTCCTTCAAAACTCACACCATCAACACCCACACATAGCAACACTAAACCCACATATGCGGAGGCCCTTAACATTTACCTGCACAAGCAACAAGAACTTCCAAAGCTGAAATGCAAACAAACACCTGTCACAACCAAAGTGACACATAGCTCATAACATCAGTGTGCCACCCAACAACAGCCCCTAAGGCAAGACAATGAACCCAACACTTTAGTCATAGGTGACTCTTTAGTCAGGCACACTGATGTTCCACTCACCAGGCTGAGCAAGGAGAAAATTACAGTCAGCTGCCTGTCGGGTGCCAGGATCTGCTGCATAATGCATGCACTCAATTCACTCCACAACAAGTACAAATACGACTGTCATTGTCCATGTTTGAGTGAATGACTTGAGACGTACCTCCCAGGACTACATGAAGAGACATGGAAGAGCTCTCAGATCATGTGGCCTAGGCAGGTATGACCCTAGCCCTGAGTAGCATCCTTCCTTGCCCAGAATGATACCACGGTATAAGGACAAAATGATTGACTTCAACAATTGGCTAAGTTTCTGGTGTCATTCAAAGAGGATCCAGTATCTGTCTGCCTGGGACTACTTGATCGACAAACCACAATGCGTTGGCAGAGATGGTCTGCACCTGTCACCCCTGGGATTCAGGTTACTGGCTAAAGCTCTAGCCACCCCTATAGTTCCTTTTTTAGGCAAGGTTCAAAGGACAAAACCACCACCATAACAAATACAAGCATGCAAAATCTGAAGGTGATGCTACTCAATGCTAGAAGTCTAAACCTCAAAATGCACTCTCTCGAGGCACTCCTAAAATTGGAGAACATCGATATCTGTGCAGTAACTGAGACCTGGTTCAAGACTCCAGAGAGCACCCCTGCAATACCAGGCTACAACTCTTATCACAAAATTCGGCCCCCAAACCAAGACTGAAACACTAAAGGTGGAGGAGTGTCCATATTCACCAAGGATATTTACACCTTCTGGCTAGTTGTCCAACACAATGCATCTGAAATTCTCCAGGTGCAACTAACGCTAGGTAAGACTGCAATCCAAATTGTAGCTTGCTACAGATCTCCCACCATGCCCCAAGATTCTCACTACACCTTTCTAAACACACTGGAAAATATTAATATACACCAAGCACCCTAATACTGAGTGATTTCAACTGCACTGCCATTAACTGGGAAAACTACTCAGGTACCAAAACCTTTTCCCAACGGTTCTTGGAATTCAGAAATTCCAACGACCGGGATCAACTAATCCATTGTCCCACCAGGGGCTCCAATATCCTAGACCTGGTCATTACCAACATGGGAGATAGATGCTCCACACCAGTGGTCACCCCCTCATTGGTCAGGTCTGACCATAAGCAAATCACCCTTGACATCCACATCCCACCCCCACCCCCCAGTAAGGAAACCTCTGTAAAAAACTTTTCCAAAGCCAAGTTCATGCTACTTAAGTCAGAAGTGACAAACTTCATGGCACCCATGCAGACGGGATCTGAAAGTTCGACTGCTGAATCCTTCACTAAGGCACTGTACGAGCACATCCACTCATGCATGAATCGTGCCATCCCAAATAGAACCAAGACGCTCTCCTACAAAAAATGGAAGCCAATCTGGTGGCCCCCTGCCATAAACAAACTATACAACAGAAGGAAAAAACTGTTGCAGAAAAGGGGAAAATCCCAGGATGCTAAAAACTCCCTTACCAGCCTCAGTAAGAAGCTGAGATCCCTCATAAAATTCTCCAAAGCTAGTTACGAAAATAAAATTGCCAAAGATTTCAAAGACAACCACAAGGCATTCTATTGTTATGTCAATAATCTAAATGGCAATGCTCAGATCTGCTCTGAGCTACAACAGAATGGCATTAAATATACTGATCCCAAGGATATTGCCAATATCCTTGCAGATCAATTTAGTGCCAACTTCACCCCCCTCTCACCCCCTAAAGGGCCCATCTCAATACCAAAAGATTGCCAAATTCTGGTAATAACAGCCACACAGGTAAAAACTGCACTCTCCAAAGCTAAGAATACAGCATCCATGGGACCAGATGAAATCCCGGGCTGTGTACTACAGGAACTACAAAATGAACTGGCACCTCACCTAAGTGTCCTGTTTTATCATAGCCTCACCTCAGGCTTCATGCCCACTGAGTGGCGCACAGCTACAGTTATCCCACTCCACAAGGGGGATCCACCTTGGATCCCGGGAACTACCATCCCATCAGTCTGAAGTGCCTGATCTGTAAGGGCATGGAATGCATTATCATGGAACTTATAAACAAAGACATAGGTAACTTTCAAACACTGGACCCCACTCAGTTTGGGTGCATGAAGGGCCGATCTTGTCTCCTGAACCCGATTGACATCTTTGAATCAGTCTCCAAAGCTGTGGATGAGGGTAAGGCAGTCCACACAGCCTATCTGGACCTCACCAAGGCCTTTGACACCATCCTCCACTCTGGAATCATAGATAAACTTACTAAGCTGGGCATAAATCCCTATGTCACTCCATGGATTGCCAACTGGCTTACTGACAGAACCCAGACTGTAAAAGTAGCCGACTCCAAATCCAGCTCTAGACAAGTGACAAGTGGAGTACCTCAGGGTTCAGTCCTGGGACTGCTCTTGTTTGGCATCTACTTCTCTGAAGTACAGGCCAACACTAAGGGACTCTGGCTAACAAAGTTCGCAGATGACTGCAAACTGGGAGCCATTATTGAATCCCCAAATGATGTGGATATTCTGCAAAAGGGCCTTACAGAAACAGAGTGCCTCTTTGGACCTCTTCAAGAGGAACCTTGACGTTTGGATGGGAGAAAGGAAATTCACCCCAGGGATCACGTCAGTCACCCTGCTAGACAGGAAAGTAAATAATGTGGGAAGAAATAGCCAGGGAATTGTTATGGCTAGGCTTGTATAGGCCCTAGGGCTGCTAGCCTAGTACCAACCTATGAACCTATGAACCTATGAACCAGATGCTTGATGCCAGAGCCATGGGCTCAAGCTTAATGCCAAGAAATGTATAGTTATTCCCTTTAGGAAAAAAACATGTACCCATGAATTACCACATAGGTGGCAGTACACTAAATACCGAAAGTGTGATAAGAGACCTAAGGACACAAGTGGACACTGGTTTCACCATCAATAACCAAATTGCCACAACAGTCAGGAAATCCTTCTATGTGGCACACCTCATCACTAAGAGCTTTTCATCCAGAAAAAAGGAGGTCATTGTCCCACTGTACTCATCCCTCATTAGACCCATAATAGAGTACAAAGCCCTGTTTGATATGTACTTCACAAGACATCTGCAACTGCTGGAAAGGCCGCAGAAATACCTCACTAAAAGAATCACAGCCTTAAGCAGATGCCCTATGTTGACTATCTAAAAAAAACTCCAGCTATACTCTGTGGCATATCGTCTACTCAGAAGTGATCTCTGCTTAACATACAAGGACAAGTCAAACCCTGAGCTGTTGGACATGCTCCACTTAAAGAAATCCCAATCTCTCAGAGCCACACGCTCCAGGGATCTAAACCTTGTCATCAAAATGAACAAAACATGCTGGAGTGATAGATTCCTGACCCTGAGACTACCCATATTCTGGAATAGACTGACCATACATGTCAAGCAGAGCACCTCCTTGGCCCTCTTCAAATGGAACCTTGATGATTGGATGTGAGATAGGAAATTCACCCCGGGGATCACATCAGTCACCCTGCTAGACAGGGGTCCAGGGAAGTAAATATTGTGGGAAGAAATATCCGGAGAATTGTTTGGCTAGGCTTGTATATGCCTTAGGGCCGATAGCCTAGTACCAGCCAATGAACCAAAGTAGAGGGAGACAATGACCTCTTTCTTCCTGGATGCAAAACCCTTAGTAATGAGATGTGCCACATAGAAGGACTTTCTGACCACAGTGCAATGTGGTGATCAAAAGAGAGGTTGCTGTCAACCTGTGTTCCCAGTTCTCTTATAATGACTTCTGTGTTCAGTGGACTACCATCAATGTGGTAATTCATGGGAATTGGGTTTTTCCCAAAGGGGATGACAACGCATTTTTTTGACATTGATCTTAAAGCAGTGGTTCTGACACCAGTCGTTGGTCTCAGTGAGCCCATTCTGTAGGATGTCAACATCACTTGGGGAGTTAATAATAGCTCCCAACTTGCAATCGTCTGTGAACTTTGTCAGCCAGAGTTCCTTCGTGTTGGCCTGGACTTCAGAAAAGTAGATACCAAACAGGAGAGGACCCAGGACTGAACCCTGTGGGACTCCACTCATGACTAGTCGTCAGTCTGACTTGAAGATTCCAAGGAAGAGTTCTTATTTGCTGTTACAACAGATTGCAATTGTTGATTGGTAGAGATGTGATTGCTTGTTACAGACTCAATAAAAGTATCAAGCTAATACATATTTCCACTAGCTGTATATTGTGCAACAAAATGCTTATCTGTTTTTGGCCATGGAAAAATGTGTCCCCTCCTTAATGAACAGATCAACTCATCAGGAATAGTGACTTTAGGAGGTATTGTGAACTTATCAGACTATGAATTAACTGAACCACAGGTTATGCTGCTGAACAAGGGTTTGAAGTGTATCCCAAGCTCAGCTGATACTATAGATGATATGTTAACTGATTTGAAAATTTTTTACAAGGGACCTTGATTTAAAGTTAATTTTCAAGGATGTTCAAAGGGTAATGTATGTAAAAAATCAAGTGTTTTATCCCCAATAGCTGCCCCATAGTGTCTGTCTTCCATGATTCATGAACAGGAGCTCAGAGAGCTCTATAGTACTAAAATTAAGAATAAAAAGTATAATTTGTCAATAGAGGAAAATGAAGCACTTAGGCAATTGGAAGCTAATCATGATTTAATTGTTAAAGAAGGTAACAAAGGGAGTGCTATTGTAATTATGAATAGGGATATGTATAATGCCTCCATGTTTGGATTTTTATCTGATGAAAATATCTTTAGAAAAATTAGCTTTTTAGATATAAAAATTTGTATTATAGATGTTAACATGTTGATCTATGAGATGCAAGTAGATAACAATATCACCATTGATTTATTTATTTTTACAGTGCCATGCACTGTATACCACAGTTATATGGTTTACTGAAAGTACATTAGTCTTTGACCCACCCCCTATGAGACCTATTGTCTCAGGAAGTGGGTGGTTCACTGAACCTATTACTATCTATTTACAAACCATTTTAAGTAAATATCTTACTCAGTGTTGGAGTTTTGTAAAGGATGCAGGTAATTTTTAACTAAGCTTTATGAGTGGCATAGCAGTAATTTTGAAACTGACTTTCTACATGTTACTTTAGACATACATCCGTCAGTCACAGCAATACCAAATGATTATGGCATTAATGCCATACTTAGTTTTCTGTGTTTTACTATAGTTATGCAGGCTAGGGAGGTGGAAAATATTTGCCAGCTTTTAGGTGTTGTATTGACTAAAAATGTTTTCATTTTTGAAAATCAACCATATTTGCATGTTGCTGGTGTTGCCATGGGTGCTCCCATTGCTAACATCTATGCAAACCTAGTTCTTAATCAATGGGAGTGTGAATTTATTTACAGTGATAGAAATGAATTGAGTAGTAATGTCTTGATGTATAAATAGATTGTGGATGACTGTTTTTTTTAATTTGGGCTGGGAATGTGTAAAGTCTCAATGAATACTTACATATTTGAACAACACAACAATTTTTTTACAGTTTAAGATGACCTGTCCACCACAAAGTATTACTTTTCTTAATGTGAAAATAATTAAGGATTCAAGTTTGTTGGAAACCAGTGTTTATAGGAAAGAGGTGCATACTAACTGTTATGTGCATCATAAGACTATACATGTCTCACATGTGTTTAATGGGGTCATGAAGGGTCAGTTTACGAGGTTGAGTAGACAATACGGATGACCATATATGTTGGGAGCAGATGCAGCAAATGGCTAAGGAATTTCAGGAAAGAGGCTATAATCCAGTAGTCATAGTACAATGAATGAGGTATTTTGTAGTTGGGAGTACTGTAGCTAAACCATTTTTTCATGAAATGGTTGGTCAGCAGCAGCAGATACTAATGTTGTTAAACGGAATGATGAAATTAGGCATGTTACTACATAGAATATCAGAAATGGGGATGTGAAGAGCATAATAAATAAAAATTGGAATATCTTAAGGGCTATGTCTGATTTACAGAAGTTATTAGATGATAGACCTAGGTTTACATACAAGAACTGTAAAAATTTGAAAAGAAGATTGTGTTGTAAAGATTTTAGGACTACTAGTAATAATAATAGAATTAGCAGTAAGTCTGGAACTTTACCCTGCTTGAACTGTAGTTGGGGGATGTTGTTGGCCATTTAATAATATATTCGTTCATCCACTTACTAAATCAATATATACCTTTGACTGTTCTGTAACATGTAATACTACTCATTTTGTATATCTAGCAACCTGTGTGAAATGCTCCTACTTTTATATTGGTAAATGTAGTCGGAAGTTTAGGGAATGTATTGTCGAACATAAATCAGACATATATAGGAGCATACAATTAAATGCCTTATGTAAACATATTTTGGATACTGACCCCACTCATGGTTTTAAATTCAGGGCCATTCATGTAGTATATAAACACCTTAGGGCGAGATTTAAATAACATCTTGCAGTGTATGGAATATAGCTGGATTATTAGGCTGGGGCTGACTTAAAACCTGGTTTGAAAAGTGCTCTTAGTATAAAAGATGTGTTGGTCAAAAACAGATGGAGTTACATTAATTTTTATGTTTTTATGTTTTTCTTTTTATATGTCATTGTTCAGGATTTGTATTAATATAAAGTTAATTTATGGAGTTTTTTTATTGGCTGGCTGCTATCATGTGTTTGTTAAACACTTCCTTAAATTGGGATACTGTTTAATGAATGTTTTAACACTGAGGAAGATTTGTTGCCTGAAAGCTTTGTTCTGTTAATAGACATTGTTTGGCATTTTAAAGTTGGAGTTGGTTTGTTCAGTTGTTGCTATTTTTCTGGCTTGTTCTCCACTGCATATCCTTTGTGTTTTAATCATGTTTGTGATTTCTATAGTGTTCTCTAGATGTGTAACTAGATTAGTAGGAGGTTTGATGCTCAACATGGGGATTGTGTGTGTGTGTGTGTGTGTGTGTGTGTGTGTGTGTGTGTGTGTGTGTGTGTGTGTGTGTGTGTGTAATGCTTGTTGGTCTATCCACTTCCCAAGAGGAAAATACATTTAACTCTTCACACAGCTTTTTTATCCCACTTTTTTTCAGAAACAATCAGTCTGCAATACAGTGATGAGGTTATCCTGACAAAAGAACTTTCACTCCCTTTAAAAATCAAACATATCCTATGGTGTTTATGACTAATACAGTGGTCTCTAGATTATGTAACTTGTTGTATAAAAGGTTCAGTGCTCAACACTGGGAACTTGCATGAGTGGGGGTGTTTACATTTATGTGAGCATATCCACCATTAGGAACTTGTGTGAGTGGGGGTGTTAATATTTAAGTTAGCATACCCTTCAAAACAGCTGTGTCAAATTATACACTGGAGAAACATTTTAAACTGCCAGATGACTCCACCATCCCCTTATCCCACCTTTCACAACCATAACTTCTTTGCAATGCAAGTGTATAGAGAGGCATACTCTACTGAATACAATTGTCTAGAAATAAAACCATGGCTTTTTTAGTATATACTGTGAACACAACATATTAAATTAATGCCTTCAATAAGAGTTTCATACAGTGAATAAATATTTATTTAATAATTTTAGAGGGAAAGTGATGAAAAGATTTGATAAGTCGGGGAATGTTTAATTTTTCAAATGGCAGTTGGGTTGAGGGGCAGCAGTAAGAATACAAGATTATGAAACTGTATGGTGCAAAACATGATTGAAGTCATCCTTTCTAACGTGAACTGTTGATCTGTAAATGTCAGAGTTCTCCTTTCATGCTTGTTTCTTAGCCTGTTCTCTCAAATGTTTAAATAGATAGGTAGGAGGTTTGATTCCAGTACTGCTTAACTTCTGCAAGTGTGTGTGTGTGTGTGTGTGTGTGTGTGTGTGTGTGTGTGTGTGTGTATGTGTGCGCGCGCATGTATGTGTGTATGTGTGTGTGTGCACGTGTGTGTGTGCGCGCGCGTGTGTATGAGAGAGGTTTTAAATTAATTCAGGACTAGTTTACACACATTTGCATTTGCAACTGTTATGACCCCAAATGGCTGTAAAAGTCATTTTAACAGATACATCTTCTTGGCAATACACTTTTTTTTTCAAAAACATTTTTATTTTGTTTTCATTATAAATATATGCAAATGTACATATAACAAATACAATAAAACAATAAAATTATTTACAATATTTACATTCATCCATTATAAACAATCATTTTATCCATGAGAAGTTATCAGTATTTGTTCAAATGGTTTTCCAATTTTTGCCATGCTATTTTTTTATGAATAATGTTATAAGATCTATAACAAATGGTTTGCAGTTCTTTTTTACAAACAACTTTTGCTAAATTAATAAAATCTTTAAACATCAAATCTTGTTTACTTTTCTATTTCAAAGTAATACCTTTTCTGGCAATTGCAAGAATTGACCAGAGTAACTGAATCTGTATTTAGATATTACATTAGGTATAGGAACATTGAATAGGATTACTGAGTTAGAAATATGACAGTTATCAGACCATAAAGCATTTACAAAATATCTGAAGTCTTTCCAGTATTTAACATTTCTACATTCAATGAACATGTGAACCCAATTGGCCTCTACTAATTCATCACATTTCCAACATTTACTTTCACTGTTTTTGAGTATAAGATGTATTTTATGTGGAGTATAGAAACTCTTATTCATAAATTTGCATGTATACAATCTCCAATATAATGAAGAAGAGGTACCATACGTAGAATTCAATACATTTTTTTGGATTCATCAGATATTTGTTCTCCATTAATCTTTACATAGTAATTCCAAAAATCTGAGTCAACCTTTAGAGCGTCTTCTCTTAGTATCTTATAGATAGGTGAGATACTTAATTTATGATTATCTGTCTTTTCAAGACACCTAATAAAAAGCTGAATCAAACTAGGTATAGATTCAGTCTCTAGGTTGATTGATACTCTCATTTTGTTTTCTATAAATGGCTGTAATGAGTGTATAAACAATCGACTGTCGTGACTATTTGGCAATACACTTTTGCTGCATCCCTTAATAAACGCTGTATGTCTCATTTGTACTCAATGTTTTCCTATGGTGCTGACTGCTGATAATGTGCTGTATAAGTAGTGTAACTAGATTAGTAAGTGGCTTGAGTCCTTCCTTACTTAAATAATGTCACTGCAATTACTCTTGGCCCCTTCACAACCACCTTTATGTACACTTACACTTATGAAATGGATTTACAGTGACATAGTGTTACACTAACAAATCCTTAAATCCCCAGGGAAAATAACATTTGGGCCACACAATGATTACAGAATGCTATCATAACTGCAGAATCTTACAGCTGGAGTGTAAATTATCTTGGGCTGCATGACTTTGATAGTGTGATTTGTATGTTGTGTCAGTACATATGTAGGATGTTTGAGGTCATCTGTGAGTTTGTCTTTTGCCCTCATACTGTGTATACTTTTCTTCAGAGACATATGTGATATGCAGCTGTACAGTATTATTGTGTATTTGGACCACTTTTTAGTATAAACATCCAGTTAAACAGTTCTAATGTCATCCATTTAAATGTGCACTGTTCCAGTTGTACCCTAATATGTTGTGTGTAGCTTGTGATCTTAGACGATTAGTTCAAATCCTGCTGTTTCTGCTCACTCTACATTGTGTCAGTCTTACTGTGGCTGTACATGTCACTAACACTGTTGTCAAGTACATCTGCTGTGTACACAAACAGATATTTCTTGTTACAAAAAGCTATGATAATTTCTCGCATACAATGTTTTTATTCCGAGAAAAGATGACGTGATTACATTTTCCTTACATACTATCTGTAGTAATTGTTATCCCCTGGCATGAGGAATGAGATGACATTCTGTAATTACAGGCACACATACCCCTTGTACAATAACATAATGTAATGCCTTGACTTACCAACATATCTCACAATTGTATTGACACTTCTACTATGGCACATTTATCCTGTAGAATAGCATATATTTTCTGTTGTCAAATGCTCAAGTGTTTAACATCCACCTTCAATGTTTGTTACCATTGTTGTGCCTTAAATTTAAATGCATGAAAGGCATCCACCACAGTTACAATGTGTCCATTTACAGTGGGTGAGGTATACACCATCATTTTTTATCTCAAAGACATTACCCCGGATTCACGAATCCTTCGTGTAAGACTTAATAAGTCTTACTCGGAGGCTGCAGTTGAATGGTATGACGTCAGCATGCCATGAATATGCATGAGGGTATGCTGACTCAACTGTAAGTCTTACACGGACCATGTAAGAAAGCGGGGGGGTGTCCGACTGCCGAGCAGTCTAAATGTCCACGCCCCTGCAAGTGTTTTAAAAGTAAAAGCAAATGCACAAGAGCGAGTCCGCTCAAATGTCCCAGCACCCAACACCACACTCCCTGATATTGTAACCCCCCATCACAGTTATAAAAAGCAAAACATTAAATTTATTTTTTTTAATTCCCAAAATAGCTGCCCGTATTTGCACGGGTGTGCGCGGGTGTGCCCATTGCTTAGCTAGAGTTAGCAATTCTGACATGGAAAAGCATAAGAAACACATAAAAACACATAAAAACACAAAGACATACTTGGAGGCTCTAATAAAAAACTTACCAAAACAACAGAGGCTCCCAAAGCAGACATCCAAAAATCCACCACCTCAAAACAAAACACATACAACACATACTTCAATAAATCAGTGTGCCAGTCAATCACAGCCCTTAAGGCCAAACACCATGCCTGATACACTAGTAATAGGTGACTCTATAGTCAGACACACTGATGTCCCGCTTACCAGGCTGAACAAGGAGAGGGTGACTGTGAGCTGCCTATCAGGAGCTAGGATCCGCCACATAACACATGCACTCAGGTCACTCCAAAGCAAGTACAAATATGACTCCGTCATTGTCCATGCTGGCGTGAATGACCTGAGACGTACCTCCCTGGACTACATGAAAAGATACATAGAGGAGCTCTCTGATTATGTAGCCCAGACTGGTATGACCCTGACCCTGAGCAGCATCTTGCCCTCACCAAGAATGATGCCACAATACAAAGACAAGATGATCAGCTTTAATAATTGGCTCAAGTACTGGTGTCATTCTTAGGGGATCCAGTGTCTGTTTGCCTGGGATGACATGTTGGACAAGCCATGCTGCTTCGCAAGGGACGGCTTGCACCTGTCACCACTGGGCTTCCGGATATTGGCTAAGGCTCTTGCCACCCCCATAGTGCCTTTTTTTAGGCATGGCTCAAAAGACAAACCCACCTCCTTAGAAAACAAAAATGGAAAAAAACTAAGGGTAATGCTGCTCAATGCCAGAAGTCTAAATCTCAAGATGCAAGCTCTCGATGCACTCCTCAGTATGGATAGCATCGACGTCTGTGCAGTAACTGAAACCTGGTTCAAGGCTCTCGATGCACTCCTCAGTATGGAGAACATCGACGTCTGTGCAGTAACTGAAACTTGGTTCAAGGCTCCTGAGAGCACCCCAGTGCTACCAGGCTATACCTCATATCATGCTTTTCGGCCACAAAACCGGGGCCGAACCACAAAGGGAGGGGGAGTGTTCATATTCATCAAGGACACCCACACCTCCAGGTTAGTAGCAACACATTAAGCTTCGGAGACCATACAGGTGCAACTAACCATAGGCAAAACTGCTATACAAATGGTCATGTTACAGACCACCCTCCCAATCTCAGGAACCCCTCTCAGCCTTCCTGAAGACATTGGAGGATATGAATGTATCACAAAATACCATCATACTGGGAAACTTCAACTACCCAAACATAGATTGGGTACATTATTGTAGCCCTAACACCCTAGCCCAAAGGTTCCTGGAATTCATAAATTCAAATGCACTGGAACAACTAGTCACCTCTCCCACTAGGGGAGATAATATACTAGACCTGATCATCACAAACATGGGGACAAAATGCTCCACACCGGAGGTATACCCCTCACTAGTGAGATCTGACCGCAAACTAATCACCATGGATATACATATCCCACCACCACCCCCAGCACAAAAGACCACAGTGAAAAACTTCTCAAAATCAGACTTCACTCTTCTTAAGACTGAGATGGTATCCTTTAATCCCACTGGGCCAGTGGATACCACATCCCACAATGCCGAATCCTTCACAAATGCTTTCTATGGACATCTCCAAGAATGCATGGATCATGCAATCCTAAATAAATCCAAGTCCCTCTCCACCAAAGGCAAGCGTCCTGTCTGGTGGACCTCAGCCATTAACAAATTGTATAACAAAAGAAGGAAGCTACTGCATGACAGAGCAAAATCCCATAAAGGGAAGACATCTCTGATCAATACTAGCAGAAAACTACGTTCTCTCATAAAAACATACAAGGCCAACTTTGAGAGAAAAATCGCTAAGGACACTAAAGATAACCACAAAGCCTTCTTCAGCTATGTTAGAAACCTGGACAGAAACCCTCAGATATGCTCAGAGTTAGTTCACAACAACAAAAAATACACTGAACCCGCAGATATTGCCAACATTCTGGCTGACAGGTTCAGTGCAAATTTCTCCCCTCCCTCACCCCCAAAAGAAGAAATACTTATCCCAGCTGAATGTAATCTCCCTGTCATCTCAGATGTCCAAGTGAGAGCTGCCCTCAACAAAGCTAAAAACACAGCATCAATGGGACCTGATGGTATCCCGGGTTGCGTGCTATGTGAACTCCAAGAGGAGCTAAACCCGCACATAAAAATGCTATTTAACCATAGCCTTACTACAGGATATGTACCTGAACACTGGTGTACAGCAACAGTGGTCCCACTCCACAAAGGGGGTACCTCTACAGACCCTGGGAACTACCGCCCCATAAGCTTAACCAGCCTGGTCTGCAAAGCTATGGAAAGAATCATTATGGAACTCATAAACAGAGACATTGGGGACCTACAGACACTTGACTCCACCCAGTTCGGCTTTGTAAAGGGCAGATCCTGCCTTTTGAACCTGGTTGACTTTTTTGAAACAGTCACTAGAGCCATTGATGAGGGCAAAGCAGTCCATACAGCCTACCTGGACTTGGCTAAGGCCTTCGACGCAATACCCCACTCAGGCATCATAGATAAGCTCAACAGCATAAACGTAAACCCTTATGTCACTAGATGGGTTGCAAACTGGCTTAAAGACAGAACCCATAAAGTTAAAATCACTGGAGCAATGTCAGACTCAAAGCCAGTCACAAGTGGTGTCCCACAGGGATCTGTCCTGGGACCCCTCTTGTTTGGCATTTATTTCTCAGATGTTAAAGCAAACATAGGAGGGTTGTGGCAGACAAAGTTCACAGATGACTGCAAACTAGGCGCCATAGTCGATACACCAGTGGACACATACATCCTACAAAAAGGCCTCACAGAAACGGACAACTGGTGCCGGAGTCATGGCCTTAAACTAAATGCCAAAAAATGTATAGTCATCCCCTTTGGGAAAAACAGAGTACCCACAAATTATCACATAGACAGCAACCCACTGAGTACAGAAAAAGTAATCAGAGACCTAGGGACCCAAGTCGACAGCGACCTCTCATTTGACACCCACATTGCCAAAGTGGTTAGAAAAATATTCTACCTTGCACACCTTATCATGATGGGATTCACATCCAGATCCAAGGATGTCATTGTACCCCTATACTCCTCCTTCATCAGACCCATGATTGAGTACAATGCCCTATTTGGTATGTACCTCACCCAGCATTTGCAACAGCTGGAGAGACCACAAAAGTACCTCACCAAGAGGATCAAGGGTCTCCAACATATGTCTTATTCTGCCAGACTAAAAAAACTCCAGCTCTATGTAGTAGCATACCGCCTGCTCAGAGGTGATCTCTGCCTGACGTACAAGGCCATGTCCAATCAGGAACTGATGGATATGCTCCACCTCAAAAAATCCAAATCCATCAGAACCACGAGAGCTAAAGACTTAAACCTCGGCACAAGTATAAATAGGACATGCTGGAGGGATAGATTCATAACCCAGAGGCTTCCCATGCTCTGGAACAAGATCCCAGTTCATGTTAGGCAGAGCCCCTCACTGACTCTCTTCAAGAGAAATCTTGATGAGTGGATGGGAGATCGTAAGTTTACCCCAGGGGTCACATTTGTTTCACTACTAGACAGGGGCACAGTAAACTAATTCTATTATATAACGGGACCTTCACTGTGTCACTACTAGACAGAGGCACAGTATTCTAAATCTATTCTGTGCATTTTTGTACCATTTCATGGGGTGGCGAAAGCCACATCACTATGGCTAGGCTTACAAATGCCCCAGGGCAGATAGCCTAGTACTAAACTATGAAACTGTGAAACTATAAAGAATGTTTATGCAAATCACACCAAATAGCAATAGCGTAATGCTAGAGCGTTTGCACAAAGAAGAGGCATTCACGGTTCGAGTCCCACCACTCCCCTTTGTATTTATTTTTAAATCAGTATATGAAATAATACCTGACGAATATGTTTAAACATTACTAAAAAGCAGAGAAATGGCCAATGTATCAGTGAACAAAATAAATATTTAAAATAATCCTGATATATAACTGCCTGCAGTTAAGCAGCGCTTCACCCAGCACAATAGAGTTGCCCATAGTTTAATAGCGCTTTACACAGTCAATAGAGTTGCCCATAGTTTAATAATGCTTAACCCAGCACAATAGAGGTGCCCATAGCGAAATAGCGCTTTAACCAGTGCAATGTGTTTGCGCGAACGTGCACGCCATGCCAACCAGGGCACCGAGGAGCAATGAAGAGCAAAGTTGCTTAAACGCAGCCGCACCCCCTAGCCTGTCTGGATAGTATGAAAATAAAATGAATGACAAGGTTCGAACCCAGGACTCTGTGCATCAGACAACATAGAGGAAACAGCCACTGTTAACATACATATACTTACTAATCATAGTTTAACCATTACTAAGCAGGTCTACAGTCAGCCGAGAATTTTAAAAAATGGCCAATCACAAAAAAGTACGGGAAATGCGGCATATTTAAGCCCCATAGGCAGGAATACATGCCATAACTGATTGTAGCTCACATCTGCAGTTAGAATGGCTGGTGTTGGAGAGGGAACACGCTTCTGAGCACAATGTTGGGGCATCGAGGAGTTGAAATACATGGTTTGGCTCCTTGTCGACCATCATGATTCAAGACTCCTGCAGGGCCAGTTACAAGGGACGGAGTACAAGGCAGAGGCTTGGAACCGGTTAGCTCATGACCTCACCAGTGCCACAGGTGCTCCTCGGACTGGTGAGCAGGTCCGTCACCACCATGCAGACCTGAAGAGACAAAAGCAGGACCACCTGAATCAATGGATACAGGAGGCCCGTGGGATGCGGGATGCCCCACAACTGAGTATGTAGACATGGAATGCAGTATGTAAGAATTGATAATTGAGTATGTATAATGGATAGGTATGTCTCAATATCCCTTCATTTACTTTACAGCTGCAGAAGACCGTGCTGCGAATCAGCAAGCCTATGCTGATAGGCTGCTAAGGCTGCGCCACCAGGCAGGTTAGTGATTATTCTGCATGTATTGTTATATAAAATATGGAAAAGAGCATGAAAGAAAGTGTTGTAGTCCAATAATACAGCCATAAAATTGCCTGAATAAGTCCTCTGCATGTACTGTCAGATAAAAATGTCAGAGAGACAGAAAAAGAGTGTAGTAACCCATTAAGAAAGGTAACATGTGTGGAATAATATCTCTGCAGGCACTGTCTTATAAAATAAGTGAGTGAGCCTGTAAAAAAGAGTGTTCTAACCTATTAATAAAGGTATTATATGACTTGAACATGTCTGCCATATACACCGTTAAAACAAATAAAGGAGTGGGCCTGTGGAAAAGTGTGTAATGTCATTAATAAAGGTCTAAAACCCAGAGTGTGTCTGTGTCACAGAGTTTGAAATGTTGTTGTACCCTTATATTATTCAAATAGTACTGTTTGAAAAAGTGCTGGCAACCCAGAGTTGTGCAGTACCATATAAAGTTGGTGATGGAAGTGCTAGTAGCTGTGAAGCATATATACAGTCAGCAGCAGTCAGTTACTGGCTGGCATGCATAAGTCAATCTGGCACATGTGTAGCATGTTATTTTTTTCCCAGAAAAGTGAGTGTGTGTCAAGAAATGCAGGGTTCTGTACAAAGTGAAGTGAAAATGTCATGTGAAAACATCCCAGATACGTAGATAAAGAAATATAAATGCAATCAAGAAATATGTAGCAGTAACATCTGCATCCTGGACAGTTAGTATGTCAGATATAGGTCAGGCATATATTGAACTAGCCAAACCCATTACACAACCTAATGTATGGTGGCAAGTGTAATAATCCATGTAAGGGATATACACTTGCAGTCACTAGGAATGTAATGTAGACTAAAAGGTAATTATAAGATGTTAACCGAGGGTTTTTTCTACACTCTACTGTATGTGCATAAACCATGCAATTCCACACCTCAATGGGTATGTGTAATCTTAAATATTTGTTGGGACATATGTCCTATTGTTCTATAAATATTTGCATTCACGTTGATGCATGTGCCCTGTTTAAACACCACAATCATGGTGGCCTGTTGCTACCAAACATCCCTGCATGCTGTTGGAATATCCACTGTCGTTCAATATATGCATGTGTTATGCTTGCTGTTCAACTGTTGGAACCTTGATGAGTTGGGTTAATGGGAATATTACTGCATGCTGTTACAACTAATCTGGAATGCTGTTGTTTATGTTGTAATTAAACACACCTAATCACAGAACGTATGGGAAGGCCGGTCCCAGTGGACTCACCTGTCCCTCCTCAGCTGGCGAGTGCACCTGGCACCAGCAGGTCCAGTGCCCAGCCCGGGCTCCCCTCCTCCATTTGTCCTGTGCCACCTTTGGGTGGAGGCACTGCAGGGGATCACAGGATGTAGCCATGTACTGCTAGCAAACAACTGTGACAATTCCAATGTTCCACTGCTGAAAAGACTGCTGTGGTGCACAGAAAAAGTATACTAGGCTAACCTCTAGCTACCATCTGGATATGTCCACAGGTGTGAGCTACACAGACAGACTACTTGCTTTGATAGACTAACAGGTACACAGCAACCCTGTATGTTCAGCAAGATAAACCTCACATGATAACAAAAAATGCTGTTTGCAGTTCTGCACCCCTACCCCAAAGGTACAACACACCTGTGTATTCAAGCAAAAACTAGGGTGCAGGTAGGAATACTCAGTACTGAAATATGTCCAGTTGTGTTGAGCAGCCTGTGCTAATGTCAACACAAACAAACCACAAACTGTTCAGAAGTGAGTAACGTAATAATTACAATATAGCAGTTCACAAACACTGCATGTGCCACAGGAATACAGTGCAATAACCACATTTGTATGGCAGTTAATTGTGTAAGTCAGAAAAAAGTACACACTCCCATGTATCCTGTGTTAGCATTTGGAGGGGTGAGTACATATCTACACTGAGAAGTGTGTACTGGAAGCAGCAACATTCAGGTTTGAGTACAACATGCATATAACTGGCTACAACCATAGCTTCAGATAAGAAACATATACCAGCCTTCTGACTGACACAACGGTGTCCAGAGCAAACAGGCATGGGCACCACCTTGGAAAGCTGAAAGGGCTAAGCCTACCTAACCTAGCATTTTATAGCAGTGGGCTGCAATCACAGTGAGTAATGCAATCACCACACAGCAGGCTGCATGCAATTACTGAATGGTGGGCAGCAATTGGTGCAGAGGCTGTCACATGCACAAGTGCAGATACCTAGAAAAGCAGGCTGTACCTGCAGTCCACACATGCAATTATATCATTGCAGGTGCTGTGAGACAGAGAGTGAGAGAGAGAGAGAGAGAGAGAGAGACACGGACACAGACACAGACTGAGACAGAGACACAACAGTGAGAGAAACTGAGACATAAACTGAAATAGAGGGCGAAAACACAAAACAAACAACCAATAAAAAAAAAAAAAACTACAAAACTGTAACACATGGTGCTGGGAAATACAAAGGTAAGGTATGTAACTCACATGTATGTGTTGGCATGTAGTAGATGTTCCTGAATAGTACTCTACACACTGCAAATCATCCATGTGTGGCAGCAGTACGTATCTATCTGTATCTGCACATGTGCATAGGGCAAGGGGCATACTGCAACTGTTAGTGAAGGGTGGACAGATATCTGGAGGTGAAGGTTGATATGTGCATATATCTATGTAGGTCGTAGTGTGTGGCCTAGAAAACAGCATGCAGTGCTGATATATGTCACGTGGTGGTTAAATGCTGTGGGACTGATTTGTCAGATCTGCTGTGTTATAGCCAGTGAGGCCTGCTAATGCTATATGGGCAGAGGACACCTACATGCATTCTGCACAACACTGTGCAATATAATCACATAACTGTACATCCCACAACTGTCACATAAGTGATATCCCCACCATGAAAGGTGGACTGTACATGTGCCTATATGTGCATCCATGTGTACAGCAATGGATGTGTACATGTATGTGTATAGATATGCATATATATATATATATATATATATATATATATTGAGAGAGAGAGACAGAGAGACACGGGGTCATATGTACTGCAACAGGTGTGTGGTGACCTAGGCATGGACTGTAGACAAGTGTTGATACTGCAGTGCCATTCCTCCTTTCCAAAACACTGTACCCATTAAATACATAGGTAGAGATCTACCTAACAGTGAAGGTGTGATAAGGGAACATGGGACACAGGTGGACAGTAGCATCCGCTTTGATGAAGACAGTGCCACACTACACCTGCAATCAGTCTGTGTGGTATGAGTCAGGACAGCAGGTATGTCATCTATGGAAATATAGGGCAGTGTTCCCCTCTACTCATCACAATGCCCTGTGTGGTATGTAACTCACATGACAACTACACCAGGTGAAAAGGCCACAGATATACCTCCCAAAGGATAATACTGGCCGCAAACAGATGCCCTATGCAGACTGACTCACAAAACCACATCTACACTGTATTGCATACAGGCCACACAGAGGTGACCTCTGCCGGACATACAGAGGTATGTCACACCCATAGCTGGGTGACAACCACCATGGCAACATATCACAATTCCTCTGGGATACAAGCTCTAGGGCCCTAAACTTTGTCAGCTCACTAAACAGCACATGCTGGAGGGATAGGTTCCCATCTCAGAGATATGCCATACACTGGAATAGACCACATAGCAATAGCAAACAAGGCTCCTTATTAGCAGTTGTCATAAATACCCCTGATGATTGTGTGGGAGATTGGTAATACACCCCAGGAAACACCTCTGTGGTTCTGGTTGGCAGGGGCAAGTGAAATCAAAGTACGTGTGTGTCAAAGGCCAGGGTAGCATATGGCTAGGCTGCAGTAGGCCCTAGGGCCAATAGCATATTACCTACCTATGGCACTATGCACTCACATGTACTCAATGCAATACCTACTATGTGAGGTTGAATAAGTGTAACGCTGAATGTGTGCAAGGTCTGTAAAGGTGTGATAGCTTAGTGTGAAGTTGTATCTGTCATGGTAGTGTCTATCCTAGTTGTGAGGACAGCAAATGATGTGTAATGTACTGTTAGGCAGATATAGTAGTTTGGCATATGATGTGATATAGTTCCTTGTTGACGAATGTGGTGTCTCACTGTAGGCTAAAGCAATACATGTATGCTTAGTGAGTGGTACTGCTGGTGAATCCATCTCCCATATGAACTGTAGTACTACCAGAAGCTGTAGGCCTAAACAGCACAGTATGGTGTGTGTTCTCATTGCTTGGAAACACTGTCATGTGTGTTTCCTGTAGTCTGCACAGAGGACAAAATGCAGACATAAGGATGTGTAAGTAGTGGCACACAGTACTGTATGGTACACAAGTAATGCTCATCTGTGTTGGCATACAGTGGTGCATTGTATGTTTGTCTGATGTGTGTGTAATTATGCCTGTACAATGGCTGCAATCATATGTGTGTTACAGGGTATACGTGTGTATCCAGCAACATATATACTGTGTTACAGCAGTATGCCACCTATAGTAACAACTGTACACATCAGTTAGGCAGGGCTATGGCATCAATGACTAGGGTGGTTGAATGGTACTACTGTACCTGTACTTTACATCCATTGCAATGGATGATATCTCTGTTCGTGCATTGGTGTGATATACACCCTTGTCTTGAGGTTGTGCAATGTGTCACAAACAGTGTGCCGGGTACTGTTGTATAGTGGTGTGATATATAGAGTGTGCCAGGCAGTGTTAGTTAGTTGTGGCCTGAGAACCAATAAGTGGTATTGAACGTGTGTAACCTCTGACAGGCAATAGCATGGTATATATGTCAGTAAAGTGATATCTGTGGTTAAAGGTGTAAAGTGTGCCACAGGACTTGCTCACACATATTGTTCATATCTTTTTCAGCCAGATGGCCCACCAACGCAACCCAGCATACACAGCGGTTGAGGAAGAGGTGATACCCCAAAGCCTATTGCAACAGTACACAATGCTGTTCTCCAGAAGCAGCCAGCACCAGCAGGAGCGGATTGCTCTGTGGCAGGAACTTGTTCATCGGGTAAATGACATAGGCATGCATAACTGGACATATGAGCAGGTACGCCAGACATATGAGCAGGTACACCATCACTGCAGTGATTTAATTAGACATGTCTGGCGGCGTGCGTCTGATATTCAAATACAACAGCTTGCCACAGGTCGTGGGGTGGCCATTCATCCCCCTCTCACCAGAGTGGAGGAGCTGCTCCTAAGCATGGTGGCTCCTGGACAACAGCAACATCAACCTCTGGCATGTGTTGCAATGGAGGCCGGGGCCACCCAGCACATCCACCTGGAGCAAGCAGATAACTTGCCCTATCTGTAGACTACAGTTAACTGTATTGTTAGATTATGTCTACGTGAAATGTGTACTGTGTCTTCAGCAGTTCTGCTTCCTTGTGTTGTGCAATGCTGATATTTTGAATGATATCTCTACACCTGTGACTGTTGACTGTTGTTTTACTGCAGTTTAGCATACCCACTGTAGCAATGCTACAGTTGTGGCCACTGACAAACTCTCTCATATTCTTGTAGGTCCCTCTGGTGTGACAGCAGGGCAGCCGATCCATGCTGGTGAGTGTGTTATAACTGCAATGCTGGTAATGAAGTATGCATGTCATAGGTGAGGTGTAGGCCATGTACACGTAACACACCTATGCATAATGCATGCCATGCATGTTTGCTGTAAGAAGTTGCACAGCTCAATAATGTCAGTAGCTGCCTCAATGACATGCAGTACACAGAGCATAAGACACAGTTGTGGCAACCCCGTACTGCACATTGGATAGGCATAGTTGCAACACCTGTACACAACATAACACATTTATCATACACAGTACACAAAGACATGTTACATATGGCATAACCACACACTCACTGTAAGGTCAAACTTCAGTATCCCACATGTCATCCACACACACATGATGTACCTCAGGGGTAGAGGCCTATCATGGGGCTGTGCAACACTCTTCAACACATAACACAGTCATGTTAGGCAATGCTCCCTATTGGGCACCTCATACACCCATGTACAAAGTGGCTGTGTAACAGTGAACGTAGCCACGGCACTGCAGTTCAGGTATAGCATGCTAGGCGGTGGTCTGTTACACAGTAGTAGCCATGAGTGATCACACGATGCATGATGATGATGATGGCACATGGTACTACACCCCATCCAGTTACAGTGACCACAGTACTACACATAGTGGTCTTTGCTTTGCACCTCATTGTTGTGTGTGTGTGCAAACATATGCACCTATACACAATATGCATAGCATGTTGTGTGTGTGCTTATATACGCCAGTATACACAATTTGCACAGAAGTCGCCATCTGTACAAAGAGTCACATATATGTCCTGGAATGCTATTGGGTGTATAGGTCACATGACACCCATTGGGTATGTGTGGTGTTTAATGTTGCAGTCATGTAGTATGCCATGTCATGGCTGGCACCGACATATCTGCAATATGTCCCACACTCACCATAACCACTGTACAATGGCCATGTCGAGCATTGAGATTCCTTCACATCTACATGCACCACTCATCCCATGTCTGTACATTGCATGCATTTGCTACACCTGTGCCCACTATTATTTGCTATGGACACAGACACTGTAATCAGACATGGAAATCTATGTGTCACACAGATAACACATGCAGCCATGGAATGTATACCACTGAGTGATGGTGCACAGGACATTGTAGAGCAGATAATACTTGCACAGCAATGTTGTGTCCATGTAAACATTGTGTTCCAGGGTGTTAGCCAATCACTGCACAACTACACACATGCATCAAAGCCATGTATAATGTCATTAAATAGGGCCATCTACACTTGCACTGCATGGTCTTGAGCAACACATATTCTGCATGCTGACATGTGTGAGGTGACTGTTTGCCTTGTGATACTGTCACCCACCTTCACCCACTATTGTGTATGTGTTGGATTGCTGGTGTGTGTGTGTGTGTGTGTGTGTGTGTGTGTGTGTGTGTGTGTGTGTGTGTGTGTGTGTGTGTGTATGTGCTGTGGTGAGCAGTGTATTTGTGTGCATGTGTTCATGTGTGCATGTATTCATGTGTTCATGTGTGCTAACATCATGTACAGGTTGTAAAGTGTGTTTCCTGTCTTCCTTCCACAGGTGCTGAGTTAGGGGTGGCTGTTTGCAGCATGGAACCTGATGTCACTGCCACTAATAGTGGAGATGATGAGACATGTATTGTGGCACAGGAAGGTCTGACAGGGTCTGTCATTGGTCCAACAATCGACAGTACACAGCGTTCAACCCCATCTATGCGCACACTCATACTGCCAATACATCCCTCATCACCAGTGGCCTTAGCTGAGGGACAGCATACAGTTGGCATTGACCAGGAGAGTGTGGTACCCATGGCACGTGCATCCCCTCACAGCAGCCATAGCCAGATTACTGGAATGGTACCACATAGGCGGATGTCCAGGGGTTCTCACGGGAGCACCACTGGTCATATTGCCCCTGGCAGACGTGCCCCCAGAGGTATTACAACCTCCAGTATGTTCTGGGCTGTAATGCAGGCACAGGCACGTATGGAACGGTACACCCGACAGGGCGCAGAAAGCCCATTACACTGCTATCAATGACTGCATCCGTGACCTTGCCGGTGCCATCCGGAATTACACCAAGGTCATTGATAGCCATTGGAGGGAGACATTAGATGTCCTCCACAATGTGTTAGCCATGAGCCAGGACTGTGCGGGACGGATGAGAAGCCAATGTGGACACATGCCATCAACAGCATCAGCTGGCAGTCATCGCAGACGGACCATGGATCACAGCCGCTCCTGTAGTGGCAGTACCAGCTGGGGCTGGCCTGTCCATTGACCGTCCTACTAGGCCATGTGCACATGGCACTGGCCAGTCTCAGCAGGGACATGGATCCAGTCATCATCCCTCTGTCTCTGATGATAGCACCCAGTCAGGGTTGGTACCCGATACCGCCTGTAGCACCCCTGCCAGGCACAGGTACCGTGTCCGTGGCCAGAGACAGTGATCTGTATGGCCTAGCAGGTACAGTCTGTGGCTGTCCCACAACCGCCCGTATATGGCAGCCACATGGTGGAGTTGTGTGCATGCAGACACACACACATTAACCAAACAACTAGGGCTCACACACACACACATTACATCAACATTTGCCCATGCTGTACTGTTGTCCCTCTCTCTCACACACACACACACACACACACACACACACACACACACACACGCACACACTCACACACACAAACACAGACATATTGATTGGATGGGTCAATGTTGGGCTCTGGCAAACCAACAACACACCCTGTGCATATGATGACACCTATGCCACCTCCTGTCATCTGTAACATTGATGCAGGAACAGGCTAACATGGCTCTGATGCACAGAGTGACATTATAGCAGTGTAGCAATAGTAGCAAGTTGCCAACAGGAAGGTGTAATGATATCCTTGTAGGTATATCTGAACAGGCATTATGCATCACAACTCTGATAGTCATTGTAGCATTGTTTACACCAGAGTTAGGTCTGAGTATGTATTATCCACCCATGTGCCACTTGGCTGAAGTGTACAGTGTTGTCAGCATGTGTTGGTGAGTGGACAGTACGTGTGTGATGTGTGCATTACAAATTAGCAGGTGTACATCTGTGAACATGGTGTGTGTGCACTGTCTGCATGTACGTGCATAGTGGACATGTGGGATGTGCGACATACACTGTTGTACACATTAACATCTCATGGTGTCTTTCGATGGCCAGTATGCATTCTACTACAGATATGTACTAACATGGGTACACATGTGTGTATGACATGGGTTGACATTATGCTGTGGGTGATACTGTTGATATCTGTCAATGATCTGCAGTCTGGTAGTATACACCACCTCAACAGCATGACTATAAGCAATCTAGATGATGTCCTGACAAATGACACACAGTTGTAGGGAACTCAGTAACAGTTGGATCCTTCCAGTACTATACTATAACAGTAACCAGTGGTATTGACTGCCACACATTCCTGGGACCACACCTGTTTGGCATATAGCCCTCTTAGGTACATGCAAACACACTAGGGATATGTCCATCCACATCTGTAAATGCATGCATTGGTCTACACTGCATTCCCTGGATGGGACGCATATCCTACACAAGGGTATCATACAGACAGATACCTGTTGTTCAATACATGCTGTATAGTAGTAAGCCAACTATGGCATAGTCATCCACATTTACTATACATACTATCCCGACAGTACCACATAGGTGGTAGCTCTCAACATGTATGTTGGGTACCAATGTGTACAGATAGACACGTGTTATGTCATCTTTCCCTTGGTATCCACATATCCATAGGTATTGTGAGGTCCCTCAGTGTTTCACAGAACACATTAAAGGCCTGCATGCATATCCACAGGGCTGTTGTACACCTATAATGACTGTCCATTATTGCCAGTTGTTGTGTATGAACATGTCTGACATATGCCCCAGGCAATTACCCTCACTCACAGTACTCTATAGTACATGTCATGGGTGTGTGTGGCACAGATGACCCTGGCCATGGATCACTACAGTGGCCGGGCTTGTCACATACATACATATGTGACCTATGATCTGAGAAGCAGCGGCACAATCTGTCGCAGGAAATAAATGTATTCATGTAGTATGCAGGCTTCACACCTATGTACTGATTGAGGTCACATGTACACATATTTATTTGCCACGCAGATACCCGATGTGTGCAATGCACATACTGTTCTAATCAAATGTCATACCTTAGTAAAAGCAAAACTCACACTGCATTGACCACCTGTGGCACATACACACACACACTCAGTGTTTGCAGGATTCAAACCCCTACCGAATTATGTTATGATACTAGAGAGATACACATTAATATGGTGTGCTATATGCTTTCTGGGTGGCTTCTATTCTCCTGATATATTTGTAGGATGCTGACATCATCAGACATTCCAAAGAGGGATGTACCTCTTATAATGTGTTTTCCCAGTCTCCAAAAAGGCTACTCCTCTCAAAGGAAATCACACACATACACCCCCCACACACTGTCAGCGTTTGCATGATTCAAACCCCTACCTAACTATGTTATGATACTAAAGAGATACGCATTAACACAGCATGCTATATGCTTTACTGGGTGGTTCCTGTTCTCTTTGAATATTTGTAGGATGCTGACATCATCAGACATTCCAAAGAGGAATGTACCTCTTTTAATGTGTTTTACCAGTCATCAAAAAGGCTACTCCTCTCAAAGGAAATCACACACATACACACACCCCACCCCACACACACACTCAGCATTTGCAGGATTCACTCCCCTACCTAACTATGTTATGATACTAGAGAGATACGCATAAATACGGCATGCTATATGCTTGACTGGGTGGCTTTTGTTCTCCTGGTATATTTGTAGGATGATGACATCATCAGACTGGACATGGTAATGTGTGTACACTTTGTTTTATGCAATCCCAGGAATGATCCATGTAGGTCGGCAGGTATCAACAGCTTGTACAGGAGGACCCCATGAGTCTCACCTTGTGTGATCTATCTGTGGACACATTGACATCCCTTCATATGTCAACACATATATATGCCCAGATTGTTGGTTTTGTGGATATGACATGTGTCTGTGATGTTGATGAAGAGCTATTCAAAGTCTATGTGGGACATGTGTAGCTCTGTTCAGTGATGTATGTCCTGGGTGGCTGCCTTTATAGGCTTACTGGACTATACTTCCCATGGTGTGTTGTGCACCCACACTTGTGGGGAGTGGCATATGTTGCTGTAACACATTCAACGGTTCCAGATCCTGTGGAGTGGGTGAGGCTCAACATCCTGTTCAGGTGCAGGGTCTGTTTGTTCTGTAGTGCATGCATGACACATATTGGGAAACAATGTAATCCAATTGCTGCCATGCTTTTGGCTTTGGGGGGAGCTGTTCAGCCATTCAACACGTGATATCTTCTGGTATGATGTCAGGGACTATCATCAGTGGGAGGTGGGTATGTATATATGGGCATGTAGAAAACAACTGAAGGAAATCCACAAATCCACAAAAAAAAGGCAAATTTATTCCTCTGACGTCTCGGCCTTAGCCTTCAAGGAGTAAAAGACATAATGACACACTTCATTTATATATACAAAGTTAATTAGTAAAACAATAAATCAATAAATCAATTAGTAATAATCTAGTTTAAATAAATACTCTCCAACATGCTAGGGACATTACTAATAATAGAGAAGAAAGTTCTGTAGCTGCACATTTCAAAGACTTTCATAATAGTAAAAATGAAGAACGTCAAGCCACAGTTTTAGAAAAAATGAATTGTTCTTGGTATAATATTTCATACATCAAACAAGCTTTGATACATAAGGAGGCTATGTATATTTTAAAATTTAATACTATGTACCCACAAGGTCTTAATGAAGACTTAAATTGGAGAGTATTTATTTAAACTAGATTATTACTAATTGATTTATTGATTTATTGTTTTACTAATTAACTTTGTATATATAAATGAAGTGTGTCATTATGTTTTTTACTCCTTGAAGGCTAAGGCCGAGACGTCAGAGGAATAAATTTCCCTTTTTTTGTGGATTTGTGGATTTCCTTGAGTTGTTTTCTACATTCACCTGTTGGTTCTCTGGTTGTTCATTTATGTATATATGGGCATGTCTGACAGGATGCTGGCATTGTCAGTAAGGTACAGTTGGCCCTGACTCAGGACAGATATGAGTGTACATTACTATTTATGACATAGTTGAGGGACATGTCATGATTCTCAGTCTGGACTCCTTCTCAGCTACTCTTTACAAAACACCAACAAACCTGAGCACTAATCCCAGTTATACTCTTTTACACACTTAACACCCTACTGATCCTTTGTGATCAGGCTACAGAGTATGTCATCATAATATACTGGCATGTCCAGGGGTCGGATTTGCGTGTTCTCTCCAGTCCAACTAGTAAATATTGTGGTTATGGCACAATGTCACATCTGCCTCATGTACACAGACAACCCTCACCTCCCCCCAACACACTCAGATATATGTGAGAGATGCAACAATATTGACATACAGGAGGCTGAGCTCTCCCGACCCATGACTAGCATAGTCTGTCAGGTGGTGAAGGTGACCACACACACCACATATCAGTCTCACATACACCGATAGCGGCAGCAATCAAACCAGATTATCACACATACACATACTCAGAGGCTCTACATACACTCTGCCTAAGCAGCAGAGACCTCCAAAGCAGACACACAAACAACTGCTACCCCACTACAATACCCACATATCACATAGCTCACAATGTCAGTGTGCCACACAGTCACTGCCCTTCGGGCTAAACAACACACCTGATACACTTGTAATAGGTGACACTTAATGTCAGACACACTGACATCCCACTCACCAGGCCAAACAAGGGAATAGTCACTTTGAGCTGTCTATCAGGTGCCAGGATCTGCCTCATAACACATGCACTCAGGTCACTCCAAAGCAAGTCCAGGATTGGCTCCATCATTGTCCATGCTGGTGCGTACAACCTCAGACGTTCCTCCCTGGACCACATGACATGATACATAGAGGAACTCTGTGATCATGTAGCCCAGGCCAGTATGACCCTGACCTTGTCTAGCATCTTACATTCACCAAGTATGATGTCACAGTATACCAACAAACTGATCACGTTTAACAGTTGGCTAACATATTGGTGTTATTCAAAGGGGATACAGTGTCTGTCATCCTGGGGTGACATGCTCGACATGCCACATAGCTTCCCTATGGACAGCATGCAACTGTCACCCTTGGACTTTTGAATATTTGCTGCCACCATACTGCGTTATTTAAGCGGGGCTCAAAAGACAGACCCACCTCTATAGACATTACAGGGTACATGACACTGAGGGTAATGCTGCTCAACACCAGATGTATTTCCCTCAAATTGCGCCCACTCAGGAATCTCGTCAGTATGGAGAATAGCAATATCTGTGCACTAACAGACACATGGTTCAAGCTCCCACATGCAAACCAGCACTACTAGGTTATATTTTGTACCATGCTTTCTGACCACATAACTCGGAATGGTCAACACAAATAGGGGGAGTATCCATATACATCACAGATACACATACCTCCGGGTTGGTAGCACTGCACAAAGCATCACAGACCATATATATGCACCTAACATTGTGCAAATCTGCCTTTTGGTTTGTTGCCTGCTACAGACCACACTCCCAAACTCAGCAACCACACTCGGCTTTCCTGGGAACACTGGACAATATGAAGGTCTCCCCAAATACCATTATATTGGGTGATGTCAAATACCCACACATTGACTGGGGATAGTACTCAGGCCCCAACACCCTCGCCCGACAGTTGTTCCTATTTGTAAACTCATATGCTGTGGCACAACCAGTCACCACACCCACAAGAGGGGCCAACATATTGGACATGATCATCACCAACATGGGGACTCTATGTTCCACACCTGCAATATACCCCTCATTGGTAAGGTCAGAACATACTTTATCTCACTGGACATCCATATCCCGTCCCCACACCCATCCTGGGTAATTTTGGTGAACTTCCCAAAAGCATACGTCACACTTCTCCAAACCACGGTGGTATCTTTCAGAGACCCTGGGTCAGTGGTAAGTATGGCTCAGACTGCTGAATCCTTTACATACACATTCTATGGACACCTAGTGGACTGCATGGATTGTGCTATCCAAAATAACAACGGGACTCACTCCTCCAATGGCAGGGGACCTGTCTGGTAGACCCTGGCCATTAATACACTATACGACAAAAGGAGGAAGCTACTACATGATACAGCACAATCCCAGACAGGGAAGGCATCTGTGATCTGTACTAGCAGACAGCTACAATCACTCGTGTATTTATGTCAGGCCCGCTTCTAACGGACAATTACACCAGACATGTCAGACACTCACAAGACCTTCTTCAATTAATTCAGGTACCTGGCTGGACACTCACTGATATGCTGTGAGTTACTGCATACTGACTAAACATACCCTGAACCCACAGACATTGCCAACATCCTGGCAAACAGGTTCAGTGCAGATGTCTGCCCCCATCCTCCCTAAGGAGGTAGTGTCCATCCCAACAGAGTGCAACCTCCCTGACATCACGAATAAACAGGTGAGTGCTGCCCTCCTCACAGCGGACAACACAGCATCAATGGGACCAGACGGTGTCCCGGCCTGTGTCGTACATGGCCTTCATGACAGGCGTAACCCTCTCATTATGTCACTGTTCGATATCAGAGTTACTGCAGGATATGTACCCACGGAATGGCGTACAGCGATAGTGGTCCCACTCCACTGAATACTGCCACAACAGACCACAGACAATATCAGCCTATAAGGCTAACTAGCCTGTTCTGCAAAGCTATGGAGTGTATTGTAATGGGACTCCTGCACATAGACATGGGAAACCTACAGACACTGGGTCCTACACATTACAACATTTTTGTGGGCAGATCTTGCCTGTTGGACCTGTTCATATTCTTTAAACAGTTACCGGGTCCATCAGTGTTGTCCACACAGACTGCCTGGACCTTGCACAACCCTTCAACACAATACCCCACTCGGCCATTATGCATAGGCTCACCGGCATCAATATCGACACATATCTCACATGATGGATTGCTACCTGGATCAGGGATAGCACCCATATGCTCAGTGTTGCAGGTGCCATGTCTGACTATACACCAGTTACGCATGGCATCCCACAAGGCTCAGTCCTGGGACATCTCTTGTTCAGTACATATTTGTGTGACATACAGGCTATCACAGGAGGGTAATGGCTGCCCATGTTCGCAGATGACTGCAAACTGGGTGCCATAATCAACTCTCCAGCTGGCACATGCATACTCATACAGGGTCTCACAGAGATAGGATGGCTGGTGCCTGAGCCATAGCCTATGGCTACATGCCGTTACTTGCATAGTCATCCCCTTTGAGAATGACAACATGCCCACACATTACCACATAGGTAGTAATCCATTACATACGGTAGTAGTTGTTACGGGTTTGGGGACATGACCTGTTCATGCTCTCGCCTTTGACAATCACATTGCCAAAGTGGTTAGACAGTACTTCTACATAGCCCACCATATCCCACACGGTTTTACATGTTGATCACATGTGGACATTGTGCCCCTATACTCATCATGACCATGCTTGGTTACTATGCCACATTTGGGATGTACCTTACCCGATACCTGCAGCAACTGTAATGGCCACAAATGTTACTCATCAAGCAGATGTAGGGACTCACATGGATGCCCTGCACAGTTCAGATACAGTAACTCCAGCTCTACTCAGTCACTTACCACCTACATGGATGTGTTGTGTGCCTGTAGTTTAAGGCAATATCTGACCCAGAATTAATGGACATGCTCCACCTCAGGATATCCAACTCCCTTGGAGCTACACACTCCAGGGACATATACCTCAGCACAGATGTTAATAGGACATGCTGGGGGGACAGATTATTATCTGAAATACTCCACACACTCCGGAGTGTAGTCCCAGTTTTGCATAGGCAGAGCCACGCACTGACCACCTACACATGACATCTTGACAAGTGGATGGGTGATCGTATGTTTACCCATGGGATATCTTCTGGATCCCTGCTGGACAGAGGCACAATATGCTAAACGTAAATGGGCTTTCTTGTGTGACCTACTATTCACAGGCACAGTGATCTGATTTGACTGGGTTGCAGAAGTCAAGCACACTCTGGCTATGCTTGTACATGCCCTAGGGCAGATAGCCTAGTATCAACCTCTGAACCTATGATAATGTTCATGATGCACAATGTTTATTGCTGATACTGTTTGCAGGTTTTTATCATCTTTGCTTTCCCACTTTGTATGAACCGCTTAGGTATCTGCAGAACATATTTGATTATGACAGGGTTCCACTATATTATATATGTGTCTGTTGTCATATGAGTGTGTGCACAGGGCAGATTGCTGGATAGTGAGAGTTTCCTGGGTTAACACATGCAACTGCATGATATGTGTGGCCCACTGCTGTATTCCAACATGGCCTAAGTGTGTGAGCATGTCCAGTTCAGACTGTCAGTGTTCTGTTGCCTGACATTTGTCTCATATTCATGTGTGTGAGCATGCCCAGTGTGACCTTTCAGTATGTTGCTGTCTGAGATCCACTACATTTGTTGTCGTATGTGTACATGTCCAACATTAACATTTCTACTGTGTGTGTTGAAAGTCAGGTTCTATTCTTACTGCAGGACTCACCTTTGTGTCATAACTCGACAGGGATTATGCTGTGTCTGCAGGGTTTCCGTGAAATACTTTGCATAGACTTATCAACATTTCTTCATACAGGCTAACCACTGCAATACTGTCATGGTTTAGTGGTTCAGTACTATGACTATAGTGCACAGTATCCTGGGTTTGAGGCCCATCACCGCTTATATTTTCAAACTGAGCAGACCAGACTGCTTAAGGGCCAGTAGAGCAACTATGAGCATATTGGCTTTTGTTCAGCTATGCCCTACTTAGACCCAGCTTGTCCAACATTGCTCAGTATTAACCATCATTGCTGGACGTTGGCCAATATTACTCATCATTGACCACATTTGTAGTAGTAGTTGTGTGAGATTTTGTTTACATATACTACATGGTGGTAAATGCTGTTTAGCACTGCTTTATATTGCTTAACACATGACAATCATGCCTCAGGTGTTGATGCAGGGCTGCCTATGTCGGATGGACATACTACACTCACTATACATGTTTGAAAGCAGGTAGTGTCAACTTAGGCATCACTTTTACTATATGTGCGGGTCAGAGAGAGGTATAATTTCCAGAGTTCCTACTGAGCCAGTGTATGTGCTATGTGTTGCCTCTATGCCAAGGCCAAAGCATACTGGGCATGCCTCCTTCTGCCTACTGGAGCAGGCTCAGGTTGTTCCTCCTCTGAGTCACGCTCTGCCTGTGAAGGCCTTGGCAATGGTGGGGGGGCTGTTTGGCCCGAGCCTATGCTGGTCCTGCTGCAGCTGTTTTCACAGGATCATATTATGTAGCATAGCACATACCATGACAATTTGGGTACATGTAGTTGGTGAGTACTGCAAGGCTCCACCAGATGTGTCCAGGCACTGGAACCGTGACTTGAGCAGCCCAAACACATGCTCGATTACATTTCGTGTTCGTGCGTGTGCCTCATTATGGCGTTCCTGTTCAGGTGTGTGCGCGTTTTTGATGGGTGTCATCAGCCACGGCTCCAGTGCATAGCCAGCATCCCTCACTAGGTGACCATGTGGGATGTCCCCATTGGCAAATGTCTGGTACAGCTGCGTCAGATGCCAGATATAGGAATCATGGTAGCTTCCAGGGCAGCCAGCACACACATTCAGTATTATGCCCTGGGCTTCACACATGACCTGGCAGTTGATGAAGGGGAAGCCCTTGTGGTTGAAGTAGACCCTACCCCGCTCACCGGCTGGTGCTTTGATGCATATGTGCGTGCAGTCTATTGCACCCACTACCTCAGGGTATTCTGCTATTTTGCTGGAAGAGGTGCATATTGCTGGCCAATACCTCATGGGAATTGGGGAAATATACATGATCACTGACATGTGCTGACATGGCATCCAGGAACTGGTGCAGTACCCTAGATGCTGATGCCGGTGATATCCCCATCATGTCACCAGTTGGTCTCTGGAAGGTACCTGTTGCTATTATTCTTAGGCCAACACATACCTTAGTTTCCACTGGGATGGGTTCCCCTCTGTTGGTTCTGTGTGTGAGGCGTGGCCTGCACAGCTCAACAATTTGGTGCAAGAGGTCTCTGTCCACTCTATAGCGCTCCACTATCTCCAGCTCATGTATCCCCTGGTAGGTAACCCTGGGCCTGTACACTCTTCTCCGTCTCCTCACTGAGGGTTGTCCAGCAGCATTTGCATTATCACCACCCTCAGAATGTTGCATATGTTGCCTTATAACAGCAATGGCAGCCCCTAACATTTTTTGTCTCAGTAAAGCTTTTTCAGTTTTCACTTCTATTAGCTTACTGCAGTGTTGCAGCGTCTCTTGAGAGAAACATAATGGACTGTTGTTTGCAGAGTTTTAAGTGCTGGGCTGGTCTGTGATAGTGTTCTGCCTGGGTAATTGCCTGATTCTGATTGTTTTCACTTGCTAGCTCTGCTAGTACTCCCTTGTAACTTCCTACTATTTGGTGTGCTTCCTTTTTCCTTTCTGTTTCCTCAGGGGGGAGCGCCGCGCACACAAACACACACACAGCAGCTAACACACACGCACACATGCTTACACGGCCTACAACTTGCTTATTCTTGTTAAAACGCGTGCACACCAGCGCAAACGTGCATACAACTGTTTACACAGCCTTACATATGCTTACTCAAGCTTACACATGTGCACACACTCTTACACTCGCGCACACTGTCTTACTCGGGTTTACCGACGCACACACACGCACATGCACGCTCAGCAAGAAACTTTGGTGTTATCTACGGCATACACCTTCAATTTCTTGACTTTACCTAGCCTACCTGTTGACACACCTCTTTCAATAATATGTAAATGTCAGCTGACACATGATACTCTGCTCCAATGAGCTTCACTCCTTTCATACATACCCCCTCGTTATGTCACCTATCTTCTACTCAGTTACTCCCCTTATCCTACTCCTACACTCCACTGACTGTGCTCATTTGCTATGTTAACTTGTGATTCACGATCGTAACTCTCATTTTCTTAGGATTGCCTACTAATGCTTGGTTACATCTCTTAGACTGAGCTTCCCCCCTTAGCAACCTCTACTCGGTGGCCATGTTGTCTTCAGCCTGCCATTCACTTGCATTCTAAATTTATTTTAGCTATAAAATCCACATTTGTGGATCTTAATTATTAATTTTCTGCTTTTTAGGGCACAGCGCGTTTGCGCGGCGCTGCGCTATGGTTAAACCCCGGAGATCGGGATGAAAAAAAAAAGTTATTCTATTTCTATTTTGCATCACTTCCCATTGCCAATGGCCATATTTTTGGCCATTGGCATGCTTCCTCCTGTAAATGCATGTTTTTTTTGCAGCTGTCAAGACTCCGTTTTGCTATTTGCAGAACCGTACTCAGTTATCAACTGAGTACATTTCTGCAAATAACACTACTCCTACTCGGACAGGTTCGGGTTTCCTGGATCGCAAATTTACCTCATTTGCATAGCTTTCGCCTGCAATTGAGGTAATTTGCATATCCAAGCCCTGTCTGTGTAGGACTAGCTTGGAGAGCTCAGTTGCATGCCCCTACCGGCTGTTCCTGGATCGCTCGGCGGACATGTTGGCTGCATGGATCTTACTCTACTCTTAGATTCCATGCAAGCATTCGTGAATCCGGCCCACTGTTTATGACACCTACATCATAGGTGCAGTGTTACAATTGTGTCCACTTTGGCTTTTGCAGTACATCAACATAATATTAATTGGCAGAGTCATATAGCTTGCTTAACACAAACAATAATTATCACAATTCCTATAAAAGCAACATTATATGAAGGTACTGGCATACACAAACACCATTGTATCTAGTTATTCTTATCCATTTTTAGGGTCTATATTACAACCGTGAAAGTCCTAAACAGCGAATACGGAATCATCGACACATATTACCCCAAACCTCGAATACACCGAACATCCTAAACTGCGAAATTCAAAATCTCAAACCATCATAGTTGTCCAACCCCACCGCGTGGTACATACTACCTACCCAAACAAAATAAATAAACCACATACATACACTAACCAAAACCCTACTTCTAACCCTACACTAAACCTTGCATGCATTACTGTCTATGCACTTACCTTAACTCGCAACCTAACCCTAAGGTCTGTAACTATCACACACTTACCTTAAGGAGCTATAACCAAACAAAATAAATAACCCACACACATACACTTAGCAAAACCCTACTTTTAACCCTACACTAAACCTTACATACATTACTATCTATGCACTTACCTTAACCCACACCCTAACCCTAAGTTACATAACTATCGCACACTATTACTATCTATACACTTGCCTTAACCTGCACCCTAACCTTAAGTTCCATATCTATCGCACACTTACCTTACGGAGCTATACCGCAGAAGGGCCAACCATGACAATTCAACATTTCGGATTTTGCGCTTCAGGATGATCGCTGTTTACACATTTCGACGTATATGTGTCGACATTTCTGTATTTGGGTAAGTGGACCTTTGGAATTTTAATAGGGAATCCCATTTTTATGCTGGACAATGATATATCATCACAGGTTGTGATTCCATGACAGTGAAATGGTTATTCAGGGCATATTGTGCTGTAAGTGCTCCCATGACACATACATTAAGTACTGTCTTATATAGCATACCTACACAGATAGACTGGTCCAGTTCTGTGACAGTGTGTGTACTACATGATGTAAACAGCTTCCTTGCCTATGAAGTAGGGATATTGTGCTGCTCACTGTTGTGTGAACTGTAACATGTGTAGGTCTTTTCCAGATAAATAAAATTCTTCATATATTCGTAACTCCTTTCTTAATGCACACATTGAATTCAGTTATTTGAGACAGCCTCCATTACTACCCAATATGTCACATGTAGTCAATGCACACATCTGTAAAAAGCCTAGTAATGATAGACATGGTTTTGAATCTGGTGATATCTGTATGTCAGACAATAGTGGCTTAACAAAGATAATAGTTATGGCACAGTCAATGGGCCATCTTTTTCAGGCCTTGTCCTACAAGGTAAGGCATATATACTCCTTATGAAATGAAACTTCTGTAAGCCCTTCAAGAATGTTCTTTATGACATAACCAATATGCGTATTTCTGTGGCATCCACAAATGATATGCATCTCTCTGATATCTGTTATGGCATGTATTCTAAAATGACATAATGCAAATGTTTATTATGTGATTCATTGCTCACAGGCATGACCTATTCCCAAAAGAATTATGCTCTATTTACATGTCTTCATCTGGGCATTTCATTATTACTGATATTGTTTTGTCACACTATGTAACTTAATGTCAGAAAAGGGCTTCCATAAACATTTCCTACTGTATGGCATGTAGCCAGACCATCAGACACCGTGATTGGTTCTCTGCTACAACACTGTATTCTGTGTTTCTGCTCTTGAATTGCTGTTATGTTTTTGTTCCCTGTAATTTTTTTTTACTAATTTTACTATTCTGTTAGTGGAACTTCTCCCTGGGCCTCTACTGAAAATGGACATGCATCCAGCTAGACTAGCCCAGTCAACAAATGTAAAATAAATAAATAAAAAATAAATAATTCCATGTGAGACTACCTAGTAATATAATGTCTGACATATTAACAAATTACCAGTGGAAAACTTGAAATCATGAAATGTCATCCAATTTGTGCTGTCATTTGTCACTTATGTATATTTTATGTTATTAAATTACCACTTAGCATTTATATGACTATACAATAGTTGCTTGTCTACTACATGTTTATACAGTAGGTGATAAACCCCATTCCCATAGGTGCCACTGACGTTTCTTTGCAAAAACATGTCCATTTCTGATGTGAATGGTATTACACCTGTAAGGTGATTTCTTCTATACATGCTCAGGTTAAGAATACAGCAGTGGTCTTGGCTTGCAAACATAAATTCCCTGTATATATATATATATATATATATATATATATATATATATATATATATATATATATCTATATATATATACATATATATATATATATATATATATATATATATATATATATATATATATATATCATATGCAATTACTGCAGTCTATACATTCATCCAATAATGTAGCTTCTGTCCTTGCTAACTGTTATTCCAACTCCTCATTTTATTAACATGCATATCACATTTTAACTCCCCTCTGTCACACTGCAGCTTTATAACCCTATTTGTTGGCATGTCCATTTTTAGTTATGTGCATAACAGCGGTATTGTCTTTTAACATTTAATTATCATTACATCAGTATGGCAGGATTTATGTTAGAAATGTTTCTTTGGCACTTAGCACATTTCCCAGTAGAATATGACAACACTTACTCGTTTCCCCTCCTGTATTAATTATTATGCAGTACAAACCATTAGTTGTTTAACATTCCCACATGTCACTTCCTCTTTCTTCAGAATTATTTTACTGTCCTTGCCCTTAATATTTCAGGGCTACAGCACATGCTTGTATCGTAGCTTTGCCTATAATTAAGCAATTTTGTTTAAATTCTATGCTCATGCATGCAAGCACCTTTCCATGTCTGGAAAGACTATTGCTAACCATGAAAATGTGCTTGCAAATGTGTAGGTGCGGTGGGGAGCATGTGTATTTGATTAGCACTGGTGCTCATTGAGCTAACACACTTAAATCATGTAGGCATAGTAAAGTCTATGTGATTATTCATGAATCCCTGGGACCGTGTTACTTGATTTTTTTTTAATTTCACTGTTTACTCAATTTATCTTTATAACCACACCCAAGAAATGATGCCATGGTAGTTATTTGGCTGTGATTTACATATAGTAGCAAAGCATTGTGGGTAATCAGAACCAAGTGACTTGTTTGGAAGCAGAGATAACTTTCTTCTATTGTGGTTTTGCTACTGAATATTTCTGTTAATTTTAAATATGAGGTGTTCTGTCTGCAAGAACTGGTTGACAACTTGTCTTTCTAGGAAGTAAGAAACCACTACTGATTCATTTAGCAAGAAAATACAGCAGTCTGTACATTAATAATGTAGTGAGGCATTGTGGATTCAGTCTTTCATGCTATTATGACAGGGATTCTCAGCTCTGAGAAAACAGGGGCCATCCTTATCAGCAAAATCAACATGTTTTTTTTAAAATAAGAACTGTCTAGTTGTATATGATTTTGTGCCTAACTCTAAATATTTGTGTATAACTCTTACCACAGAATATGGCCATTATACTTTAACTTGAAATACCATGATGATGTAGTTGTGTCACTAGAATGTAAGTAAGATGGAGCTCTTCTAAATATGTACATTTCTGCTCTTATCTGTAAGGATTTGCATGTATGTAAGTTGCCATCCAGTATCTACTGTGATATGTTGTTGGCTTGGCTATAGAGAATAAACAAGGAAACAATGAAACTAAAAAATTACACACTATCATCTTTATTTTTTTGGAAAATCACTTGCAACATTAACATGAAATATAATTAATTGTAAAAAAATGCTGCTGAATATGACTGATTTTATTGAGAGTGTTTGTTTCATATCAGCATTGACAGAACTACTATATAGTATATGGATCAATACTGTTTGTATCCAGGGACATGTATATCAAATACTAGCTGGTTTTGCTTACCTAAAAACCTGGTTGACTGACATTTGCCATACACTCCGCTGATCCAGTCTAGGCATCAAATATGGCAACTCATTTTTTAGTGTACAGGTGTGTAAATATATGACCACAATATATGCAATGCCCTATACAGACATGCCTACTAGAGTTTTCATTTTGGAAATGTGCACTATTGTCTGGTTTTGTATGTATAGTTGAATATGTACACAATGTTAAGGGAGATTAGCATCTAGTTTAAACAAATGTTTCATGAATCACTGATTTAGTTTCACTGTTACAGTATACTTGTCATAGCATGAAGTAAAAAATTGACCGAAATGATTTAAGGATAATCAAACACAAAATAACAAGAAGAAAGAGAAAAAACATCCAACATGACTGAGTATAGAATAAACAAAAAATTATTGCAAAAGGTAAATGCTTTCATGCCACAACAAGGCATTTCTTCAGACCATATGATAAAAAGCCAAAGTATATATATATCACCAAAACACTCCTCATTAATAAAACAGATCACATGATTCTCAGCACCACTTTTAAAGGAGCAGTATCACTGAGTCCTGATCCTGTCTCTGCTCACAGTTTTAAAATCCATTCACTTTGAAACATTCTGTTATTAACATAATACCCCGAATCAAATCGCAGCAGTTGTAGAACCAAATTTTTAAATCTATGGCTAGCATAAAAGCATTTGACATGTTTAGGTAAACCTCTCAAAGGTTTCTCCTTAACAGCATTTAAATATCCAAATTCTTACTCCTTAAAGGGACCATTACTTTTATGAAGACAGAAACATTTATAAATAGTGCATACCACTAAATAAACTAAATGTATAACTTTTATAATCTGCATAAAAATCAAATGTACAACATTTGCCAGTGTTTGGATGAACAAAACTAAGTATACCTAAAACAGAACTATATCCATTACAATCATTGCAAGGGAAATGTCCTCCTCATTGAGAGGATATAGGACATTGCCCAAATTGTCTGTAGCATAATTAGGGACTTTTTGTTTTGAAAAGAAAATGTTGGTTCATTACCCAATAACTTATTAAAATCATCATTCAGTAAGAGTACTGACCAATTCTTTGTCTTAATAATATTACAAATCTCATTAACATCACTCAAATGAGTAAAAACCAAGAGACCTCATTCATATTCTCTGACCCCCCCTTTTCAACTCCAGCCAAAGGTTAGAAAAATAAAGATTCACTACAGTTTTCCTACATAAAATAACTTCAGAGATTGCATTATCTATTTCAACAGATGTGGAGCCTTTGGCTTGAAAACCATCATGCATGTTAATAAAAATAGTAAGAAGTGTTTTGTCATCATTATTCAATCTTGCTGCCCTTAAAATTTGGCCTTTTAAGACATTCTTATGTACAAAACAGGGGTGCATGATGGATCTATGAAGGAGAATAGGAAAGACAGCTGCATATGGAAACTACTTAACAAGGCATTCATTAAATAAATACCATGCTGAAGAATGGCTGACAGAGTGTAAGACCCTGATTGACCTCCTGGTGGTGAAAGCAGAAAAATTAGACATGGATAGATTATGTATTGTTTTGTTTTGCATGAATTTAGCAGCACTTCAAAGACATCTTACATCTAGAAGAAAGAGCATGAGCTTCTGGATTTCAAAGATAAGCAACTTTTTTTTTAAGCCAGAGTCACCTAGCATCCTACAAGCACTATAGCCTTATGGGATTTTTAAAGTTATACTACACTTCATATTCCATTTACCCAAATTTTAATTCTTGCATTGCACACACGGTATGTGTGTGTGTGTGTGTGTGTGTGTGTGTGTGTGTGTGTGTGTGTGTGTGTCTATATCTATAGATTTTAGATATAAATGCAAGTGATGCCTAGTTTTATTTTTTTTAGGTTTTGTACAATAAAGTGTTATACGTAATTAGTGATCATTCTCTCTGTGTACAGATACAGACTAAGGACACCACATAGAATTAGTGCATTATTTCAGGTGCACACACGTATTGAATATATGTACTAGCATTACTACATATAAAGTATAGAATATAAACTGGCATTAGCTTGATAACAGCACTATAGCTCAACCCTTGCTGCTACAGCAAGTCACAATGTTGTTTCATTTTGACAGCTTTCTAATAACTCTACTATATCTTGACACTGTTTGAAGCTGATGTTGTTAAAGTATGTTCAATAGTCAAATCTATTTGACAGTGGATAATGTTGTCACCTCACAGCAAGAGGTTCTCCAGCTTCTTTCTTGGCTGGGGTGCCCTCTGTATGGAGTCTGCATGTCCTCTCTGTGTTCATGTGAGTTTCATCTGGATGCTGTTGTTTTTTTCCACATTCTAAAGACTTGTAGTAGGTGAACTGGACGCTCATAAATTGATGATAGGTGTTAGTATGCATGTGAATGTGTGGTATGGAAGAACAGCTGCAGAGGGCTAGTCACCAGGTGGGTGTGAACCTTACCTTTAGATAATTAACACTGTTGAAGTGTTACCCTGACCTCATATGCAAAAATGGGAAAAGGGGGTTGTGAATGGCTGGATATGGTCATTTAACAGTCACTAGTAGATGATTATGGTGTTAAAAGTAGATGACCATCATTAGATGAATTTTTCTTTATACTCTTCAATGATTTGCTTTGATCAATGTTATCATGCCCATCTGTTCAAAACCAAACTTTCTAATGCTGAACTGAAGCAACTTAAAACAACAAACAGCATTTTTATTTTTATTTTTTTACAACACAACTTACTTTCACCCAGAACCATGATCAGTTATGAGGCACTATACCAGGCAATGAACTTCTCAAACTCTTTATGTCTGCATTGTCTTCAGTAACTACACTAAATCCAACTCTTATAAAAATCTAAACTATAATAAATACCACATTTGTACATAGCTTTGCAGCCCAATATGTTTTTCACTGACAGCACTGTTGGTTTTCTGCACCAAAATATGATGTTGTGTGCATTGTCTCAACACACAATCAGCTAATTGTCTGCTGTGCCTGGGTCATCTAGGGAAAAATTCACACATTGCTCCAGTCAGTAGTTTTATCTGAATCAGTTACTTGACAAAAAATTCTAAATTATTTGCCTTGACTTGCATCAATAAGAAAAATGTTTAGGCTGTCCACCCCATACATCTCATAATAACACTTTTAACAGAATTGTCACACGTGTAATGAATTCTTACTAGTTTTAACTGTATTATCAGCCTTATAAATAACTATACTTTCTTTGTAACTGTACATTGGAAACGATTCTCAAACTATGCGTTGCCTTGGCAGAATTCATCCATCTAGTAACAACATACTTCAGCTTCATTTTAATTCTGACAACCCAAACCAAAACAACAAAACACATAAGGAAAGTTCAGTGGAAACACCAACATGGTAGACTATTTTAATAATCCATGACTGGGTGTGGGTAATGCTGGATTTACCCACGGTTGGTGTGGTTTGGTCACGAGGGCAAAGCCAGAGTGGCCAAAAAAGCCAACCATGGGTAAATCCAGCATTACCCACACCCAGAAGTGGGTTATTGCTATTATACAATGACATTATTTAAGAAAAAAATAATTACTTTTCATAAATAATGGCATTGTATAATGCCTCCTTGCTGCTCTTCCACAGCTGTCTGGTATTCTGAGGCAGTTCTGATGTACTGCGCATGCGTATACTTAAGCAGTACATCAGAGTTGTGGGCAAAAGCAACAGAGAAAGCAAGATCTCTGTTGCTTTTTACAACCTGTCTCACTATGTTAAATGAGTTTAACATAGCAGGACAGCTTTAAAAAAAGCAACAGAGAATTTCTGTTGCTTTTTTTAAAGCTGTCTCGCTAGGATAAACCCATTTAACATAGCGGGACAGTTTTGAAAAATGCAATGGAGAAAGCAAAATCTCCTTTGCTTTTTAAAGTGTCTTGCTATGTTAAATGCATTTAACATAGTGAGACAGCTTCAAAAAAAGCAACGGAGATGCTCCATTGCTTTTTTTTAAAGCTGTGGAGGCGATATTGTAGTTGAGGGCCTCACCAGTTCATTTCGCGCAGAAGTGGGCATGTCACAAATTGAGTGACAACCTGGTTTTTAAAAAGCGTTCCTGATTATTTTGGAATTTGTTCTCGAGTTTGGAGAGAAAAGATTGAGGGCTATAGTATTAGTTTCTCGTACTATCGTAGTGTATTTAATGGATAAACGGGACCAGTTCGCGAATTGTCCTAGTGTGTTTCGTTAAGTTACTGGGGTAGAGGACTTAGCACAAATTATCAATTTCAGACTCTGCATAGGGAAGAAATTAAGTGCATCGTGTATCCCTTGAAGTTGTTGGAAAGAGTACGCTGCTGTAGTTAGCTTAACAAGCTAATATAAGTGAAATGTCATACCGCGCCCTGTAGCTTGTGTTTTGCCTTATGATATCAACAGGAGCATTTAAAAGGGATTTGCTTTGACAGACTTGTATACGCATTAAGTAATGTCAGTTGTATGGGGTGGGGGGTTACAATTTACTGTTATATTTACTGTCATATTACAATGTCAGTGCACTTTTTCTTCAGTTGTACATTTGGAAAGAATGCATATTCATGAATGACATATCAGGGGGTGAGTTTGGGGAGGGGCTTGCTACTGCACATCTGGTGAGGCCCTCAAGTACAGTATCGCCACTGTCTCACTATGTTAAACTCATTTAACATAGCGAGACAGGTTGTAAAAAGCAACGGAGATCTTGTGTTCTCCGTAGGTGTAAAAAAAAAAAAGAGTTATGCTAATGGAAAAAGTCTGGACGACCGGACCCTTTTCCATTACTATAACTCTGATTTACAATGTGCACACTGACCAATCAGCATGCACATTTTGGAATATTAATGGGGGGGTCGTTGTATAATGACACGTAATACACATTCAATGGACTTCAATAAACCACAAAGAATCAGATAAGCGCGTCCAAAAGCGCTTATTTGATTTATTGTGGTTCATAAACATTCTTTAAATGTGTATTACCGGTCATTCTACTGCATTGGTGTTTCCACTGAACTGCCCTTGTTTGTTTCATTTTAATTCTGCACATACCAAAATCTTTCGCACCCTGTTCAATTTGAATACATATTGGGCCGGATTCACGAAGGCTTGCACTGAGTCTTAGAGTAGAGTAAGACTCCATGCAGCCATCATGTCCGACGAGCGATCCAGGAACAGCCTGCAGGGGCGTGTAAGAGAGCTCATAAAATGGCTCTTACACGGACAGGGCTGGGATATGCAAATTACCTCAATTGCAGGTGAAAGACATTCAAATGAGGTAGATTTGTGATTCAGGAAACCCAAACCTGTCCGAGTAAGAGCAGTGTTATTTGCAGAAATGTACTCAGTTGACAACTGAGTACCATTCTGCAAATAGCAAAACGGAGCCGTGACAGCTCCAAATAAAGGTTGCATCCAGTGCAGGAACCATGCCAATGGCCAAATATACGGCCATGCGAAATGTTTCCTGATGCAATATGAAAATAAAAATATTTTAATTTTTTTCACCAATTTCCGATGTTTAAGCGTAGCGCAGCACCGTGCAAACGGGCTGTGCTCTAAAACCCAGAATACTAAAAATTAAAACCCACAAATGTGGATTTTATTGAAATTGTTAATGTACAATGCAAGAGAATGGCAGGCTGAAGACAACATGGCCACCGAGTAGAGGTTGCTAAGGGGGGAAGCTCAGTCTAAGACATGTAACCAAGCATTAGTAGGCAATCCTATGTAAATGAGTGTTAGGATAGTGAATCGCAAGTTTACATAGCAAATGAGCACAGTCAGTGAAGTGTTGGAGTAGGATAAGGGGAGTAACAGAGTAGAAGATAGGTGACATCACGAGGGGGGTATGTATGAAGAAGTGAAGCTCATTGGAGCAGAGTGGCATGTGTCAGCTGTCATTTACACATCATGGAAAGAGGTGTGTCAACAGTTAGGTTAGGGAAAGGCAAGAAATGGAAGGTGTATGCCATGGATAACACCAAACTTTCTTGCTGAGCGGGTATGCGCGCGTGTGCGCGCGCTTGTAAACCCGAGTAAGACAGAGTGCGCACGTGTAAGCATGAGTGCGAGTGTTTAAGCCGGAGTAAGCATATATAAGGCTGTTTAAAGAGTTGTAAGCACGTTTGCGCTGATGTGCACACGTTTTAACCTGAATAAGCAAGTTTTAGTCCATGTAAGCATGTGTACGCGTCTGTTAGCTGCTGTGCACATGTTTGCACTTGTGTGCTTGGCGCTCCCCCCCCCCCCCCCCGAGGAAACAGAAAGGAAAAAGGAAGCACAACAAATAGTAGGAAGCTACCAGGGAGTACTAGCAGAGCTAGCAGGTGAAAACAATCAGAATCAGGCAATTACTCAGGCAGTACACTAGCCCAGCCCAGCCTAGCACTTAAAACTCTGCAAACAACAGTCCATTATGTTTCTCACAACAGACACTACAGTAAGCTAATAGAAGTGAAAACTGAAAAAGCTTTAATGAGACACAGAAATGTTAGGGGCTGCCATTGCTGTTATAAGGTGACATATGCAACATGCTGAGGGTGGTGACAATGGAAATGCTGCTGGACAACCCACACTGAGGAGACGGAGAAGAGTATACAGGTCCAGGGTAACCTACCAGGGGCTACACGAGCTGGAGATAGTGGAGCGCTATAAAGTGGACAGAGACCTCCTGCAGCAAATTGTTGAGCTGTGCAGGCCACGCCTCACACACAGAACCAACAGAGGGGAACCCGTCCCAGTGGAAACCAAGGTATGTGTTGGCCTAAGAATATTAGCAACAGGTACCTTCCAGAGACCAGCTGGTGATATGATGGGGATATCACAAGCATCAGCATCCAGGGTACTACACCAGTTCCTGGATGCCATGTCAGCACATGTCGGTGATCATGTATATTTCCCCAATTCCCGTGAGGTATTGGCCAGCAATATACGTCTCTTCCAGCAAATAGCGGAATACCCTGAGGTAGTGGGTGCAATAGACTGCACACACATATGCATCAAAGCACCAGCCGGTGAGTGGGGTAGGGTCGACTTCAACTGCAAGGGCTTCCACTCCATCAACTGCCAGGTCATGTGTGATGCCCAGGACATAATACTGAATGTGTGTGCAGGCTGCCCTGGAAGCTACCATGATTCCCATATCTGGCATCTGACACAGCTATACCAGAGATTTGCCAATGGGGACATCCCACATGGTCACCTAGTGGGGGATGCTGGCTATGCACTGGAGCCATGGCTGATGACACCCATCAGAAACGCACACACACCTGAACAGGAACGCCATAATGAGGCACACGCACAAACACGTAATGTAATAGAGCGTGTGTTTGGGCTGCTCAAGTTATGGTTCCAGTGCCTGGACACATCTGGTGGAGCCTTGCAGTATTCACCAACTACATGTACCCAAATTGTCATGGTATGTGCTATGCTACATAATATGATCCTGCGAAAACAGCTGCAGCAGGACCAGCATAGGCCTGAGCCAAACAGCCCCCCACCATTGCCAAGGCCATCACAGGCAGAGCGTGACTCGGAGGAGGAACAACTTGAGCCTGCCCCAGTAGGTAGAAGGAGACGTGCCCAGTATGCTTTGGCCTTGGCAAAGAGGCAACGCATAGCACATACACTGTCTCAGTAGGAACTCTGGAAATGATACCTCTCTCCGACTCGCACATATAGTAAAAGGGATGCCTAAGTTGACACTACCAGCTTTCAAACATGTACAGGGAGTGTAGTATATGCATCCAACATAGGCAGCCCTGCAGCACCACCTAAGGCATGAGTGCCATGTGTTAAGCAATATAAAGCAGTCCTGAACAGCATTTACCACCATGTAGTATATGCAAAGAAAATTGCACACACCAACTAGCACAACTGTGGTCAATGTTCAGTAATATTGGGCAACGTCCAGCAATGTTGGTGAATATTGAGCAATGTCGGACAAGCCTGGTCTAAGTAGGGCATAGCTGAAAAAAAGCCACCATGCTCATATTTGCTTAACTGGCCCTTAAGCAGTGTGATCTGCTCAGTATGAAAATATAAAGCAGTGATGGGCCTCGAACCCAGGATACTGTGCACTATTGCCAAAGTACTGAACCACTAAACCATGACAGTATTGCAGTGGTCAGTCTATATGAAGGAATGTTGATAAGTCTATTCAAAGTATTTCATGGAAACCCTGCCGGCACAGCATAATCCTTGTCGAGTTATGACACAAGGGTGAGTCCTGCAGTGAGAACAGAACCTGACTTCCAACACACACAGTATAAATGTTAATATCGGTCATGTTCGCACACATCAACAAATGTAGTAGACCTCTGGTAGCAACATACTGAAAGGTCACACTGGGCATGCTCACACACTTGAATAAATGAGAAAATGTCAGGCAACAAAACACGGAATGGCTGAACTGGGCATGCTCACACACTCTTAGGCCATGTCTGAGTACAGCAGTGGGCCACGCATATCTGGCAGTTGCATGTGTTAACCCAGGAACCTGTCACTATACAGCAATCCACCCTGTGCACACAGTTATATGACAACAGACACATCTATAATATAGTGGAACCCTGTCATAATCAAATATGTTCTGCAGGTACCGAAGTTGTTCATAGAAACTGGTAAAGCAAAGATGATAAAGACCTGCAAACAGTATCAGCAATAAACATTGTGTATCTTGAACATTAGCATAGGTTCAGAGGTTGATACTACGCTATCTGCTCTAGGGCATGTACAAGCCTAGCCAGAGTGTGTTTGGCATTCGCAACCCTGTCAGATTACTACACTGTGTGTGCGAATAGTAGGTCACACAAGATAGCCCATGTACATTTAGGCTAGTGTGCCTCTGTCTAGCAGGGACACAGAAGATATCCCAGGGATAAACATACGATCACCCATACAGTCGTCAAGATGTCTCCTGTAGGTGGTCAGTGGGTGGCTCTGCCTATGTGAAACTGGGATTACATTCTGGAGTGAGTGGAGGCTCTGGGATAAGAATCTGTCCCTCCACCATGTCCTATTAACATCTGTGCTGAGGTATACGTCCCTGTAGTGTGTAGCTCCAAGGGAGTCCGATATTCTGAGGTGGAACATGTCCAGTAATTCTGGGTTGGATATATCTGTAAACAACAGGCACACATCATATCTGAGTAGGTGGTAAGCGACTGAGTAGAGCTGGAGTTACTGCATCCGAACTGTGCAGGGCATCTGTGTAAGTCCCTAGATCTGCTTGGTGAGGAATTTCTGTGGCCAGTCCAGTTGCTGCAGGTGTCGGGTAAGGTACAACTCAAATGTGGCATTGTAACCAAGCATGGATGTGATGAGTATAGGGGCATAATGGCCTCACTCGATCTAGTTGTGAAACCATATGGGATAAGGTGGCCCACATAGAAGGTGTGTCCAACCACTTTGGCAACGTGAATGTCAAAGGCGACAGTACGAACAAGTCATGTCCCCAAACCCCTAACAACTCCTACCATATGTAATGGAGTACTACCTATGTGGTAATGTGTGGGCATGTTGTTATTCCCAAAGGGGATGACTATGCAACTAATTGCATTTAGCTGTAGGCCATGGCTCAGGCACCAGTCATCCATCTCTGTGAAACCCTGTTTGAGTATGCATGTGGCAGCTGGAGAGTTGATCATGGCACCCAGTTTGCAGTCAAGTGCAAACATGGTCAGCCATATTCCTCCTGTGGTAGCCTGTATGTCAGGCAAATATATACTGAACAAGAGAGGTCCCAGAACCGAGCCGTGTGGGATGCCACGTGTAACTGGTGTATAGTCAGACATGGCACCTGCCATACTGACCATGTGGGTGCTATCCCTGATCCAGGTATCAATCCATCATGTGAGATATGTGTCCATATCGACACTGGTGAGCCTATGCATAATGGCCTAGTGGGTTATTGTGTTGAAGGGTTTTGCAAGGTTCAGGTAGGCTGTGTGGACAACCGTTCCTATGTCAATGGACCTATTAGCCGTTTAAAGAATACAAACAGGTTCAAGAGGCAAGATCTGCCCACAACAATGCTGAAATGTGTAGGACGCAATGTCTGTAGGTTCCCAATGTCTATGTGTATGAGTCCCATGACAATACACTCCATAGCTTTGCAGAACAGGCTAGTTAGGCTTATAGGGCAATATTGTCTGTGGTCCGTTGTGGCACCAACTCTGAGGAGTGGGACCACTGTCGCTGTACACCATTCCTTGGGTACATATCCTGTGGTAACTCCAATATTGAACAGTGATGTAATGTGAGGGTTACGTCTTTCATGATGCTCGTGTAAGATGCAGGCTGGGACACCATCTGGTCACATTGATACTGTGATGTACGCTTTGGGGAGGGCAGCACTCACCTGTTACTGTGTGATGTCAGGGAGGTTATACTCTGTTGGGATGGATAGTTGCTCCTTAGGGGGGATGGGTGGGAGACATCTGCACTCAACCTGTTTGCCAGGGTGTTGGCAATGCCAGTGGGTTCAGGGTAGGTTTAGTCAGTATGCAGTAACTCACAGCATATCAGTGAGTGTCCACCCAGGTTCCTGACATAACTGAAGAAGGCCATGTGATAGTCCTACGTGTCTGTTGCAATTGTCCGGTAGAAGCGGCCCCTAGAAAAGTTCATGAGTGATCGTAGCTGTCTGCTAGTACAGATCACAGATGCCTTCCCAGTCTGGGATTGTGCTCTATCATGTAGTAGCTTCCACCTGATGTTGTACAGCTTATTAATGGCTGGGGTCTACCACACAGGTCCCCTGCCATTGGAGTAGTGAGTCCTGTTGTTATTTGGTATAGCAAAATCCATGCAGTCCACTAGGTGTCCATAGAATGTGTATGTAAAGGATGCAGCAGTGTGAGCCACTGTCTCAGGGTCTCTGAAGGATACCACCTTGCTTCGGTGAAGTGAGACGTTGGCTCATGAGAAGTTCACCAAGATTACCCAGGATGGGTGTGTGGAGGGTATATATATGTCCAGTGAGATACATGTATGTTCTGACCTTACCAATGAGGGGTATATCGCTGGTGTAGAACATAGACTCCCCATGTTGGTGATGATCAGGTCCAATATGTATTCCCCCTTGTGGTTGTGCTGACTGGTTGTGCCATAGCATATGAGTCTACAAATTGTAGCGACTGCTGGGTGAGGGTGTCGTGGATTGAGTAGTATTCCCAGTCAATATTTGTGTATATGAAGTCACACAATATAATGGTGTTTGTGGAGACCTTCTTCTCCATAGTTTCCACGAAAGCCGAGTGTGTTCTGTAGCAGGCAACAAACTGAAAGGCAGTATTGCACAATTGTAGTTTATTTATTTATTTATTTATTTATTTATTTATTTATTGCCGTTGGTTTACCAGGATAGTCCATTGGGCCATAAAGAACCCGTTTTCAATGGAGTCCTGGGGAGAAAAGCTCCATAACAGAAGGTATTTTCAACATTTAACAGTTACAATATTAGTACAGAGAGTTATTAATATTGTGTAAACAAACAAATGTAGAACTCATCAATTAGACTAGCAGTCATAACAGTTAAAACAATAGGAAGAAATGTACTAGAATTAAATAAATGTAACATAATACTGATTAGAGAATAAATGTCATAGGTATAGAAGTAGAATATGGTATTGAGGGTGAAATAAGTAGAGTTAGTTATGTGGGTGGGAACAAGAGCATTCCCACTGAGAAGCTAGATGAAAGTGAAGAGACTTTTGAAGGCAGAGTGGTTAGAGGTGGTGCGGATGAGTGGAGGTAGGGAGTTCCAGAGGCGGCGAGGCTAAAGGAAAGAAGGTTTTTGCCTGGGGATGAGTCGGTCTGTGTACTTCGAGTAGATTTTGATTATTTGACCTTAGAACTCTGTTAGGTAGGTGCATTTTAAAGGCAGAAGAAAGAGAGGGACAGAGGGTAGGGTTGAGAATAAGCTTATGGGCTAGAGTTAGTTGAGTATAAGTTAGTTGATTGGGAAGTTCTAGCCATTTTAGCTTATGGAGGGAGATGCAGTGGTGGGTGGAGGATTTTTGGCTGGTGGCGAATTTTGCAATTTTGTTGTAACAGGAGGTAAGTTATTGTTTTAAACAGAACTGAAGATTAGTCAGTAGTGGGGCACCATATAGAAGGGATGGTATTAGGAAGGAGGTAGAAAGAGTGATTTTAGTGGCAGATGTGAGGTAGGTGTTTTGTCTATAAAGCATGCCAAGTTTCTGGTGTGTTTTTTTTTTATGTTAATTTGCAGGTGGGAGTTAAATTTCAGTTGGTTATCGATTTGGACCCCAAGAAGCTTGGTTTCTGATACTATTTCAAGAGGTGAGTTGTGTAGAGTAGTAATTGAGAAGGTACCCATGTCGGGAGGGATGACTTTGGAAGGAGTAAATAACATTAATTTGGTTTTGGAAGCATTGAGAGCTAGATGATTACATAGCATCCATTGTTCTGTGGAAGAGAAGGCATCTTGAGTAAGTTTTTGTAGGGTATTAATAGAAGAGGCAGAACAGATGATAGTTCAGTCATCCATATTGGATGATGCTAGAGAAAGGATAGATTTGTGGAAGTCATTTATAAAGATGTTGAAGAGAAGAGGACCCAGTATGGAGCCTTGGGGAACTCCTGTAGGGGTACCAAGGAAAGAGGAGGTAGCTTTTTCCATTTTACAGCTTGGCTTCTGTTAGATAGGTAGCTAGAGAACCAGTTCAAAGAGGAGGAAGACAGGTGAAGTTTGGAGAGTTTGTTTAAGAGCAGGCTATGTGAGATAGTATCGAAGGCTTTGGAGAGGTCAAGAAGTAAGGTGGAAACAATTTTTCCAGAGTCACGGGCTTTATTTACAACCTCAAGGAAGGAGAGGAGGGCTGTCATGGTGCTATGATTGGGTCTGAAACCGTGCTGTGTGGGAGCTATAAGATGGTTGTCTAGGAGGTGAGGAAGGAGCTGAAGTTGGACACATTTTTCTAAGAGTTTAGAAATGGGGGACAGGATGGCTATGGGACGGAAATTAGTAATGTTGTTATTGTTACCACCTTTATGTAGAGGTATAATAAAGGCTTGTTTCCAGACTTGGGGAACTGTGTATTCTTGTAGAGAGCGGTTAATTAAAATGCTAATGGGGTAGGCAAGGGTTTCAGCGGCTATACTGAGAAAGTAGGAAGGGATATTATCAGGAGCATTGGTACATGGTTTCAATTTCTGGAGAAGTTTTTTAATAGTAGATGTTGGTATAGGATTTAATGAGAAGAGGGGGCAGTCAGGAGGGGAGTTTGGGGGAGGGGGAGAGGGGGATAGGGTGGATGTAGAAGAGGGGGTAGAGGAGTCAGTGGGTGAGGTGTGGTATAGAAATAGGAATAGTGGGGGTGGGTAAGGGTATATTAGATAGTAAAGAAGTGTTAGAGAAAGAGGAGGTTAATTTAGAAATTGAATCAATAAAGAAGGAATTAAATTGGGTGGCTAAGTCATGATCTCGAGCATTTGGGTCTGGGGTGGAGTATCGGTTTGCTGGGGTGGAGGAGAGTAGAGATCCCTTTCCGGAATTTCTGTGGGTTGTTTTTATTTTGGTTTTGGAGTGTAGAGAAGTAGTTTTGACGATCAGAAGTAATGAGTTTCTTTACTTTGTTTTGGAGGATTTTATATTCGTTAAGGAGTGATGTTGTCTTGTGTTTTTGGTAGCGTCCCAGGCTTTGTCTCTATGTCTCATGATAGCAAGAGTAGTTTTGGAGAGCCATGGGGCTGATTTAGTTTTATTGTTTTAGTCCGTAAAGGGGCTTGGGAGTCGAGTACTTTTAAGAAAGTTGAGTTAAAGTAAGAGACTGCATCATCAAGGGATAGTGTTTTTAGACAGTTCAATTAATTGCTTGCAGTGAGCTTGAAAAGATTACTGGGTTGAAGTTTTGTGATCACGGATTGTAATGTGGTTGTGAGTATGCTGAAGGATAGTGGGAAGCCGGTGGGTAAAGGTGGGTAAGTGGTCACCAAGTGGGTTGGGAAGAGTGCCAGTGTTGGTGAAGTAGTGAGGGTGGGAGACTAGAATCCAATCCAATATACTCCCATTGGAGGGGTTTTTAGCAGGGTGGGTTACCAGAGTGATCAGTTGTGAGAAATTGTAGAGGTTGATGTTAGTGGGGTTTGTAGGAGACTGTATAAGGGCCCAGTTAATATTAACATCTCCTAGGATTATGGTTTCATTTTAATGTTACTAGATAGCCAGGAGAGGATGAGTTCAAGTGTGGAAATATTGTCCCCTGGTGGGATGTAAAGGGAAGCTATACATATATGTTTGTGATTGTTGATTTGCAGCATTGCAAGGAGAAGTTCGGCATTGTTAAAGTGTGGAGTAGGTTTGTTATATGGAGTGACTACTAGGGAGGAAGTGTATATAAGGGCTACTCCTCCGCCTTTTTTGTGAGGTCTGTCTTTTCTTATGATGGAGTAGTTAGGAGGAATTATTTCAGAGTCTTTTATGTGTGGTTTTAGCCAGGTTTCTGAAATAGTGAGGATGTCAGGTTTATTATGTATGAGCCAAGCATGTAGGTTTGGGACTTTGTTTACTATGCTTTGAGAATTTAAGGAAGTGAATAATAGAGATTTATTTATAGCAGTAGTAGTGGTGGGGCCTGGGTTAGGATGGATGTCTCCAGATATGAGAGTGGATATCAGGTGTAGTATATAACAGTCTATGTGAGTAGTTAGCAAGGAGATGAGATTGAGTTGTTTTGTGAATTGGAGGGGTTTGTTAACAGTTATGGTTGAAAGGTTAGAATAAGAGGAGATAAGCTTATGTCGAAAGAGAAGGAGGTTTTCAGAGGAATATAGGTGGGGGGAAATAAGAGAGTATGAGGGTGAGAAGGCTGTGTTGTGAGGGTTAGTTATATGAAAGGCTTGGGAGTGGATGGAAATTGTAGGTTGGGAGAGACAGTAGAAGAAGGATAAGGAGAATAGTAGTAATAGTGAAAGGAAGGTGAAGGGGTGTTGAGAGGGCATAGTGGAGAGGAGTTATTAGAATAGTGGTATTGGGATACAGGAATATGCAATATAGCAGATACTATATGAATAGCAACTGGATATATCTGGTCAGATGTAGTGTGTTAGATTGTAATATAGAACTGCTATGTGATAGATGGGGTATATGTTCGAGCAAGAGAGATAAGTTCATATAGGAGTAGTTAAATATGAATGTATAAGGATGGTAGTGGAAAGAAGAGTTGGGATTGGAGTAGGTGAGAAGGAATACAATGCATTAAGTGATATAGCTGAGGCAGATAATTAGAGGTTAATGTGGGTGGGGATAGGGAGGGGTAGTTGGTGTTAATAAGTATTTAATTGGATAAGAGTGTCAGAGGGTGTGGTTATGGGGAAGATAAATGTAGATGCACTGGGGGTGGGTGGAATTTGGGGGTAGGGTAGGGGAGCGGAGTGAGCCCGCAGGGCGAACGGAGCGGGAAGAACCAAGAGGTCGTGAGGGTTCCGGAGTCAATCAGAGAAAGAAGGTTCCCAGTGGGGCAAGTAGGAAGGAAGAAGGACCTAAGGTGTTGGGCAGGAGTGAAGTATGAGAAGCTAGAGGGAGAGATTAGAAGGAGCTGTGATTACAGCTAGAGTGGGCTACAAGAGTTAGGAGATACAATACGAGGGGAGAGGTCAGATTTAAGACAGAAACATAGAGATCTGCAGAGGAGTCTGAGGTCTTGAGCCACTTAGAATATCCTAGGGGCAATACTTGGAAAAAGAGTACAGCTAGTGTGGATCGGGTGGGGGGGGAGCTAAGGCTGCTGGCTATCCGGGCAGGCTAGAGTACTACCAAACATTTATTAGACCAAACATTAGTGATTAATGGTTATCTGCAGTTACACATACTTTCTTAGATTCCCGTAGGTGGAAAGTCCCAAAAAACAGGGGGTGTGAGGCAGCTGAGAAGCCTGCTTAGTTGTTTGATATTTTCTGGAGCAGTTAGGAGAGCTGAGTTTTGAAGGTAGGTTTTGAGGTATCCTCGAAGATTAACTTGCAGGGGTAACTCAGGGCAGAGAGTTTCTTAGATTCCCGTAGGTGGAAAGTCCCAAAAAAACAGGGGGTGTGAGGCAGCTGAGAAGCCTGCTTAGTTGTTTGATATTTTCTGGAGCAGTTAGGAGAGCAGAGTTTTGAAGGTAGGTTTTGAGGTATCCTCGAAGATTAACTTGCAGGGGTAACTCAGGGCAGAGAGTTTCTTAGATTCCCGTAGGTGGAAAGTCCCAAAAACAGGGGTGTGAGGCAGCTGAGAAGCCTGCTTAGTTGTTTGATATTTTCTGGAGCAGTTAGGAGAGCTGAGTTTTGAAGGTAGGTTTTGAGGTATCCTCGAAGATTAACTTGCAGGGGTAACTCAGGGCAGAGAGTTTCTTAGATTCCTGTAGGTGGAAAGTCCCAAAAAACAGGGGGTGTGAGGCAGCTGAGAAGCCTGCTTAGTTGTTTGATATTTTCTGGAGCAGTTAGGAGAGCTGAGTTTTGAAGGTAGGTTTTGAGGTATCCTCGAAGATTAACTTGCAGGGGTAACTCAGGGCAGAGAGTTTCTTAGATTCCCGTAGGTGGAAAGTCCCAAAAAACAGGGGGTGTGAGGCAGCTGAGAAGCCTGCTTAGTTGTTTGATATTTTCTGGAGCAGTTAGGAGAGCTGAGTTTTGAAGGTAGGTTTTGAGGTATCCTCGAAGATTAACTTGCAGGGGTAACTCAGGGCAGAGAGTTTCTTAGATTCCCGTAGGAGGAAAGTCCCAAAAAATCAGGGGGTGTGAGGCAGCTGAGAAGCCTGCTTAGTTGTTTGATATTTTCTGGAGCAGTTAGGAGAGCTGAGTTTTGAAGGTAGGTTTTGAGGTATCCTCGAAGATTAACTTGCAGGGGTAACTCAGGGCAGAGAGAGTGGTAGTACTCGCGCAGCTAGAGCGCACAGCAGCAGAGAAGGGGAAGGTTTAAAAATGTTGTATATGTATTGTCTGTGATGCTTTGTGCAGTGGTACTAACCCAGAGGTGTGTGTATCTGTGATGTATATGGATACTCCACCTAGTTGTGTTGTCTGTTCCAAGTGTTGTTGTCAGACAGCATGGTATGAAACATAACCTGGTAGTGCTGGTGTGCAAAAGCGAGCCTGAACCAGGCATCTGTTAGTGCACAGATATCGCTATCCTCCGTACTGAGGAGAGTCCTGAGTGGCCGCAATATGAGGTTAACACATCTGTTGTTGAGCAGCATTACCCTTAGTTTCATTTAGCAAGGAGAGTCTATGGAGGTGGCTTTGTCTTCTGAGCCCTGCTTAAAAAAGGCACTATGGTGGTAGCAAGAGCCTTAGCCAGCATTCCAAAGTCCAAGGGTGACAGGTGCAAGCTGTCCATAATGAAGCTATGTGGCATGTTGAGCATGTCACCATAGGCTGACAGACACTGTATCCCCTATGAACTAAACACATTTGTTAGGCAACTGTTAAATGTGATGTGTGTCCGTATACTGTGACATCATAATTGGTGGGTGTAAGATGCTAGACAAGGTCATACTGGCCTGGGCTACATGATCAGAGTGATCCTCCATGTATCATGTCATGTGGTCCAGGGGATAATGTCTGAGGTTATACGCACCAGCATGGGCAATGATGATGCCAGTCCTGTACTTGCTTTGGAGTGACCTGACTGCCTGTGTTATGCGGCAGATCCTGGCACCTGACAGACAGCCCAAAATGACTACTCCCCAGTTAGAACTGGTGAGTGGTACGTCAGCGTGTCTGACAATAAGTGTCACCTATTACAAGTGTATTAGGTGTGTTGTTTAGCCTTAAGGGCAGTGTCTGTGTGGCACACTGACATTGTGAACTATGTGATATGTGGGTATTGTAGTGGGGTAGCAGGTGTGTGTGTGTCTGCTTTGGAGGTCCATGCTGCTTAGACAGAGTACATTTACAGCATCCAAGTATGTCTATGTGTGATAATGTGGTTTGAGAGCTGTTGCTAGAGAATATGTGAGACTGATATGTGGTGTGTGTGGTTACCTTCACCACCTGATAGACTGTGCCAGTCATGGGTCAAGAGAGTTCAGCATCCTGTATGTCTATATAGGTGCATCTCACACATATATCTGAGTTTGTCGGGAGGAGGAGAGGGTTGTCTGTGTACATGAGGCAGATGTGACATTGTGTCAATATCACAATATCCACCAGCTGGACTGGAGAGTACACACAAAACCAACCCCTGGACATGCCAAGATATTATGATGACATACTCTGTGGCCTGATCACAAAGGATCAGTAGGGTATTAAGCATGTAAAAGAGTATAACAGGGATTAGTGCTCATGTCCGTTGGTGTTTTGTAAAGAGTAGCTGAGAAGGAGTCCAGACTGAATCATGACACCTCCTTCAGCTATGTCATAAATAGCAATGTACACCCATATATGTCCTGAGTCAGGGCCAACTGTACCTGAGTGACAATGCCGACATCATGACAGACAGGCCCATATGTACATACCCACCTCCCACTGACAATAGTCCATATCATCATATCAGGAGATATCACATGTAGAATGGATGAGCAGCTACCCCCACTGCCAAAAGCATGGCAGCAAGTGGAATACATTGATTCCCAATATGTGTCATGCACAAACTACAGAAGAAACAGATCCTGCACCTGAACAGTCAGCTGAGCCTCATCCCCTACACAGGATGTGGAACCGTTGAATGTGTCACAGCTACATATGGCACTCCCCACAAGTGTTGGTGCACAACACACCATGGGAAGTCAAGTCCAGTACGCCTATGAAGTCTGATCTGCAAGGTCATGAAGTCCATCATGGTTGCAGTCATAAACAGAGCTATTGGAAGCTGACATACACACAACCCTACCAACTGTGGTATGTTCATGTGCGGATCATGGTTCCCAATAATGCTAGACTGTTTGCAAGGCAGCCACCCAGGACATACATCAATGAACACATCTACACATGTGTCACATAGACTTTGAATAGCCCTTTATCAACATCCCAGACACATGTAGTATCCACAAAACCAACAAGCTGTGCATAAGTATGTGTTGACATATGACAGAATGTCAATGTGTCCACAGATAGATCACACAAGGTAAGGATTCTGAGGTCTTGTTCAAGCTGTTGACACCTGCTGACCCACCTGGACCATTCCTGGAATGGCATAAAACAAGGTGTACACACATCAACATGTCCAGTCTGATGATGTCACCATCCTATAAACACAACAGGAGAAGGGAAACCAGCCAGTAAAGCAAATAGAGCGCCATGTTAATGCGTCTCTCTCTAGTATCATAACATAGGTAGGGGTTTAAATCCTGCAAACAGTGTGTGTGTGTGTGGGGGGGGGTATGTGTGCAGTTTCCTTTGAGAGGTGTTCCCTTTTTGGAGACTGGGAAAACTCACTAAAAGAGGTACATTCCTTTTTGGAAAGTCTGATGATGTCAACATCCTACAAATACAGCAGGAGAAAGGAAACCAGCCAGTAAAACAAATAGTGCGACGTGTTAATGCGTCTCTCTCTATTATCATAACATAGTTAGGTAGGGAGTTTGAATCCTGCAAGCAGTGAGTGTGTGTGTGTGGGGGGGGTGTATGTGTGCAATTGTCTTTGAAAGGAGTGCCCTTTCCTCTTTGGAAAGACTGATGATGTCACCATCCTACAAATACAGCCGGAGAAGGGAAACCAGCCTCTAAATCAAATAGTGCTCCATGTTAATGCGTCTTTCTCTCGTATTATAACATAGTTAGGTAGGGGTTTGAATCCTGCAAACAGTGAGTGCATATGTGGGGGGTGGTGTGTGTATGTGTGCAGTTTCCTTTGCGAGATGTCTCCTTTTTGGAGACTGGGAAAACTCACTAAAAGAGCTACATTCCTCTTTGGAAAGTCTGATGATGTCACTATCCTACAGATACAGCAGGAGAAGGGAAACCAGCCAGTAAAGCAAATAGTGCGCCATGTTAATGCATCTCTCTCTAGTATCATAACATAGTTAGGTGTCTGAATCCTGCAAACAATGACTGTGTGTGTGTGTGTGTGTGTGTGTGTGTGTGTGTGTGTGTGTGTGTGTGTGTGTGTGTGTGTGTGTGCGCGTGTGTGTGCAGCCAGTAAAGCAAATAGAGCGCCATGTTAATGCGTCTCTCTCTAGTATCATAACATAGGTAGGGGTTTAAATCCTGCAAACAGTGTGTGTGTGTGTGGGGGGGGGGGGGTACGTGTGCAGTTTCCTTTGAGAGGTGTTCCCTTTTTGGAGACTGGGAAAACTCACTAATAGAGGTACATTCCTCTTTGGAAAGTCTGATGATGTCACCATTCTACAAATACAGCAAGAGAAGGGAAACCAACCAGTAAAGCAAATAGCGTGCCATGTTAATGCGTCTCTCTCTAGTATCATAACATAGTTAGGTAGGGTTTTAAATCCTGCAAACAATGAGTGTGTGTGTATGGGGGGTGTGTGTATGTATGTAATTGTCTTTGAAAAGAGTGCCCTTTTTGGAGACTGGGAAAACACACTAAAAGAGGTACATTCCTCTTTGGAAAGACTGATGATGTCATCATCCTGCATATACAGCCGGAGAAGAGAAACCAGTCAGTAAAGCAAATAACATGCCGTGTTAATGCATCTCTCTCTAGTATCATAACATAGTTAGGTAGGGGTTTGAATCCTGCAAACAGTGTTTGTGGGAGGGATGTGTGTATGTGTGCAGTTTCCTTTGAGAGGTGTCCCCTTTTTGGAGACTGGGAAAACTCACTAAAAGAGCTACATTCCTTTTTGGAAAGTCTGATGTCACCATCCTACAAATAGAGCAGGAGAAGGAAAACCAGCCAGTAGCACGCCGTGTTAATACGTCTTTCTCTACTATCATAGCATAGTTAGGTAGGGGTTTGTATCCTGCAAACAGTGAGTGTGGGGTGTGTATGTGTGCAATTGTCTTTGAATGGAGTGCCATTTTTGGAGACTGGGAAAACTCACTGAAAGAGAAACATTCCTCTTTGGAAAGACTGATGATGTTACCATCCTACAAATACAGCCGGAGAAGGGAAACCACCCAATAAAGCAGATAGTGCCCTTTGTTAATGCATCGCTCTCTAGTATCATAACATAGTTAGCTAGGGGTTTGAATCCTGCAAATGCTGACTGTGTGTGTATCACTGTTGGTCAATGCAGTGTGGGTTTTGCTTTTACTATGGTATGACATAGTATGATTACAACAGTAAGTGCATTGCACACATCAGGTATCTGCGTGGCAAATATATATATGTGTACATGTCCCCTCAATCAGTACATAGGTGTGAAGCCTGCATACTACATGATTACATTTGTTTCCATTGACAGGTTGTGTCGCTGCTTCTCAGATCGTAGGCCACATATGTATGCATGTGACAAGGCCGTCCACTGTCGTGTTTTGTGGCCAAGGTCATCTGTGGCACACACACCCATGACAGTTACTTAAGAGTAGTGTGAGTGAGGGTATATGCCTGGGGTATATGTCAGACATGGTCATACACAACAAAGACTGCCAAGAATGGACAGTCTTTATAGGTGTATGACTGCCTTGTGGATATGCATTCAGGCCTCTAATGTCTTATGTGATACACCTTGGGACTCCACAATACCTATGGATATGTGGATACCAAGGGACACATGACATAACATGAGGCTGTATGTACACATTGGTACCCAACATACATGTTGAGGGCTACCACCTGTGTGGTACTGACGGGATAGTATGTATAGTACATTAGGATGACTGTGCCATAGTCGGCTTACTGCTATACAGTATGTATCAGACAACAGGTATCTGTCTGCATGATACCCTTGTGTAGGATATGCGTCCCATCCAGGGAATGCATTGTAAGCCAATGCATGCATTTCCAGATTTGGATGGACACATCCCTAGTGTGTCTGCATGTACCTAAGGGGGCTATATGCCAAACAGGTGTGGTCACAGGAATGGGTGGCGGTCATTACCACTGGTTAGTGTTATAGTGTAGCACCGGAAGGATCCAATTGTTACTGAGTTTCCTACTACTGTGTGTCATCTGTCAGGGCATCATCCAATGATTGCTTAGAGTCATGCTGTTGAGGTTGTGTATACTGCCAGACTGCAAATCATTGACAGATATTAATGGTATAACCCACAGCATTATGCCAACCCATGTCATACACTCATCTACCCATGTTAGTACATAACTGTAGTAGAATGCATACTGGCCATTGAAAGATACTATGAGATGTTAACAATGTGTACGACAAGGTATGCCACATGTCACATGTGTCCACTATGCATGTACATGCAGACAGTGTGCACCCACCATGTTCACAGATGTACACTTGCTAATCTGTACTGCACACATCACACATGTACTGTCCACTCACTAACACATGCTGTCAACACATTGCACTTCAGCCAAGTGGCACATAGGTGGACAATACATACTCAGACCTAACAGTGGTGTAAACAATGCTACATTGACAATCAGAGCTTTGATGCATAATGTCTGCTCAGATATACCTACAAGGATGTCGTTACACTTCCTTGTTGACAACTTGCTATTACTGCTACACTGCTATAGTGTCACCCTGTGCATCAGCACCATGTTAGCCTGTCCCTCCGTCAATGATGCAGATGACAGGAGGTGACACAGGTGTCATCATATGCACAGGGCGTTTTATTGTTTGCCAGATCCTGACATTGACCCATCCTATCGACATGTCTGTGTGTGTGTGTGTGTGTGTGTGTGTGTGTGTGTGTGTGTGCGTGTGTGTGTGTGTGTGTGCGTGTGTGTGCGTGTGTGTGCGTGTGTGTGTCTGTGTGTGTGTGTGTGTGTGTGTGTGTGTGTGTGTGTGTGTGTGTGTGTGTGTGTGTGTGTGTGTGTGATGGACAACAGTACAGCATTGGCCAATGTTGATGTAATGTGTTTGTGTATGTGTGAGCCCTAGTTGTTTGGTTAATGTGTGTGTGTGTCTGCACGCACACAGCTCCACCATGTGGCTGCCATATATGGTAGTTTGTGTGACAGCCACAGACTGTACCTGCTAGGCTGTACAGATCACTGTCTCTGGCCATGGACACAGTACCTGTGACTGGCAGGGGTGATACGGAGAGTATCGGGTACCAACCCTGACTGGGTACTGTCATCAGAGGCAGAGGAAAGATGACTGGACCCATGTCCTTGCTGGGACTGGCCAGAGCCAGGTGCACATGGTCTACTGGGACGGTCAATGGACAGGCCAGCCCCAGCACTGCTGGGGCTGGTACTGCCACTATGGGAGCTGCTGTGAACTGTGGGCCATCTGCGACCCCTGCCAGCTGTTGCTGGCATGCGTCTGCTTCGACGTTGCAACCGTCCCGCATGGTCCTGGCTCATGGAAGACATGTTGTGGAGGGCATCTAATGACTCCCCCCAACATCTATCAATGACTTCGGTGTAAGTCTGGATGGCACTGGCAAGGTCACGGATGTTGTCATTGATAGCAGTGTAATGTGCCCTCTATGCCCTAAGTCCCTGCCTGTTGTACCATTCCATACGTGCCTGCATTATAGCCTGGATCATACTGGTCATCGTAAGACCTGTGAGGGCACACCTGCCAGGGGCAATATGACCAGTGGTGCTCCCCCGAGAACCCATGGACCTACGCCTATGTGGTACCATTCCAGCTCTACGGCTATGGCTGCTGTGAGGGGATGCAAGTGCCATGGATACCACACTCTCCTGGTCAATGCCTATTGTATGCTGTCCCTTGCCTATGGCCATTGGTGGTGAGGGATGTATTGACAGTATGATTGTGCACATAGATGGGGTTGAACGCAGAGTACTTTCGATTTGCGGACCAAATGACAGACCCTCTCAAATCTTCCTGTGCCAAAATACATGTGTCATCATCAACACTATTCGTGGCAGTGGCTTCAGGTTGCCTGCTGCTTTCGCCAACCCCTAACTCAGCACCTGTGAGAGGAAGACAGGAAACACACTTTACGGTCTGCACATGCACACATGCATATATGCACAAATGAACACATGCACACATGCACACATGAACACATGCACACATACACACATGAACACATGCACACAGGAACACATGCACACATGCACACATGCACACCTGAACACATGCACACATGCACACATGCACACATGGACACATGGACACATGCACACATGAACACTAATTCACTCCTCACTACAGCACATACACACACATACCAGCAATCCAACACATACTCTATAGTGGGTGAAGGTGGGTGTCAGTATCACAAGGTAGACAGTCACCACACACGTGTCAGCATGCAGAATATGTGTTGCACAAGACCATGCAGTGCAAGTGTAGATGCCCCTATTAAATGGCAGTATACATGGCTTTGATGCAATTGTGTAGTTGTTCAGTGATTGGCTACACCCTGGAACACAATGGGTACATGGACACAACATTGCTGTGCAGGTATTATCAGCTTTGCAAAGCCCTGTGCACCATCACTCACAAGTATACATGCCATGGCTGCATGTGTTATCTGTGTGACACATAGATATCAATGTCTGAGTACAGTGTCTGTGTCCATAGTAGATAATAGTGGGCATGGGTGTAGCACATGCATGCTATGTACACACACAGGATGTGTGGTGCAGGTTGACGTGAAGGAATTCCAATGCTCAACATGGCCAGTGTACAGTGATTATGGTGAGTGTGGGACATATTGCAGATATGTGGGTGCCAGGCATGGCATGGCATGCTACACGACTGCAATATTAAACACCACACATACCCAAGTGGCAAGTGAACTATACACCCACTAGCATTCCAGGACATATATGTGACACTTTGTTTGGATGGTGACTGCTGTGCATATTGTGTATACTGGCATATGTAAGCACACAGACCACATGCTATGCATATTGTGTATAGGTGCATATGTTTGCACACACACACAACACTGAGGTGCAAAGCAATGACTCCTATGAGTAGTACTGTGGTCACTGTAACTGGATTGGGTGTAGTACCCTGTGCCATCATCAACATGCATCTTGTGGTCACTCACAGCTACTAATGTGTGCAAGACCACCGCCTAGCATGCTGTACCTGAACTGCAGTGCCGTGGCTACGTTCACAATTACACAGCCACCTTGTACATGGGTGTGCGAGGTGCCCAATAGAGAGCATTGCCTAACATGACTGTGTTATGTGTTGTACAGCCCCATGATAGGCCTCTGCCCCTGAGGTACATCATGTGTGTGTGCATGACATGTGGGATACTGCAGTGTGACCTTACAGTGGGTGTGTGGTAATGCCAAATGTAGCATGTTTTTGTGTACTGCGTATGACAAATATGTTCTGTTGTGTACTGCTGTAGCAACTATGCATATCCAATGTGCAGTACAGTGTTGCCACAACTGTGTCTACTGCACTGTGCATTGCATGTGATTGAAGCAGCTACTGACTTTACTGAGATGATTGATGTCTCACAGCAAGCATGCATTATGCGTAGGTGTGTTACGTGTACATGGCCTACACCTCACCTATGACATGCACATTTCATTACCAATATTAAAGTGTTAACACACTCACCAGCATGTATCGTCTGCCCTGCTGTCACACCAGAGGGACCTAGAAGAATATGACAAAGTTTGTCAGTGGCCACAACTGTGGCATTGCTACTCTGAGTGTGCTAAACAACAGTGGAACAACAGTCAACAGTCACAGGTGTACGGATACTATTCCAAATATCAGTAGTGCACACGTTAGGCAGCACAACTGCTAAACACACAGTACACATCTCACATATGCATATTCTAACAATACAGGTAACGGTAGTCTACAGCTAGGGCATATTACCTGCATGCTCCATGTCATCCTGCTGCGTGGCTCTGGCCTCCATGATGACACATGTGTGACGCTGTTGCTGCTGTAGGCCAGGAGCCAAAACGCTTAGGAGCAGCTCCTCCACTCTGGTAAGGGGGGGGTGTATGGCCGCCCCACCACCTGTGGCAAGCTGTTGCCTATGTATATCAGATGCATGCCGCTGGACATGTCTAATTAAATCACTGCAGTGATGGTGTACTTGCTCATATGTCCAGTTATGCACGCCTATGTCATTTACCTGGCAAACAAGGTCTTGCCACAGTGCAATATGGTCATGCTGGTGCTGGCTGGCCCTGGAAAAAAGCAGGTTATAGTGCTGCACCAGGCTGTTCAGAATTTCCTGCTCCTCCGCAGCTGAATTTGATGGATTACATTGATGAGCCATAACCCTGGAAGACAATTAAACGATATGTGTGAGCATGTCATGTGGCACACTTAACATTATGAAGTACAGATATCACTTAACTGCAATATATAGCATCTGTCTGGCTATCAGAGGATACACACGTTCAATACCACATATCAGTGCTCAGCCCACAACTGGCTGACAGTGCCTGCAACACTCCATATAACAAACCAGTATACACCAGTAGTCAGCACACTGTTTGGGATACAATGCACAACCTCACCCCAGGGGTATATATCAAGCTAATGCATTTGAAGAAATATGTCATCCAATGCAATGAATGTCATGTACATTTACAGTATTACCGGTAAACCACCCTAGTCTTTGATGCCATACCCCTACCTAACATATGTGCACGGTTGTTAATATAGCTGGCATACTGCTGTAACAGAGTATACATGTTGTTAGGTACACACACATACCCTGTAACACACATGTGATTGCGGGCATGGTACAGGCATCATTAAACACACATCAGACATACATACAACACACAGATATATGCCAACACAGATGAGCATTACCTGTGTACCTTATAGTACTGTGTGCCCCTACTTACAGATACCTATGCCTGTGGTATGTAATCTGTGTAGACTACAGGAAACACTCAAGACAGTGTTACCAGGGACTGTGAACATACACCATACTGTGCTGTTTAGGCCTACAGCTTCAGGTAGTACAACAGTTCATATGTGAGCTGGAGTCACCAGCAGTACCACTTATTGAGCATACATGTATTGCTTCAGCCTACATTGGGACACCACAGTCATACACAAGGAACTACGTCACAACATATGCCATCCTACTATGTCTGCATCCCAATAAGTGACACATCTTTCTCTGGCCTCACACCTAGGACACAAACTACCATGACAGACACAACCTCACACTAAGCTATCACACCTTTACAAACCTTGCACACAGTCACGGTCACACTCATTCCACCTCACATAGCAGGTATTGCACTGAGTACATGTGTGTGTGCATTGTGTCATAAGTAGGTAATACGCTATTGGCCCTAGGGCCTAGAGCAGCCTATCCATATGCTACCCTGGCCTTTGACACACATGTAATGTGATTTCACTTGCTCCTGTCATCTGGATACACAGAGGTGACTCCCAGGGCATATTACCTATCTCCAAAACAATCATCAGGGGTATGTATGACATCTGCTAATGAGGAGCCTTGCTTGTTCATGCTGGGTGGTTTAGTCCAGAGTATGGCATATTTGTGGATAGGAACCTGTACCTCCAGCATGTGCTGTTTAGTGAGGTGACAAGGATTAAGGCCCTAGGTCATATAGCCCGGAGGGATTGTGAGGTGTTGTCATGATGGTTGGCCGACTGCTATGGGTGTGACATACCTCTGTATGTCCAGCAGTGGTAACCTCTGGGTGGGCGGTATGCAACGCACTCCAGCTGCGGTTTTGTGAGTCAGTCTGCATAGGGCATGTGTTTGAGGGCAGTATTACTCTTTGTTAGGTATGTCTGTGGCCTTTCCACTTGCTGTAGTTGTCATGTGAGGTACATACCACATGGGGCATTGTGATGAGTAATGGAAAACACCGACATATATTTCCCTAGATGACACACCTTTTGTGATGACATGTACCATGTAGACAGATTACATGACTACTGTGGCACTGTGATTATCAAAGGGGAGCCTACTGTTCACCTGTGTCCTGTGTACCCTTCTGACACCATCAGTGTTAGGCAGGCTACCACCTATGTGGCAGTTACTGCGTAAGGTGTTTTGGAATTGGGTATGGCACTGCAGTATCAACACTGGTGTTCAGTCCATGCCTTGGACAACAGGCACCTGTTGTAGTACATATGACCCTGTGTCTCCTTCTCTCTCTCTCTCTCTTTATATATATATATATATATATATATATATATATATATATATATATATATATATAAATATACATACATATATCCATATCTATCCATATCCATACATATCCATACATATCTATATATATCTACATATATCCATATATATATATATATATATATATATATATATATATATATATATATACATATATATCGATATATATATTTATATTTATCCATATATATCTAAATACATATATATATATATATATATATATATATATATATATATATACACACACATGTATATATATATATATATACACATACATGTAAACATCCATTGCTGTACATATAGCTGCACATATAGGCACATATACTGCCCACCTTTCATGGTGGGGATGTCAATTATGCAACAGTTGTGAGACATACGGTTATGTAATACTATTGCACAATGTTGTGCAGAATGCATTCTGCTGTCCTCAGGCTGTATAGCTGTTGCAGGCCTCACTGTCTGTAGCTCAGTCCCACAGCATTTAACACCACATGACATATACCGGCACTGCTTGCTTTCTGCAATGCCACACACTACAACCTACATACATAGGTGCACATAGCAGCCTTCAACAACATACATATGTCCAGCCTTCACTAACAGTTGCAGTATGTCCCTTGCCCTATGCAAATGTGCGTGTACATATAGATACGGACTGCTACCACATATGGATGATTCACAGTATGTAGCGTACCCTTCAGACACGTCTTTCGGATGTCAGAAAATGCATATCTGTTACATACCTTACCTTTGTATTCCTCACCTCCGTCTGTTGTAGGTGTTGTCTTTTTTTTTTGGTATTGTTTCCTCTGTGTTGCTGTTTGTTTTCAGCATCTGTCTCCTACTTCCTGTTTGTGTCTGTCTGTCTCTGTCTGTCTCTCTCGCTCGTGCTCTCTCTCTCTCCCAGTTGTTTCAATGATATTATCGCATGTTTGGACAGCAGATACAGGCTGCTTTTCTAGGTATCTGCACATGCGCATGTGATGGCTTCTGCACCAATTGGTGCCCACCATTTAGTAATTGCATGCAGCCTGCTGTGTGGTAATTGCAGTTCTCACTGTGATTTCAGGACACTGCTATAAAATGATAGGTTAGGTAGGCATTTCCCTTTCAGCTTTGCAAGGTGGGGACCATGCTTGTTTGCTGTGGACACTGTCTCAGTCAGAAGGTTGGTATATGTCTCATATCTGAAGCTGGGTTGTAGCCAGTGAAATGCATGTTGTACTGGAACCTGACAGTTGCTTCTTCCAGTACACTCTTTTCAGTGTGTAGGTTTACTCACACCTCCTAATGCTAACACTGGATACATGGGAGTATGTACTTTCTTTTCGAATTTGAGAATTAACTGGCATACAACAGTAGTTATTGCAATGTATTCCAATGGATTTCCTATTTTCCCTTTACATTCACTCTTTGTAATGCGTATTATATTTCTTTCAGCACCAAGTTATTGTATATCTGCTGTGGCTTAGTGGTATGTCATGCAGACTGGGGAGTCCAAGGTGTGGGGTTTGAGACTGACAAGGGTAGTTTATTTTGTTGCTGAGCAGTACAAGGGCCCTGTCATACAGAGGGACTAAGGCACTTTTAAGCAGTTGTAAGCGGGTTTGCGTGTGTTTGAGCGATGCTCGCCGATGCTAAGCTGAGCTTAGCTTCGCTTATTTTATTTTAGCAATACTAAGCTTGGCATAGCTTATCATATCTTAACAATGCTAAGCTAAGAGCAAACATGCGCACACTGGTGCAAACCTGCTTACTACTGTTTACAAGTGCTCACTCCAGCTAACCCCTGCACTCATTTCTTTCACAGAAAAGTAAATGTGAGATAGGAATGTGGTGATAAAGGGTGCACAAAGAGGGGAAGACAGTAGGGAAACCAGCTCAGGATGTGCAGGATGGGTGTGGAGAAGGTCCATAGCTGCCCATTTCTTTACCAGCAACAGCTGTGCATATGCAATACATTAGGAGGGATAGCTGAAACCTTCCACCCCTGAGAGTGGGGAGAAGACAATTAAGTATGTTGTACTACCAATTATGAATATCAGGCACATGCACTTTTTGTGAACTGCTATACTGTTTTAGTATGTTACTCACTTCTGAACAGTTTGTGGTTTGTTTGTGTTGACATTAGCACAGTCTGCTCAGGACAACTGGACATATTCCGCTACTGTGTATGCCTATCTACACCCTTGGTTGTGCCTGACTACACGGGTATATAGTATCTTTGGATAGGGGTTCAGAACTGCAGAGTGCATTATTTATTATCGTGTGATGTTTATCTTGCTGAACATGCAGAGTTGCTGTATACTTGTAAGTCTATGAAGGCTAGTAATCTGTCTGAGTAGCTCCCACCTGTGGACATATCCAGATGGTTGACAGAGGTTAGCCTAGTATTCATTGACTATGCACCACACCAGTCTTTTCAGCACCTGAACAATGGCATTGTCACTGGTGGTTGCTAGCGGTACATGGCTACATCCTTTGATATTTCTGTTGTACTCCTACATAAGGGCATGCTTGTGGAATTCATTCTACAGCTATTCACAGAGTATGTAACAGCAGACAGGCTGATATGCCTGTGTGTTTCTGACACTTCCAAGCCTTGGATACTCTCAGGTATATATTTGAACAGCCTCAGGGAAAGGTACATATCAGTGGGATACACCTGTGATATATTTCAGATATTTTGCAGTTGCGACTTTGGGGGATTCTGAGCATATGTATTACTACACCTTTTCTGACATGCAAGCAGTGTCTACTCTCACTTATTGACATTTATCATTAAGTGGGATTCCCCACCTTTCTGCCTATTGTTACTACATTTCACAGGGAGTCTGAGGGGCACAGCTAACATTTGTTTGCAAATCAGGGACATCCCTGTAAACCAGTCACAGTTGGGAGGTCTGGCCTCTGACCTATTCAAATATGCCAGTGTTTATCCTGCTCTGATACTGTGTGTGGTTTGTAAGGTGCTACTATAACATTATTCCCTACTTGCATGGCTGGTTCTCCTTTCACAGTCATGTCATGCAATTCCACAACACTTGCTGGTTAAGGGCCACAGAACATGATTTGTGTTATGCCATTCCTATTTTCCCTTTACATTCACTCATTGTAATGCATGATATATTTCTTTCAGCACCCAGTTATTGTATATCTGCTGTGGTGTAGTGGTACTTCATGCAGACTGGTGAGTCCAAGGTCCTGGGTTCGAGACTGATAAGGGTATTTTATTTTGCTGCTGAGCAGTACAAGGGCCTTGTCATACAGAGTGACTAAGGCACTTTTAAGCAGTTGTAAGTGGGTTTGCGCGACACTTGGCAATGCTTAGCTAAGCGCACACAAGCTCACACTCACGCACCCCCGCTAACTACTGCTTAAAAGTGCTTACTCCTGCTAACCCCACGCTACTTTCTTTTAAAGAAAAGAAAATGGGGAGATAGGAAAGTGGTGAAAAAGGGGGCACAAAGAGGGAAAGACAGTAGGGAAACCAGCTCAGGATGTGAAGGATGGGTGTAGGGAAGGTCCATAGCTGTCCATTTCTTTACCAGCAACAGCTGTGCATATGTTTGAAATTTGGTGTGAAATTTGGAACCTTCCACCCCTGAGAGAGGGGTGAGGACAACTAAATATGTTATACTGCAAATTAGAATTATCAGTTTACATGTCCAGCGGACATGTGTGCGAATTGAGCAGCTATGTATGGGGCGTAATTTTTTTGTGGGAACAGATTGCCCGTTTTTTTATTTATTTTCAGGTGAGAGTGGAATGTGAGGTAGAGGAAGTAGGAATATTTGGGGAGGTAGGTTGGGGAGGTAAACAGACAAGACAAACAAGATGCATACAGAGGCAGAGTTTGACACATGGGGTGGGTGAACACAATTGACGGGGTAGGATGTTTGGAAATAGCAAGCCCATGAGCCCACAGATGATAACAGTGGAACTGAGATCCTCACCCATGGGCAGTCACCACTGCACCTTCACAGCCTGGAGGGTGGCTGTGCTGAGGGCTGTGTAGGATGGGCAAGCTCACCAAAGAGATGCGCCACTCTCGCCTCGAGCTGGTGTAGGGGATCAGCGACTGAATGCTGGATCTCCCTATGCACCACAGCCTGGACCCTAGCAAGGGTGACAGGTGGCCCTCCTCCACCCACGCTTGCACGGGGGGGTGAGCCCCATCCCCTGCAATGCTTCCACCCAAAGGTGGCACAGGATCAATGGAGGAGGGGAGCCCAGGCTGGGCACCGGACCTGCTGGTGCCAGGTGCACTCGCCAGCTGAGGAGGGACAGGTGGGTCCACTGGGACCGGCCTTCCCATACGTTCTGTGAGTAGGTGTGTTTAATTACAAGTTAGACAACAGCATTCAAGGTTAGTTGTAACAACATGCAATAATATTTCCATTAACCCAACACACCAACATTTGAACAGCAAGCATAACACATGCATATATTGAGCGACAGTGGATATTCCAACAGCATGCAGGGATGTTTGGTAGCAACAGGCCACCATGAACGTGGTGTTTGAACACGGCACATGCATCAATATCAATGCAAATATTTATAAAACAATAGGACGTATGGCCCAACAAATATTTAAGATTACACATACCCACTGAGGTGTGGAATTGCATGGTTTATGCACATACGGTAGGGTGTAGAAAAAAACCTCAGTTAACATCTTATAATGACCTTTTAGTCTGCACTACATTCCCAGTGACTGCAAGTGTATATCCCCTACCTGTATTATTACACTTGCCACCGTACATTAGGTTGTGTCATGGGTTTGGCTAGTTCAATATATGCTTGACCTATATCTGACATACTACCTGTCCAGGATGCAGATGTTACTGCTACATATTTCTTGTTTGCATTTATATTTCTTTAGCTACATATCTGGGATGTTTTCACATGACATTTTCACTTCGATTTGTACGGAAACCTGCATTTCTTGACACACACTCACATTTCTGGTGAATAATTACATGCTACACGTGTGCCAGGTTTACTTATTCATGCCAGCCAGTAACTATTGTGGACTGTATATATGTTTCACAGCTACTAGCACTTCCATCACCCACTTTTTATGGGCCTGCATAACTCTGGGTTGCCAGCACATTTTCAAACAGTACTGTTTGTATATTGCAAGGGTACAACAACATTTCAGACTCTGTGACACAGACACACTCTGGGTTTTAGACCTTTATTAATGACATCGCACACTTTCCCACGGGCTCACTCCTTTATTTGTTTTAACGGTGTTTATGGCAGACATGTTCAAGACATATTATACCTTTATTAATAGGTTAGAACAATTTTTTTTCAGGCTCACTCACTTATGTTATATGACAGGGCCTGCAGAGATATTATTCCAGACATATGTTACCTTTTTTAATGGGTTACTACACTCTTTTTCTGCCTCTTTCACTTTTTTATCTGACAGTACATGCAGAGGACTTATTCAGGCAATTCTATGGCTGTTTTATTGGACTACAACACTTTCTTTCATGCTCTCTCCCATATTTTATATAACAATACATGCAGAATAATCACTAACCTGCCTGGTGGCACAGCCTTAGCAGCCTATCAGCATAGGCTTGCTGATTCATAGCATGGTCACCTGCAGCTGTAAAGTAAATGAAGTGATATTGAGACATACCTATTCATTATGCATACTCCATTATCAATTCTTACATACTGCATTCCATGGCTACATACTCAGTTGTGGGGCATTCTGCATCCCACAGGCCTCCTGTATACACTGGTTCAGGCGGTCCTGCTTTCATCTCTTCAGGTCTGCACAGTGGTGACGGACCTGCTCACCAGTCTGAGGAAAGCCTGTGGCACTGGTGAGGTCACGAGCTAACCGGTTCCAAGCCTCTGCCTTGTACTCTGTCCCTTGAAACTGGCCCTGCAGGATTCTTGACTCATGATGGTGGACAAGGAGCCAAACCATGTATTTGGACTCCTCAATGCCCCAACGTTGTTCTCGGAAGCGTGAACCCTCTCCTGCACCTGCCATTCTGACTGCAAATTTGAGCTACAATCAGTTATGGTGAGTATTCCCACCTATGTGGCTTAAATATGCTGCATTTCCCACACTTTTTTGTGATTGGCCATTTTGTAAAATTCTCGGCTGACTGCAGACCTGCTTAGTAATGGTTAAACTACCATTCGTAAGTTTATGAATGTTAATAGTGGCTGCGTCCCCTATGTTGTCATGGCTTAGTGGTTCTGTACTTTGATTATGATGCACAGAGTCCTGGGTTCGAACCTTGTCATTCTTTTATTTTAATACTGTCTAGACAGGCTAGGGGGTGTGGCTGCATTTAAGCAACTTAGCTCTACGTTGCTCCCCGGTGCCCTGTGGTGCCCTGGTTGGTGTGGCGCATATGTCTGCGCAAACATTTTGCGCTGGGTAAAGCGCCTTTAAACTTTGGGCAATTCCATTGCGCTGGGTAAAGCGCTATTAAACTATGGGCACCTCCGTTTAGCTGGGTAAAGTGCTATTAAACTATGGGCACCTGTGTTTAGCTGGGTAAAGCATTGCTTAACAGCCGGCTATTATATATCTGGGTCCTTTAAATATATATATTTTGTTCACTGATACATTGGCCATTTCACTGCTTTTAATAACATTTTAATCATATATGTCTGGTATTATTTCAAATAATGATTTAAAACATAATAAGAAGGGGAGTGGTGGGACTCGAACCATGAATGCCTCCTCTTTGTGCATACGCTCTACCATTACGCTATTGCAATTTGGTGCGATTTGCATAAACATTCTTTCTTATGCTCTTCCATGTCGGAATTGCTAACTGTAGCTAAGCAATGGGCACACCCATGCAGACACGTGCAAATACGGGCAGCTATATCGTGGATTTTAAAAAAAATAATAAATATTTTACTTTTTATAATTGTGATGGGGGTTTACAGTGTCAGGGAGTGTGGTGTTGTGTGCAAGTACATTTGAGCGAACTCACTCTTGTGTGTTGACATTTTGCTTTTACTACACTTGCAGGGGCGTGGACATTTAGACTGCTCAGCAGTCGGACACGCCCCCTGCTTTCATATTCGGTCCGTGTAAGAGTTACGGTTGAGTCAGTGTGCCCTCCACTGACATCATACCATTCAACTGCAGCCACCGAGTAAGACTTATTAAGTCTTACACAGAGGATTTGTGAATCCGGGGGAATATCTTTTTTACGCTCATGGTACTGATGGAACTTGCATTCATTAACAAACAAAACAGATTATTGTTCTTTTGTACAATTAGAATAATTAAATATCTTAATGGCATCACCTTCAGCAAGGCGAGACAAAACTGCAGCTTGGACTTGTTTACATATGAAGTAAAGCTGAAGTGATGCTGTTAAAATTAAACTTCTGCATCCATTTTGCTTATGCCATTGTGGCAAGATACCTTGAAGAACCAATGCTGCTACTGGTATTATGAGAGGTAAAATGGAAACAATGCTGAATATATCAACTGTTGTTGATGAAAAAATGGTGGGCACTTTGAAAGGGTTAAGGTTTGCAATGTTTCTAAAATAATTTTGAATATTTCTATTGGAAAATAATGTATTTTATATCTGTAAATGAGTTGCAGCATCTCCAGTGAATTCTCCTTAGCCATGATACTTTTTTTTCAGTTTTTAACTGCTTACCATTTAATTGCACCTCCAAAAGCTTTGACTTGTCTATTGTAGCATTTCAGCACTTGTTATAGCATTCCTGTACCAAATTGGCACCTTACAAAAATGCATTTTTATGCCAATTATACAGGAAATGCTTACAATAATTAAATTGCTCCAGGTGGTGAAGTGGAATTATTTCAAATATTCCTGCTGTTATTGGTTTTAAATATGAAGCCACTCAATTCAGAGCATGAAAAAAAAAAAAAAACATGGTCATTGAAATTTCAGTCTACCCAAATCGTAAAAATCAACAGAAGCCCTAGTGACCTCACTAATTCTGTTTACACAAAGTGCTTTTTTATCTGGTGTAAATTCAGAAACCCTTTGTAGGTAACATATAGCTAGAAAAACAGAAACAGAAACTTAGCAGTTATAAGGTAAGTGGCCCCTTTTTTTACTGACATAGTAGCAAATGTTTAAGCAAGAAATAACAATGAGATAACCATGCTATGCTTATATGATTTTTGAAGTTTCGCTGAAATATACATTACAGCCTATAGGAAGAAGGGAATTAATGTTTCTTTCCCTTTTTGAGTCAATTCATGGTGTACTGATGATGTAGTGGCTTTAGCCTCACAGTGTGCAGCTTGGAAATCATGAACAGAAGTACATTTGCAGCAATTTGCATTGGGACTAAGATTGTACTGGAATTCTCCGGTAGCACATACCACAAATTGATAGATATTTGTGCTGTAGAAAATAATACCGCACACAAGTTTACTGGGAAGCCAGAGCAGGTATGTTACTGGGGTACTGCAAGTATAGATGGCATCTTGTTTTTAGTAAAATGGGGAGAAACAGGACATGAGACATAAATCTACTGGGTCAGTTTTGGGATTATTGTTATCATCTTGTTTTTAGTAAAATGGTGATAAACAGGACTTCTTCTTCTTCTCTTTCAGCTACTCCCATTAGGGGTCGCCACAGCGGATCATCTATTTCCATTTCTTCCTGTCCTCTGCATATTGCTTTGTCACACCAACCACCTGCATGTCCTCTCTCACCACATCCATAAACCTTATCTTAGGCCTTCCTCTTTTCCTCTTACCTGGCAGCTCCATCCTTAGCATCCTTTTCCCAATATACCCAGCATCCCTCCTCAACAAATATAAACCAACGCAATCTCACCTCTCTGACTTTGTCTCCAAACCATCCAACCTGAGCTGACCCTCTAATATACTGATTCCTAATCCTGTCCATCCTTGTCACACCCAGTGCAAATCTTAACATCTTTAACTCTGCCACTTCCAGCTCTGACTCCTGCCTTTTTGTCAATGCCACTGTCTCCAACCCATACAACATAGCTGGTCTCACTATTATCTTACAGACCTTCCCTTTCACTCTTACTGGTACCCGTTTGTCACAAATCAGTCCTGACACTCTTCTCCACCCATTCCACCCTGCCTGTACTATCTTCTTCACCTCTCTTCCACACTCACCATTACTCTGAACTGTTGATCCCAAGTACTTAAACTCATCCACCTTTGCCAACTCTACTCCATGCATCCTCAGCATTCCTCTATCTTCCCTCTCATTCACATGCACATATTCTGTCTTAGTCCTGCTGACCGTCATTCCTCTCCTCACTAGAGAATATCTCCACCTCTCCAGGGTCTCCTCAACCTGGTCCCTAATCTCACTACAGATCACAATGTCATCTGCAAACATCATAGTCCATGGGTCCTCCTGTCTGATCTTGTCTGTCAACCTGTCCATCACCACTGCAAATAAGAAAGGGCTCAGAGCTGATCCTTCATGTAATCCCACCTCCACCTTAAATGCATCTGTCACTCCCACTGCAGACTTCACCACTGTCACACTACCCTACAGGACATGAGATATAAATCTACCTGTTCAATTTTGGGATTATAGTTAGCATCTTGTTTTTAGTAAGATGGAGAGAAACAGGACATAAGATATAAATCTACCAGTTTAATTTTGGGATTAACAGTCATTTATTAATTAATGGGAAATCTGTGTTTAACACTTCTACTTAGCTCTCTCTTGTGAGATCTAATAACAGGATTTGAGAATTATGATTCTCCTAAGCTGGTGATAGGGAGTATTCACTGAATACTTAAGAATATGGAGAAAAAGCTTGAGTTGGTCAAGTACAATTTATGTGACTGAATGCATTGAGTTTTCTGAAAAGATAGAACAAATTACTGTTCAAACTAAATGAAGAGAAGACTTGATAGGGAAAACATAGAGGAAGCAAATTAGTTTTTAATATGGTCAGAATATTTTCTCATTTATCAATATGCCTTTTTGCATTTGCCTACCTGTCTGTTTGACTGTCTGTCTATTGATGTATGTATGCATCTATCTATCTATCTATCTATCTATCTATCTATCTATCTATCTATCTATCTATCTATCTATCTATCTGTGTGGGGGGGGGCTGCTGAGTATCATAAATTATTTAATGATGCATAACATAACAGTAAAAATATACATGGGCAGTGTTTTCTACACCATTCTAGATGTTGATAAGAAAGTTCACAAGTTTAGTACTGCACCAGTGAACAGCATGCATCAATACTTCAGGACACAGGTCATTGTCAAACATATACAGGCCATATGAGCATTAACAATGGTGTGCAACAGGAGAAGTCTGAAATGCTGTCATTTAACCTGCCACATGGACTTATTGTAGCACATGCAAAAGTACAGCACAGATCACAGTACTTTAAAAACCACATACTAAAAATACAAAGCAATTGTTCAGCTTTATGGATAGTGCCAAAAGTTGCACACACATGATGTTTTTTCTTGCATGGACAATAACCAACAACCTACCTTAACTAAAATCTTGAATACTACAGTTCCACTGCCTATACTGAAGATATAGCAAAAAGAAAGACCACACTTTCCATGAAGGTGAAACTGCCATGATTTAAAAAAAAAGAGCATAGGCAAGGAAGGTAAACTGCACAGATTGTTAATCCAACAAACAGCAATAACTAACTAACTAACTAACTAAAGAAAAGAAAAGACAATGACCACTGGACAGTTATAATACTTTATTGTACAACATACAAAAATATAACTAGGCAACTAATGAAAGAAAATATACTTAAAAAGCACACACACACACACATATATATATATATATATATATATATATATATATATATATATATATATATATATAGGTCCACGACAGAAGAATGAATCACCAGATCACCGATGACCACATCGCTGAGATGACATCGCCGACAAAGGTAAGTGAAGTAATTACGGAACGGAAAACATTTCCGTTCCCGTAATACACACAAAACACACATTAAAATGTGTATAGCAGGGGGGCTTGCCCCCCCCTGCAGCCCCCACACTCCCCCTTCTTAAACATACCAACTCCGAGATCATACTACAGTGAAGGAATGGGACTAACCCCCATTCTGCACTACTCACCATTGTCAGGGATGTCTGCTGTCGGTGATGTTGTCTCGGCGATGTGGTTGTCGGTGATCCGGCGGCGTTTCTTTTTTTTGTCGGGGACCCATATATATATATATATATATATATATATATATATATATATATATATATTTACACACACACACACACACACACACACATATATATATATATATATATATATATATATATATATATATATATATATATATATGTGTGTGTGTGTGTGCATGGACATATGTATATATATATATATATATATATATATATATATATATATATATATATATATATATATATATATATATATATATATATATATATATATATATATATATACATATATATACACACATACACACACATGCAAACATACTCACACACACACACACACACACACACACACACACACACACACACACACACACACACACACACACACACACACACACACACAAACACAAACACACACATACAGACCCAGACCACAGAAACTGACTGATGTTCTTAGGTCATAGGTTCATAGGAGGTAACTAGGCTAGTAGCCCTAGGGCCTTTATAAGCCTAGATTTGTAAAAACCCAAGTACCCTTATTGATCATATTTTGACAGTTGTTGTTAGCAGAGTGATTCTGGGATTAGCACCAACTACCACTGTCCTTGAGGGACATAGCTGCCACCCGCAAAATAAATTTGTGGTCACCCATCCAGTTGTCAAGGTTGTGCTTGAGTAAGGTCATTGAGGAGCTCTGCTATGCATGTACTGGAAACTTATTTCAGAGGAGCAGTAGTTGCTTGGAGATATATGTGTCTCTCCACCATGTTCTGTTAATGTCACAGGCTAGGCTGGGATCACTGGAGTGAGTTATTCTTGTCCCATTTGATTTGCGGATGTGCAGCAATTCAATTAGGGTAGGGTCCAAGACTGCTCTTTAGGCCAGGCACAGGTTGCCTCTCAGCATACAGTTGCAGGGCTTTCAGTCTTTCCATTTATGTCATATTTTGGAGGCCTTGTATTCTCTTGGTAAGAAACTTCTGTGGTCTCTCCAGTTGCTGTAGGTGTCTGGTGCAGTATATACAGAAGGGTGCATTGTATTCGACTAGTGGTCTGATAAGGGTTGAGTACAGTGGTGCTCTAACCTTCCTGGTCTTGGATACGATGCATTTATTTATGAGATGTACAATATAGAATGTTTTTCTTACCACTATGGACACATGATGATCAACGTTTAGATTACTATCAGTCTTTGTTACCATGTCTCACACCACTGAGTTTGAGCTTAGAGGGGTGCTATCTATATCATAATTACCAGGGGCTACTTCTTTGTCAAAGGGATAATGAGGCAATTTTTTTTTGTATTAAGTGTTAGTCCATGACTTTGGCACCAATTATTTGTCAGCTTCACCCCTTTCTATAATATGGTAACATCGTTGGGGGACTCTATGATTGCACCCAGTTTACAGTCATCTGCAAACTTGGAAAGCTATAGGCCATCTACCTCACCTAGACTTCAGAGCAATAGATTACAAACAGTGGAGGGCCAAGCACAAATCCTTGCAGTACCCCACTGGTAACTGGTCTACTGGTGGAGGTGCACTCCCCAACTTTGACAGTGTGCATTCTATCGGTGAGCCAGTTGGCTACCCATCTAATAATGTATGGGTTAATCCTCAGCTGGGAGAGTTTTTTCTGTGATACCTGAATGGGGGATTGTGTCAAAAGCTTTGGCTAAATCAAGATAGGTGGTATGTACTGTTTTTCCCTCATTCAGGGGTTTGTTGACATTCTCAAAGAAGTCCATCAGGTTTAATAAGCAAGATGGACCCTTGACGAAGCCAAACTGAGTTAGGTAAAGAGTTTCAAGGTTGCCTATGTCCTTGTGAATAAGGTCCATGATGATTCTTTCCATGGTCTTGCAGATAAGGCTGGCTAGTCTTATGGGTTGATAGTTCCCAGAGTCAGTTGATGGACTTCCTTTGTGCAAGGGGATTACTGTTACTGTTCTCCACTCTGCTGGGACAAAACCAGTTCTCAGGCTATTGTTAAAGAGAGTGCTGAGTGATTCTTGTAGGTCTTGGTTTAGATTGTTTAGTAAGCATCCTAGGATATTATCTGGTTCCACAGAGCCTGTGTCTTTGGCCTTGTAGAGTGCTTGTATGACTTGTTCTTTGGAGATACTCAGTAGAGGACTGGTGTTGGGAATGCTTATGGATATGGGTGAAGTTGTTGCCAACTCTGTCAGCTAGCAGGTTGGCAATTTCCTCAGGTTCCGTGTGAGTGGTACCATCCACTCTAAGTTCTGCACACAACTGTGCATTCCGCCTTAGGTTTCAGAAATAGGTAAAGAATGACTTGTGATTATCTTTAGCTAGGGAAGTTAATTCAGACTCATAGCTAGCTTTAGAGGATTTAACAAGATATCTTAAGTTGCTTGTTCAAGCTGTGGGGATATTTGTCCTCTGCTGAGTTAATGCCTTTCTGTTCTTAGATATCAATTTCTTTCTTTGTTGTATAACTTATTTATAAGCCACCAGGGTGGTTTGCTTTTTCAGGAAGACCTGGTTTTGTTCCTGTTAGGTACAGCCAAGTCAGTGCATTTGTTTAAGTGGCTATATAGGGCAATTGTGTATTCCTCTGCATAGGCGCCATTGTTGTCTATGTTGGCAGGGGCTATGAAACTTTTTATACCATTGTTTAGTAGGCAATAGTTTGCTTTGGAGAAATTTTTCAGTTTTATTACTCATGTGGGGGTGTCAGGTTTGATCTTTACTTCAAACAAGACAGATTTATTATCTGATCTTACCAGGGAGGACAACACACAAGGGGTAGTGCAGTGACCTCCCATGCTGGTGAGCATTAGGTCCAGGACATTTGAGTGCCTTGTGGGGGGTGCAGACCAACTGTTCCAGGGCATTTGAATTAACAAAATCATTGAACTTCATAGTGATCATGTTTGTGCATGTGTAAGTCACCCAGTTGATGGAAGGATAGTTGAAATCTCCCATGACCAAGGTGACTGGCTGTATGCTAAGTGACTCTAACAAGTCCGGGTAGGTGGTATGCTTCTCCTGCTTCATGGTAGTGGACCTGTAGCTAGCCATAATGAGGAAGGGTATTTTTCCTATAATTAATTGGACATGGAGAGTTGTACTGTTTCACCAGTCTCAAGGTCTATGTAGATTTAATGAAGATGAATACACTTCCACCTTTGGTTATTTCACACTCATTTTGGAGTTTGAATGTGTGAAAGGCATTGTAGCTTTGTACAGCCAGGGTGGTCTCAGTGGCCTTGAACCAAGTCTCTGTGACTGCACAGATTTTAGCATCTTCCAAGGTGAGAAGTGCTTCCAGGGAATGCAGTTTACCATTTAAGTTCCTAGCATTAAGCAGCATGACCTTGAGTTTGTCTAGTGGATTTCTTTATGTCAGATGTTTTGTCATTTGGACATTGCTTAAAAGGGTACTATGGGATAGGCAGGCATCTTTGCCAGTATCCAAAAGCCTTGAAGAGACAGGTGAAGGCCATTTCTAGCAAAACAATGTGGATTCTTGACCATGTCTTACCAGGCAGATTAGATGCTTGATCTCCCAGGAGTGACACCAGATGCTAAGCATATTATTACAATCAATCATTCCTTGTCTGTATTGTATTATCCTTGGTGAATGTAAAATGCTGTGAATGTAGAAGCTGTTTAGGGCTAGGGACATACATGCTTGGGGCACATAATTTGAGAGTTTAGTCATGTCTCACTTCATATCATCCAGAAAGTTACATCTCTAGAAATTCACACCAACATGTAGTATGACAGAGTCATAATGGTAATTGTTGCTGAGCGACTTGAGTGCTTGTGTGATTTAATGGATCCTGGAATCTGGTGATGGGGATGTCTGTGTGTTTCAATACTGAATCGCCTATAACTGGGCCATGCCCTTCTCCTTGTTCAACCTAGTGAGGGAAACATCTGTATGTCACACTACTGAGTAGCCTATAACCAGAACATCTGGTTTTGACATGTTTTGCCTTAGGGTCTTAATTGTTGAGACATTGATATGTGTGTTGTTATGTGTGGCAGTGGGTTCTGTACACGTACCAGTATGTGTATGTTGTTTGTGCTTAGGAGGTCCCTGGTCTTTTGGTAGGCTCTTAGTGAGTGCCTCATATGTGGGTTTGTGTCTTGACTTTCTTTTGTGTAAAATGGAAGGTGTGTGACATTCTGTTGTACACCTTGTTTGTTGTTATGTGTGAGGACTGATTCTAATTTCATGGTATAATTACATCTCTCACATACTGTATTTGTTTGCTTTAGTAGCAAGTAGTTGTCAGTATATATAAGGCAGTTGCTACATTACCTCATGATGCTCATGTAAATCAGGTTAGCTGGAGAAATGGCGGAAACTATCCATCCGTTATGGCAGGTATATATTGTAGTGGCTAGTGGGGATGGGCTAGATGGACCAGGATTTGTTTGTGAGCCTAACAAGGGTGGCTATTCTGTGGAAGGCTAAGGGTGAAATACTGTATCATGAACTCAGAATGCACAGCACAGTTGCTCACTGGGAAATTATTTGCAACTGGAGTGTGCACAGACAGGCAGTGGAGCTAAGGAGGGTTCTCTAGCAGGTATCAAGGGGAAATTATTGTTTCTAATTGTTTGCATCTATACATAGTAGCGGTAAAGCCCACTGTGCTGTGTGCAACTACACACAAACATGGTGCTTAAATACAAGTGAAATTAAACAGTTTTAACACAAACTAGCTAATGGGAGAGCCCGAAGCTGAGTCTTATTCCAACAATTTCCAACTCAGATGGGTCCTGGGCTACACACTTCTGCCACAAGGGTGCAGGAGGGCCTTCTTAATGTAGGATGGCTGGTTGTAGTGCTCAATTAATACCAAACAGCCTAGATTAAGCAGTTCTGAATTTAGCCTATACTATGAAATACAGAAGTACTAGGATTTCAAAGTGCAGAAAAAAGTCACAGCAGCAACACCATCAAAAATGAAACAGCAATTAAGTGAAATAGAGTTCAAAAGAGTGGAATTCAAGCTTAAAATGTGCTTATTTTTTGTTGATCACAGTGGATGCCTTGGATTTAGTTCAGGTGCACTCTAGATCTCTGGCTGAGTTGCCAGACACGGAGCAGCTCCACCAAACTGAGATTACATGTATGTGAAGAATGGAATGTGCCATTATTGCCACATATGTTGGCTGATGTGTGTATGTGAATATGTCGGCAATACACACATATTTTGTACTTTTTTAGTCTATAACAATAAAAAAAATAATAATAGTAATAATAATAATAATAATAATAATAATTGTAATGTGGCAGGGTAAGCCATGTCATCAGTATAAGATAGCAATAATATATTAAAGAGTTAGGCTACCAGACATCTGTGGGGAACAAATGCAATGCGCACACATCCTAGTACTGAGGAAGACAGAAAAACTAAACCAAGTGTAGGATGGGCTTGTCAATGCAAATGGAATAAGGTATAGGAAGCTCAGAGGGGCAAGAGTACTTTATTTTTATTTTCTGGGGATAGGTGTCCTTTTTATAGAAAGGCAGTATTAGGTATGATTAGGTACAAGAAAAAGGGTAAGGGGTATGTAAAGGTTCATAAGACCCAGATAACAAGTGACATAACCAAGGTAGTGTGATACAGTGCAAATGGGCAGGTGAAAAATGAAAGGAATGCTGAGCAAAAAATATGCCAGAAGGGGATGAGAAAAGAAATGTATAACAAATACAAAACACATATTTAACAATGCACCAGCCTGCATAACCGAGGAGTTTCAAAGTATTGCAAAGACAGACACAGTTAACCATGCTGCACAGTGACCACACTAGTCACAGTATACATAATACTAATACATGCCAAAGACTCCATAGGAGGAACTGTGGAAACATGTGCTATGGTTTGTATTTGTCCTTGTATATCCCACACAAGCAATAATGATAACTAAGTGAGAATTAAGCAACATGCCAAAAGGCTCAGTGCCTACAGGTTGGTAATAGATTATGACACAGCCTGATGTGCAACATGTTCGCAGTGCACTGTAATGCAGCATGGTTGTGCACAATATGCATTAACAGATTGTGGTAGCCTGACCTTAGAGAAACATATATCTATTCAGCAGTCTAATGGGCATTACTAGATGATGGAAAGCAGGAGAGGTAGGGTGGGATAATGTGTACAATCTCCAGCAATGTGCAAGTTATGCAATGTTTGCAGGTGCTGTGCAGTATAAATAATTTACTACTCGAGTGAATCCTATATTTGTACAGTGATAGGAAAGATACAAAATGCTCCTAAGATGTGAGTATCACAGCAAGCACTTGAGATGGAGATAACTGTGGTCTCGGAGCACCTGTGCTGTCTATAAGAACACACAAACAATATTAGGTGGGCTATCACAGGAAACATAAGAGGCCTGGGCATATACATCTTTAAATAGACACAATTAAAATATCTTGACACCTTTTATGAGTACTTAATAGTATCTACATCCAAAATCAAGCAGGCCATATATGATAACTGTTGTATAAAGTTATATCTATCCATCCAATCATCAAAACTAGTATTAAAGGCAGTCAAAATAATAATGTGCTTGACCCCTAGCAGTAACATATTCATTCCATAGGGTGGAAATACATTGGGAAAGAAAACTATCCTGCCAGTATGTCTTGTTTATTTGTTGTTTTAAAATTAAGTGCCTAGTATGAGTGTTTGTATTGCCTCTGGTTTTGTGCAGAAATAAAAGGTCAAACAGGATTGGGTCTTTCATAGCTGTAAATGCCTCAGTGTGCTTTTTTTGACGTTATACTGAAGCATAACCACTTGTTGTGACCGGACCTGAAAACTATGACTTATAACCTCCTTTCAGAGGTTCTTATTTGTATCTTATTACGTAGTCATTAGACTGCACTTCCTCATTATGTCACTGTATGCTCATTTATATACCCTTCTTCCCATGCCTCTTATTTTGGTGGCCTACATTGCTACCAGGTTATATAAACTGCTGGCCTAAATTGTTACCAGGTTCAGGAATCAATGATCTATATTGCTACCAGCTTCTAGGAATCACCCCCTAACAATGCATTCTATGCAAAACTGTACTACACTGTGCTCAATGCAAGTTTACTATGAATATTAGCTAGGGTATTAAGCATATTTGTGCAGCACAACTGACATTTCCCCTATGGATTGTGGTACTATTTGTAAATATTAGGATATGGGAATGTATTACATGCATTTGTATGTCGATGTCCAGAAATAAATGATATCGGCATGTTTTGCCAAATGCTTTAGATATTACCATGGAGGAAGATACAGATGGCACATTCCGTATTAACCACTTATTACTGTTTAGACTTATATACTGCAAATTATTCATTGACAAATTTCTTCTGTTTTGAAATGTATGTGCTTTGTAAAACTTTTCAAAGATGTCTAAGCTTGGTAGATTGAGGATGTGCAAAATTTTAGCTTGGTATACTTAACGGATGGAGAACAGCAATATATGATGGGAACTATTCTCATTGGTTTGTGACAAGTAACTTTTGGGATATTATTGACCAGTACTTGATAAAAATAATTGTGTGGAGAGATGGTGAACAGTACTACAACTAATATTAAAAAACCTGAACAGACGGTACCTTCAGATTTTATGGGAGGTTTGACTATGTGTTTCCCAGTTTTCATTATTTGAGTGGTTATGTACATTGTGTATACCCCTATCTTTACTACTTCCTGTGTCTACCTTTTTGTAATTAAATGGAGTAAAGCAAATTAATGTGGTAGTCATAATATAACATCAAATACTATATTAAGAACTAACAAGATGTATAATAATAAATTACTGCCATATGTTCGTACCGTTTATTATTTTATTCATCTCCATTTGTTATGTCATACTTTGTAGGTACATTTAAGATGTTGTGTTGTATGGACAAGGTATACTACCACTGACATCATATTAGATGTTTCACCCAGATGCACCATTCTGTATAATGTCATGCCATTGTGGTTATTATGAGTAGAATGTACTTGAGTGTGTGTGTATATATATATATATATATATATATATATATATATATATATATACACACACACATATTAGAACACTGTAGTGCTTTAATATGGGTATCTCTGACCAAGTTATGCATATTAAAACACAGTAGGGTTGTAATGGGTACCACTGCTATGTCCACAGATTTGAAAGCTACCTCTTCTTCATCACCACTCTTCTATAGCCCTGGCTACCATACTAGTAAATGGCATTGAGTTCTGACCAGCTTGCAGTGTTACATGTCATCCAACTCTGTTGCAGACCAAATGGTTCATGATGTTACCACTGATTTAGTGTTATTGCTAAGTATTTGTGGTGTTGCACTGTCTGCCATATGATTTGTAGTACTACCGTATGGAATTGTGTAATAGAACACATAATTAGTTTAGCTTAGATGTCTACTACTATCACACCAGATATTATATTCTGCTTTTTATTTAGTGGTATAGAAGGTGGGCTTTCAAAGTCATTTGGCCCATAGTCTTCTAAAAGTAATTTGGTGCAGAGGAGTAGGTGATGAGTTGTTAATGAACTAATTCATGTGGTGCATGGTTTGATTCCCTCAGCTGTTTTCTGTCTACTTTGTGACATTGACCAAGTCCCTTAAAAGAGAACCACAGCCACAGACTCAAAAAACATGTTTATTTCATCATGGTTTAGTGTTTCCTACACTTTAACACAACTCTGGGACTATTCACAGGTTTTTAAATATTTCTATACATAATTTTTGAGTCTGACCACATGGGGTCTGGCATCTTGAAGTAATTCTGATTGCTTAGTCTTCCTCTAGGTCTCCCACAATGCAGTGCTTGTCTGTAAAAAAATACATCATGCAGGCATCTTTTTTTCCAAAAGCTCCTGTCACTGCATTGATTTTACATGCATACACTGCTGTCTTTCAGTCAGTTAGTTTTAAGTAACATGTCATGCCATTCAGTGACTACATAAACAGAAACAGTGCAAATGCCACAGAACAGACTTTCAAAGTGCTTTTTACTGCTGCTTCTTTTTAGAATGGCTAAACTGCAGTATTTTGTGAAGCCTGAATTGTACTAGTTTGACTCATCTCCCACCCCCCTTCACACCTAACTTCCCTAGCTGTCAAAGTGCTAAGGGTAATTTGAGCTGTTACATGCTGTGATTGATAGCTCACATCAGGAGGCTTGACTGTTTTTTTTGTTCTAGCCTTTACTTTCTGTATGAGTAGTAAAAGGACCAAGGAGCTGTGACATCACAGCATGGGTGGATTTTTAGGATGGTAGTGATGATTTCAGTTTGGGGAGGGACATGGCCAGAAAACTACCTGTATTCAGTGGCCTTGATGACATCAGCGAATTAGAGACTGCAGCAAGCTTTTCCAGGGCAGGGCAAAAGTTTTTTTGAAAGTGAAACCACCACAGTACAGTAAGGTGCTGTTCTAGTGGAAAGAAACAGTTAATTTAAATATTTTAAATGCTGTATTGTTGTTTATTCATAGCAGGAACAGTCAATAGGGAGAAAAAAGACAGAGAAGTTGAGCATTTAATAATAAAACCCCATTGTTGTCCTTTAAACAGTGTTTTGAAGCAACTGGTAATTTGGACCAAGATCTTTAATGGCATCCTGAACTGGAAGCCTAATATCTATTTATGAACAACTGAAGTAACAAAAACTTGAATTAAAATTACACACAGAAAATGAACAAATTCTCCCTCCTGTCTATAATGATTGTACTACTAAAATAGCTGGTTGTGTAGCCATTTTATTTTCCAAAGCTTTTCACCTGACTGTGTTTCCCAAACAAGCACCAAATATGGATAAGGCTGAAATCTTAGTAACTTCACTTAAAATTAACTACAAAAAATATTTTGTATAGTAGCACTCTATATATCTCCTTGTGCAGGCATATTAGCATCTGAAAACATATTTGTCTTGGCTATATATATATATATATATATATATATATATATATATATATATATATATATATATATATATATATATATATATATATATATATATATATATATATATATATATATATATATATATATATATATATATATATATGTGTATATATATATATATATATATATATATATATATATATATATATATGTGTGTATATATATATATATATATATATATATATATATATATATATATATATATATATATATATATCTTAAAACAATAATCCTACATGACCTTAATATCACCCAAGTGTACTCAAAAATATTCGCCCTGCTGTCTCTCTATATGGATTAGCACAGCTAACATATATGAATGCAAGAACAGATAAAGTTACTGGAAAAGTATATTGACCTGGATACTGACTTCAAATCCCAACAAAATTATCCATGGAGGTTGCATGCCTGATACAATTACTGATCATAACTCAATCGTCACTATGTGGAAACACTCCAAAATCCATAGACACATTCAATATAAAACAGTCAGAAATTCAACTAAATCTGATAAGTTAATTTTTTTGTTAATCCTTATGCATAGCAACTGGGAGCTATAGCACTGCACTTAAATGATGCAATAACTCTGCTCAACAAACATTTCTCGCTGTGTTAAATTCCCTTATATATCAATGCAGAAAAATAGTTAAATTAAAATCTACACCATGGCCTACACCAGATATAGAAAAGCTGACAAACTAGCAAGACAAAGTATGGAAAAATGGCATTTAGGGAAAAAAAAAGCAAACAATTTGCAACAGCATCTGTGCATGTGAAACCTAACTAAAACTGACATTCTAAAGGCTAAGCAAAACTAGTACAGTTCTTAACAGGAAAACCACAGTAAAGCTCAAAAACAGTTTTGGTCAACTATCAATAAACTTGTTTAGTCAGGTAGAAACAAATCACAACCCTATCCTTTTACTGATGAAACAAACTGTAGCATGTCATACGGATTTAATTCATTCTCCATAAATGCTGCTAACTCCCTTAATAAACTCCTTACACTCAATACAGATGTCAGCAATGTAGACGGTATCACTACTACCTTCTCACTTATCTCAACTCCTACGGGATGTTAAAAATGTTTCAAAAACATAGTCCCATCCTTCATGTAACAGCTTTTCAGTAGAAAACACAAAATAGCTGCAGATGACATTGCATCCCCAGTATCTCTCCTTAGTAAATTTGACTCTCCAAGAAGCTTTACTCCTAACATTCTAGCAGTTCTATTTTATTATCATACAAAAAGGTATCAAACCACTTAAGATGGCTAACTTCAGACCTATAGTTATATTGTCACCTCTATCTAAAAATACTTGTAAATGTGTGCCTCTACAGTTGACCAACTACCTAAAAGAAAATTAATTACTTTCTAAAATACTGCATGGATTTAGACCAGGCCATGTTCCTGAAAGACTGCAAACAGATTTGGTTTACCTTAGTTTTTGTACAACAAGCTATGCGTATTATATTGGCAAAACGAACAGACTTTTGAAAGTTAGAATATTGGAACATCTTTGAGATATCAGGAACTTGAAAGAGTCTAATGCCTTAGCTATGCATGTGATGAAGGAAGGCGATGAGCATAAGTTTAAGTTTTTAGCTGTAGAACTTTTACATGTTAATGTTAGAGGAGGAGACCTTAAGAACAGGACAGAATCTGCAGAGCAGAAATGGATTTTAAAACTACAATCAGATAAGTACCCTGGCTTGAATAATAGAGTGTCACTAAAACCATTCTTAAGAGCTAGATCTCTGAAGCATTAATGAATTTTAACTAGCCTAGTGTAAATAGGAGTAGGAGGGACTCTTACAATTATCATTATTTTAAGTGAACTAAGTCATCTTGTTTGTTATGTTATAAATATATGTTTTACATTATTAGTTATAGTTTTATTTTATATGAGTCATTTACTATGAATGGACACATTTTTAACAGTTCATATAATTCTATTAATGTATGTATTTATTAACTTCAATTATTGCATCATTCCCAAGTATGAATTCTATTGGATGTATTATATTTAAATATTGAGTAACAGTTGTTATGTTTTATCATGGTCTGATGAAGCGGAGTCTTGATCCACGAAAGCGCTTACCCTTGTTTTTGTACTCATTAAATATTTTTGCGTCAAGCTGTGCCTGGAACCTGTGCTGCTTTATTTCGGACATGTTACTGAAAGAGCCTGTCTAACTTTCATAAACTATGTTCATGAAAGATAAAATGAAATTTAAATGGTTGTATCTCTGTTTCTAGACAGATCCATCCCATCTGATTCAGTTTTACATCCCATATTATTATCTATACTCAGGGAGCTAGGCTTAACAAGCAATATAGTTAACTAACTGGTTTAAAAGTTACCTTAGTCACCAAACACATTGGGCAGAATAGCTCTCAGCTACACAGGAAGTTAAGATTAGGTGTGTCACAAGGTTCACTACTAGGACCATTACTCTTTAATATATTTAGAAAATAAAATACATACAGACTCTCTCTTAACAAATATAATCCAATATACAGATGATTCAACACTAATATGTGCAACCTCTTCAGTCAAGTGGCTGTAAGATAACCTGGAGCATTCCTTTACAAAAACAATGAAAAATGCCTCCAGCAGTCTAAACTACTCCTAAATTCCAAACAAAACTAAAGTTACAGTATTTTTACCTGTAACCCAGGAATCATAACAGTGAAACTTAAAAATATCGGCTGTTAATACTAGAATTGAGCTATATCAAAGTACAAAACTACTGGGTATAATTAACTGACCACAGATTATGATTTGATCAGCATGTTCAATGTGCTGCTCCAAAAAATAACTGTAAACTAGGACTTCTTTACAAAGTCAAACCTTTTCTGTCAGACCATGCATGTAAGACCATAGTGCGCACCTATCTATTCCTTTGTCTCCTGTAGGGTTCAACAGTTTGGACTAACTTACTTGCCAGATTGCTTTTTTCCCTGGGCCTCTGCTGAAAAAGGGTTGCGGCCCAGTCGGACATACCTAGTTAACAAATGTCAAACTAAAATAAAATGAATAAATAAAAATAAATCGGAGCAATTGTATAACAAGACTACAAAGTTAGCAAATAACAACATTACTGAAATACATCATTGTCTTGTACTTCACTCTAGCTAGATTGGATAGAACTACTTAAACTTGTAGCCTACACTCACATTAAGATTTCCCACAACATCCTCTACAGCCCTAACATATGTAACAACCAGACAGCTATTAAAACCAGTATTCATTCCACAGAGAACTATGTTTACTGTACTAACAGTTGGTACTTACTCAAAAATCTAAGAAATCATAGTGGTGAATTTTTACACTCTGTATAAAGTTTCTGAACTATGGACCTCTCTCCCAACAGACATAAAAATATTTAATCTCATCTGCGGTTTAAAACTACCTTGAAAACACACCTGTCATAAAAACTATATTGTATTTCTTATGCCCCCGTTGTTAACCATCCTTCTTATTCTAATCATGTCTTGTCTATAGTTTAAAAGCCGAATTAAATCATGCTTAGCAAGAAAACAATCCTGCTCTTGTAAGAGTTCTATTATGGCTGCAACCAACTCAAGTACACACCACAAATGTGCTGCCAAAACAGACCACAGACAGAAAAGATGTCAGTTTCATACATTATATAATAAAAAACGTAGCACAAGAATATTTGGGACAAAAGATTTTAAACAGATCTGATTCAATGGGTAGATAAACATGGAAAATATTATTAATAAAATACGCCCTGTTTCACATCAAGTTCAATAATACAATACAAGGATTTCTTACATGGAACATTCTAGTCATGTGATATCTGTAGCTGCAGTAACAAAGAAAAAAGACACCCCAGAAGAAATAATCCAGATAACAGATTATTTGTTTATGATGATACTGAAGATAAATGGGAACACAGGTTCATTTATAAAGTTCTGATTTGTTACTTGAATTTATGCTAGAGTCTAATGACTACAGGCCCATTAACCAGTGCCAGAACTATTGCAAAGGGTTGGAAAATAATCTCAGGGAGAAGTTAATATTGTCAGACTAGAGTCAAGCTCAGCAGGGTCTTCTTTCCCCGGTGATTCTGCCAAGCCCATTTGCTTGGCTGCGGTTTCACTAGATAGTAGGTAGGGACAGTGGGAATCTCATTCATCCATTCATGCATCACTAATTAGATGATGAGGCATTTGACTACCTTAAGGTTGCTGCTGATACTGCAGCCTATCCTATCGGAATTCTAATCAATAGATTGATCCAATAATCATAAGTTCCCTCTCTTTGGGAAAAAGCCATCATCCTACCCCTCCATAAAGTTGGCCCTTCCTCTGACATCTCAAATTTCTGACCCCTCACTCTTCTTTCCCCTATATCTAACATTTTTGAAAAATGTATCCAAAAACAACTAGTTCACTACCTGTTAAACAACAACATTCTCTCCCCAACCCAACATGGATTCCGTCCCGGACACAGTACTTCTGCTGCACCAATATCCTTCTTAGATACTTTTAACAAAATCCATGACTCTGCCTATATAGCATCTGCTGTTTTTCTAGATCTACCTAAAGCATTTGACACTATACCCCACTCTATCCTTCTCTGTCAACTTTCTTCCATAGGGCTGTCTTCCCAGTCCCTTAACTGGTTTAAAAGTTATCGCTCTGATAGGCAACATGCTGTCATATGGCAGCACTCTATCTCCCCCTACCTCCACAACACCACTGGTGTCCCACAGGGTTCAATCCTTGGCCCCTTCTATTTAACCTATTCATCAAACAACCTTTACCAAGCTATACCACAAACCTCCCAAGTCCGATATGCAGAAGACTCAACAATAGTCTCCTCTGCACACAACCCCAGTAGCCTACAACAAATGACCCAAATAGCTTTCTCTACTGTTGAATCTTGACTTCAAAAATCATCTTTCCTTAAATGCTAAAAAAAAAAAAAACTTATGCTCTTTACCCCTAAAAGAAGCACCACAATCAATATATAGGACTTTAACATTCTCTTAATTAATTCAATAAAAATTGAAATTGTAGCTAATACCAAACTTTTAGGAGTCATAATAGACGACCGTCTAAAATTTGATTTACATATTCAAACCAATATCTTAAAAACTCACAAAAAACTTGGGCTCCTCTGCGGGCACAACAAATTTCTGTCCCTTTCAACTAAAGAATTTTTAGCCCACTCCAAGCTAATTGTATTTCTAACCTATGGTGCTCCCTTATTGACTAATCTGCAGTCCTCCATGAAACTAAAATTAGAGTCCTACTACAACAAGATTGTCAAATTTGCCTCTAACTGTCATCATTCAACCAATCACTGTATAGCCTTAAGACATCTCCAATGGCTTGAATTCCCACATTACCTAGTACACCTACAACTAACTATCTCTCACATCCTTATTTTCAAGCATCAAGACTGCCCTACACTCAGCTCCTTATTTTCCCCTTACTCCCCTTATAGGTCATTACAGTCAGAAAATTAAAACTTACTACAGGTTCATAAACCTAACCTACCTGCAGATAAACTCTTATACTCCCGGACTATTGCCAGATTGTGGAACAATGTCCCTTCCTTCATCCATTCTGAAGAACATTCCATTAAATTCAAAGCAGCCCTAAACAAGCACCTTCTCTCCAACTGGATTTGCAACTGCTCCACCATGTCTAATGCTATCACTTAACTCTCTTCTACCCAAGCTCGGACCCAGTACTACTCTTCTTACCTATATAAACACCTAAAACACACTCTTCCTCCACTCAAACTGTCGCTGACATCCTATCAACCATTACTAATTCTTCTATGCTTCACTTTAAGTATCGCAATTACTAACGTTCACCTCTAGTAGCTCCTGTCTGCTTGTATTTTCTATTGCCTTCTTATCTTCTTCCTATTCTTATTATCTGATATAACTTCTACAGCTGCTCCACACTCAGTGACAACCGATCTCAAATTAAATTGATTTTCCTTATACTTTTACAATTTGAGCTTGCTTATTTTTGTATCACTTGAATTTACTTACTTTTGTCTTATTGTAGCATGTTTATTTTTGCCAAACTGCAGTAACTATTGTAAATATTATGACTTCCTGTTGTAACTATATTGTACTGTTATTGCTTTGATTGATTGCTTTGTACATTGCAGCTTTTCTTTTTTTTCAATAATATCTCTTTATTGTTTTCCATTTATATATCACAACATTTCACATTTTTAAATGCAGGTATTATGCAGTTGGTAAAACATTAAAACACTTGGAACATATTTACACTATTTACATGAATGCTTTCATACATTAGTGATGTGACCAAAGGTAAAAACTTATTTTTCATTGTTATTACCCTTCCTTTAGAATATTATTATCTTTTGTTGTGGGTCATAATTGTGTATGTTAACAGTGCAATCACCAATCAGTTCTTCATGCAAGTATAATATTAAAGATTTGCTCCCAAAGTTTCAGACTGTTATGATTTTGGTTCTGTTTATTTAATATATATTTGTGAGCTAATATATGTCTTATCGCTAAAGTCCTAAAGTTCTTCCATGATAATATAGATGGTGTTAACCAGTTAGTAGCTATGTACAGTTTTATTAATAGGAAAATATTTATAAGAATGGTTATCTGGTTTTTTGACAACTTATTTGGTGCGATATGTAAAATCGTAAATTCCCAATTCAGTGTTGACATTTGATATCCTGTTTTTTGAAGTATTTTCAATGAATTCCACAGTTTGAAAACACATTTACAACTCCAAAACATGGAGAAGGTCTGATATTTCATCTTTACAATGTGGACACATTGGGGAGTTTTTAGGGTTAAATTTATGCAATCTAAGACGTGTGTAATAAGCATTATTGTAGATCATGATTTGGGTAAATGCTAGTTTTTGAAGTGATATGGATTTTATAGTTGAAGTAATTGCTTGTACTATTCTATGATTCTCTATCAATGGTAATTTATATTTCCAATATTTAGATATGATTATATTTTCTTAAAATTTCATCTCCTTTATTAATTTGTATGAGGATGTTATAAATTTATTATTTTGACTAAGTGTTTGCCATAGTAAGCTACATTTCCTTTGGTCTTCTTTAATTATATTGATATCCTGAAAATAACCTATACATAATTCTTTTATCTGTCTCAATATCAACATGTAAGTTTTGGGAAGGCCCATTTGATTTATTATTTCATGCAGTGTACAATTCAAATATGGGTATATATCGCAGTGTGATATTAATTATAAGTGGAAATCTTTTTAAATCTATTGTCTGGTTATTTATTTTCAAGTTAGGGGTTTTGTGGATAGGCTGTAGAATCATCATAGGTTGGAGAAGACCCATTGTTTTAAATAAGTTCTGTGTTCTTAGTATGGAGTATTTGAGGGGTTCCATTATAGTATGTGCTTTAATATTTTCATTATTTAAGAAAGGTAGCGCTTTAGGATTTATATTCAAACTTTGAATATGTTTACAACTTAATTTTACCCAATATGGGGACCAGGTATTTTCTTGTGAGTTGTAATTAACAATTCTTAGGATTCTGTTTGCATTTATAATCAAGTAATAATACTCAAAGTTTGGAAGGTCTAATCCACCTTTATTTTTAGGTGTCATCAATTTATCATATGAAATTCTACATTTTTTAGGCTCCCAAATAAATTTAGCAAATTCAGTGTGTATTTGCTTAAAACATTTTTTGGGTATTAATAATTGTGAGGACATAAAGATGTATAATAATCTGGGTAAAATATTAATTTTGATAACTGAGACTTTTGCAAGCGATGGTAATTTTAGATTTTTCCATCTTTTTAGGTCATGTAAAATGTGATCCCATTTTATTTTGATATTAAGATATAAATGTTTATTATCTGTAGAGAATATAACTCCTAAATATATAATCCTTTCTTCAGATTTTATTTGACCTATCAGAGGTAAAAGTGAGAAAGGTTTTGGCGTTTTTAGCGGAAAAATGTTAGGTTTTTTTATGTTTATTTTATAGTTTGATATTAAAAAAGAAGTCTTTAATAGCCAAAAGTATTTTCTCCATGTCTGTGACTGGTGTTGTACAATATATATTCAGATCATCAGCAAAAGCTGACAAGAACATTTTTGTGTTATATATTATTGGTGCATTGTGGTATATATTCTGTTTGATATGTAAAAATAAGGATTGTAAATATAGGTTAAATAATAAAGGAGATAGAGGACATCCTTGTCGAGTACCATTTTTAATTTGAATTCTATTAGACCAGTGTTTATTTATGTATAGTGCTATATAAGGATTATTGTATAGTATTTGCAGTGTTAGTATAAATTCTTGGGGTATATTAAAGTATGGTAAGATTTGGAATAAAAATTTTATGTTGACTCTATCAAATGCCTTCTGTGCATCTATAATAAGAGCATATATGTTTAGATTATATTGATTCGCATAATAAATTAGTGTGTGTAATGTTAGTGTGTTGTCAGTGGTTTGTCTAGATGTTAAGAAACCAGATACTTCACTTGAAATAATTATCCCTGTTATTTTTTTCAATCTATTGGCCAAAATAGATGTTAAGATTTTGGTGTCTGTATTGAGTAATGATATGGGTCTGTAGTTGTCCGGATTCTGTGGATCAGTTTTTTCTTTAGGTATGAATATTGTTTTGGATGCATTAAAATGAATATCATTATGTCAAAGGAAAAAACTTCAAAGACCAATGCACGTAAGGTTCAGTTAAGGCATATTTAATTACTTATTGCAAGGAGACAAAAACATGCAAATACAAGGATTTGTCTAACTACAAACAGGAAGTATGCTTATTCTTATACTATTTTACAAGACATGGCCTTCTATGGCTGACGTAATCAAACACAACTTTCAGTATTGTTCTACAGCAGATGTTACTCAGATTTTCTTCTGACATGACTAGATTTGTGAGAAACTTTTGAGAAAAACAACCTGGCCTTGGTGGGCACTAATTAGTTTACAGGCTTCTATTGTGCAGTGTTACATTTCAAGGTACTCTACTAACTCAGATACAAGCAAATGCTGATTGCAGTTCATATTTTCAAACAGGCTTTGTCCTAATTATCTATAGCTTCTACAGCTGTGTATTTTCTCACAGCACAAACGGAACTTCTTGTCTAAGTTTCATACAAGTAGTATTGTTCTATTCATTATTTTCCTAACGTAAGCAGGAATCATCTGCTTCTCATTAAATTTCCAAGGCACAAGCAAGCTTTTAGCTAACAATACAAGGTCAGAAAGCATCTGCAGTTTGTACAGATTTATGCAGTATGAAATAGAATAAATGTGTTAACCCTTTTCAAGCTCTAAATGCACTAAGCATATTACTAATACACACATTAATACATATTTTTCTGACATTTCCCCCTTTTAATACTTTTATTCTACTTTCAAAATAAGCATAAACAGTTTGTTTTCTTCTCCTAACCTCTTCCACTTAGGATTTGCAGTTAAGAGAGTCATTCGGTTTAAACTCATGAAAGCATTTTCAATCTTTTAACAGTTGTTCAAACTCAGTACTTTGATATAAGGTTTCAGAAACTGACATGTCTATAAAATCTTTAATCAGTCTTTTCATGCAGGGGATGCCACAACAAATGCATACTCCCAGTAGGAGCATTCCTACACAAAAAGCAATCAGGATGTTCATTAGGATGGTACCCCAGCCCCCAAACCATTTCTGGAAAAAGTCCATCAGTGGGTTTGGGCCTGGTTTGGTCATGGCCGACACTTGCTGAATTACCTCAAGATGATTGTCTATCTCGTGTTTATGGTCAGGAATATATGAACAGCATTCTTCTTGGATTAAAGCGCAAGTACCACCTCTCGCCGCTAGGGTGAAGTCGAGAGCCATGTGGTTTTGAAGCACTACAGTTCTCATAGCATTCAGTTCATCAGTCACCAATTCGGGAGCGGAAAAAGTTGCATTACTCATTACTTCGAGAAGTTTCGACAGTTTTCTCAGCTCCCAGATCGATTTCACTGCTCCATATGCCGGTAATATGTCTGCCCACAATATAACGCTATCACTCAAGTCCATATGTGTCAGCCCTTTGCCTATGGAATGATGGTCTTTCTAACGCACATCGATTTTTCCCACTGGATTTACAGGTTTCTTGACGACCTCTCGGACATTTCAAATTTTTCCTCGAGGCAAAACTGCAGTGTGTCGTATGGCCGGAACCAGGTAACCCAAAAAACAACTGCCGGACCAATTCTCAGGTAACCATTTGTATGTCTTTCTGCCACACACAAAATAAAAGTCCTCTACTTTAGTAGTAACTTTGCTATGAATATACACTCGCCCTGCTTGAAACATTTTTCTATCAATTATAGACAGCTGTTTATAAAGAACATAATTATGTTTTACTTCATCAAGTGTTTTGTGCATCAATCCAAGAAATGAATCATAGTTTGTATTGCAATAAAGATCTACATTGTTACCTTTAGTGTAACATTTATAAGGAACAGTCACATTACAATTGCTCCAACCCACCTGAACAGTATCATTTTTATAAAAATACATAGTTCCCTTTTGTGGAACAGACAAGTGCAATGCTATTTTATCTTGTTGTGTAATGGTTGAGGTATCCTAAATAAGTTCTCCCAGGTCTCATTGACCCCTAGGGGGACTGTAGTTATTAATAATCCCCCCGTATGCTGTTGGCAAAACTGTGCAAATCCAGCAATTCGAAACATTGAAAGTCTCAGCATACACATATTTAATTGCCTGGTAAGTGTTAAAGTTTGGATGCCAGTCTATGAGTAACACTTCACGTTTATTCAGTTCAGTCTGTGTGGCTGGGAAAAGGAAAGGCCACAACAAAAAGATTATTGTCACTAGTACAGTTAACCGGATGATTATGCAATACTTCTGAGGAAAGGGTTGTTCTGCATTCCTGTTTCTTCTGGACTCTACCATTTTTACTCTTGGCATGTGACAAGATTTTTGTCCAGTTCAAAGTTTTTGACTAATTTACAGTGTGTCAGGTGGATCCAGGAGGTGTGCTCCGCAAGTTTGACTGCAGTGGGTGTCGACAGAAGCACTTGATATGGACCTTCCCACTTTGGTGATGCCCAATTCTTCTTCTTTACTGTCTTCACCCAAATCCAGGTACCAGGAGACACTGCCACTTCTGATGGTCTGGTTCATTCTTTATCTGAAACAGAATTTGACTGCAACAAATGTTTAGAATTTAACAAGTTTCACATATACTCAGCTAGTGTACTGTCAGCTTCCTGGTCTGCGGGCATGAGAGATTTCCACTGAGGTATATAATAAGCCCTTCCAAATAAATTTTCAAAAGGAGTCAATCTTTTTGCATTCGGAACAGTTCTCATGCTCAACAGTGTCAGGGGCAGACAGTACACCCAATTTCTCTGTGTTTCTACTATTAACTTCCTTAACTTATTCTTTAAAATTCCATTATGCCTCTCTGCTAGCCCTGCAGATTGTGGGTGATACGCACAATGAATTTTTTTAAAGAAATACCAAAATGTCTACTTAACTGTCGTATGGTCTGGTTTACGAAGTGTGTGCCATTGTCATTGTAGATCCTTTCCAGAATGCCGAATCTAGGGATGATTTCTTTAACAAGAACTTTGGCCACAGTTGCCGCGTCTGGATTTTTAGTCGAAAAGGCTTCCACCCATCTGGAAAACATATCTACAATGACAAGACAATACTTCTTATTTTCACATTTATTCAACTCTATGAAATCCATACAGATAGTATGAAATGGATACGGTGGTGTATGGAAACTCCCTTCCTTGGGCTTTAACACCCCTTGTGCATGATGTTTATTACAAACATGGCACATCGAACAGAATTTTTTAGAGTAATTTAAGAATCCATATGTCATGAACACTTGGTTCACCAGCTGTACCATCCCTCCTGTTGAGACATGGCACTGCCCATGGCTCAACAAAGCTGCATATCTAAACAAATTAGATAGCAGTATCGGTTTCCCTTCTTTAGAGATGTGCAGCCCCTTTTCGAGAATTGCTCCTCGTTTTACCCATCTTTGTTTTTCAACTTGCGTAGTAAGTGTCTGCATTGTCTTTAACATTTCTAAGTCTAAAATCTCAGAGGGTTGTAATTCCTCATTCAAAAGAAATACTTCTGAAGCTGCCTGCTGTGCAACTATATCAGCTCTCGCATTACCTTTTGAAATCCTGTCCTGTTGCTTGGTATGAGCTGTGCATTTACAAATAGCTACTTCCTGAGGTAACTGAATAGATTCTAAAAGATCTAAAATAAACTGTGCATGATTAATTGGTTTGCCAGTAGATGTTATCATTCCTCAATTTTTCCACTGTTGCGCAAAAACATGTACAGTAGAAAAAGCATACTGGCTGTCAGTAAAAATGTTCACACATTTACCCTTTGCTAAGGTACATGCCCGTGTCAAGGCAATCAATTCTGCTGCCTGTGCAGATAAATTGTGTGGTAAAGATTTCGCTTCTATAATCTCAATATCAGAAACTACTGCATATCCTACTAGGTTCTGTCCTGCAGGACCCCTTTTGCATGAGCCATCCACGTAGTATGTCACCTCGGCATCATCCAAGGGAACATCTGTAAGGTCTTTTCTAGGCAGTGTCTTTTGCTCAATCACCTGCATGCAGCTGTGTGGTGCGCCATCTGCAGGGGTTGGGAGCAAGGTAGAAGGATTCAAAGTCGTACATTGTTCAATTGTCATATGAGGTTGGCTCAACAATATAGTCATACAGGAAAGATGCCTAGCAGGGGAAAGATATGCTACCTTCTCTTGCAGTAAAATAATCGCGACTGCATGAGGCACTCTCAATGTGAGAGGGTGGAACAAAACTACTGAGGCCGAAGCCTGTACTGTCATTGCAGCTGCAACTACTGCTTGTACACAGTGGGGTAAAGACCGTGACACTGGGTTCAGTTGTGATGAATGATAAGCAATAGGGCGTTGCTTGTCCCCATGCTGCTGTGTTAACACCGATGTCATATAACCTTGCTTACAATCTACAGTTTGGAAAAAACGTTTATGATAGTTTGGTAATCCCAAAACTAATGAGGACGCTATTAACTGTTTCAGTTTGCAGAAAGCAAATTCTGCTTCTGGTGTCCATTGTAACAAATCCTGTGCTGCCATAGGCTTTTTATAAATCAGGTTAGTCAACGGTGCAGATTCCAAGGCATAGTTTGGAATCCAACTCTGACATAAATTAGTCGTACCCAGGAAGGACATCATTTCCTTCTTAGTAGTGGGTTTTGGTGCTTGCAAAATCGCTACTTTTCTGTCCTCATCTAATGTCCTACCCTCCTTGGATATTACATATCCTAGATATTTAACTTGTTTTTTCCAAAGCTGCAGTTTATTTCTGTTTGCTTTATGTCCTTCAGTGGCTAAAAATTGTAATAGTGCTATGGTGTCTTCATTACAATCTTGCTGGGTGGGGGCCGCCAGCAGGATATCATCAACATAAAGCAAAATCTGGCTACCTCTTGGTGGGGTGGGGTAAACCCCACCAAGTTGCTTGCCATTTCTTGTGAGAATATTGTTGGACTTTCAAAATACCCCTGTGGTAGTCGCGTATATGTATACCTTTTCCCCTGAAATGTGAATGCAAACCAGTACTGGCTGTCAGGGTGTATCGATATCGAGAAGAACGCATTGCTGATATCTACCACAGAAAAATATTTCTGTTGAGATTTTAAATCATTCAACAGGGTATGTGGGTCTGGCACCATAGGTGCCCTTGGTATTACTGTGTCATTTACAGCTTGTAAATCTTGGACCATACGCCATTCTCCATTTGCTTTCTTAACAGGAAATAAGGGTGTGTTACATGGTGAATCAGGAGATTCCACCAGCACCCCTTCCTTAAGTAAAGCTGCTATAATAGGTTTGATTCCTACCTCTGCATCTTTTCTTAAGGGATACTGTCTTTTTTGTGGTCTAAATGCTGACTTTGGCGTAATAGTAACTGGTCCTGCTGTACGAATAAGTCCTACATCTGATTTTCCTGTTAACCAGAGAGCTTCTGGTATATTCGGTAAGGCAGTCTCTTCCTCCTTCAATAGGAGTGCTAATCAGCTGTCCTTGCTAGACTGCAAGTGTACAGCTGGGTGGGTCTGAGTTATCCAATTCAGCTTCTGCATTTGTAGTCCCTGTTCTGACAGTTCTAAAACTGTCTGTTTTTCCCATCTCGTAACTTTTTCTCCTAAGTCTACCCATTTTACATTCTTGTCCTTAGTTAAACTAATGTGTGGTAATCGATTAGATTTATAGAGTGCAAAGAACTCCTGGGGCAATGAACAGCTGGCTACACTGTTCCCTCCCATGTTCCAGTACAGATTACATAGTATCAATCTGTTTGCATGATTTCTAAACAATTCTTCCTCATATTCCTTATCAGGTCCTGGTGTGTTACAATAATACAGAGTACAGAGCAAAAAATGCTGTTTATCAATGTCAAGGGAGGGGAACTTGCTGATGGCTATGTTCATCATCTCTTCGGTCACTGCCCCTGGACCAGTCATAACCAAGTCCTGGCTGTACCAATAAAACATTTTACCCTCCGTTTGCACTGCAAAGGTATCAATTTGTTGCTGTGCTTCCATACCCTGCATAGTCGGAACTACTGCTATACCAAATAGCTGCATAAGGTCGCTGCCCAAGAGGTTCACTGGGCATTTTGCAGAAACAACAATTTTGCTTTTTTGGGTCAATCCTGAAACAGGATCAGTCATCACAATATTATGGGAGAGGGGCTTGTGATACAGCTGTCCATTAGCTGCTTTTACTAATATGTAATCAGGTGACTCTGAGTTCTCTGGCAGTTTGGAGGGATGTATCAGGGTCCGTGATGCCCCTGAGTCACACAAGAATCTGACTTCCCTCCCTTCTACCAGGAGTGTAACTTCTGGATTCATGTCTGCTAAATAGAGCTCTAAGCTCAATAAAGCCAAATCTAATATTTCATTTACTTCACTATCCATGACTTCCTGCACTTCCTCTATTTCTTCTGTCACATTCTCTACTCCTTCTATCACATTCTCACTTGTCCTTTCTCTGCTATCCTCTTCTAGTGATTCCTGACTATCATATAGTCAGTCCTCACCCTCCTTATCTTCCGTGGTTGCTTTCTTGTTTTTCTTGCAATCCCTTGCCAAGTGTCCCTTTTTACCGCATTTAAAACATTCACCCCTTTTCTTTTGCCCTTCAAAGTCCTCTGATCGCTGATCAGATTGTTTGTTTCCCTGGGCATTTCTCTTGCCCTTTTTCCCGGACTGTACTACATAAACTTCTGCTCCATCTTCTACAGAAAATACTTGGGCTTTCTTTTTCTTTTTGCTATTAAAATGCCTTTCGGCATGCCTAGCATATTCAAGTAATGACTGTATCCTGCTTGTATGATGATCTACCATGTGCTTTGTAATAAAGCTGCTTATGGGTGCAATACTGCCTTTCAAAAATGCATTCTTTAACTGATGCTCATATGGGGAATTGTGTGTCTAATCTTCAGGAACCTGCATTCCACAATGGTTATTAAAACATTCTAATAGTCTGGCACAATATCTGTCAATAGTTTCACCTTCCTGTTGGATGCATTGATTAATGCAAGTCCAGTCTGCCCTTGGCTTCCATTTCTCAGAGATTTGGTCTGTAAGACCTTTCACTCTGTTGTCTAATTCTGTGCTGCTATGTGGGAGGAGCCTGAGCGCAGCGTCATGGGGATTCCAGTCGCCATTAATCATGTGCCAATCTGGTCCGACAATTTGTCTGACTACTTTTTCTACCTCTACTCCATTTAAATTATAACTTAGCCTCATTCCTTGCAAATCTTCTAAGAACTTTCTAAAATTAACTTTTGGATGGGGAATTCCCTCACTGGCTTTCCAGATGTCTTCCGGAGTCCAGGGTCTATACACTAGAATAGTCGGGTTCTGACCTTCTTGCCCTGCCTGAGGATTAGGCACTTCTATAAGTGAGCATATTTCTTCTTCACTTATAGATTGTGAATTTCTACCCATTTGATATAACTCAATGTCCCCTTTTGAGTTTCCTGCCCGTGTTCGAGACCTGGTCTCGATGGGATCTCTAATAAACGGTTTCGCTTTTGTAGGGTCTCTACTTACAATGACAGCAGGATATCGCAGGGGTGGACTAACTTGTTCACTTTCCTCATATTCTGGTAAGGGAGGCGGAGGGGCTGATGCTATTACTAAGTTATTGTCCTCCTTATCTAAAAACATTGCTTTTGAATTATTATTCTTTTGTTCCCTTCGGTTTACTTCCTCAATCCACTTGTGTGCCTGAGGAATTCCTAATTGACGTTGCTTTTTTACCCGACCTTTAGAATCGGTTTTAAGCTGTTTGACAAGTTTGATAAGTGAGGATGTTTCTAGTTTACCATCAAATTCATACTTATTAACCCAGTTTGAGTAGTATTTAATATTATCAGCATGCTGTGACTGCATGTATTTCGCGTCTTCGGTTAACGGCCGACTTTGGGATCTTTTTGTACAATTATTACCCATTTTGTTCTACCCTTTTAATCATTACGTAACTCCTTATTTTTAACATGGTACCACGGATTATGTTATAGTCTCTTCAGAATGTCTGCCTACCTGCTCTGTTTCCCTGATCTATGACAAGACAGCAATCTTTTTGTCCCTGACTTGTATAAACAAAGTCTTAACAAAATAAATACAAATCTAGTCCCTGATCTAAAACAGAAAAAATGGTAGATTCACCTTACCTGAGCCTTCGTGATTGATCACCTGGTTCGAGTAAACCCGTCCTTCAGTCGCAGATCAGAAAGTGGATGGCCTCTTTTGTACGACTATTCAGTCGGAGGGCTTTTCAACTAAGAAGAACCGATGGGGTTTCTTCCCTGTACGGTTTCAAGCCACCTTGCCTGTCTGATCTGAGGTGAAGTGAGGGTTTCCGGTCCGAAGGACCAATCTGTCAAAGGAAAAAACTTCAAAGACCAATACACATAAGGTTCAGTTAAGGCATATTTAATTACTTGCTGCAAGGAGACAAAAACATGCAAATACAAGGATTTGTCTAACTACTAACAGGAAGTATGCTTATTCTTATACTGTTTTACAAGACATGGCCTTCTATGGCTGACGTAATCAAACACAACTTTCAGTATTGTTCTACAGCAGATGTTACTCAGATTTTCTGCTGACATGACTAGATTTGTGAGAAACGTTTGAGAAAAACAACCTGGCCTTGGTGGGCACTAATTCGTTTACAGGCTTCTATTGTACAGTGTTACATTTCAAGGTACTCTTCTAACTCAGATACAAGCAAATGCTGATTGCAGTTCATATTTTCAAACAGGCTTTGTCCTAATTATCTATAGCTTCTACAGCTGTGTATTTTCTCACAGCACAAACGGAACTTCTTGTCTAAGTTTCATACAAGTAGTATTGTTCTATTCATTATTTTCCTAACGTAAGCAGGAATCATCTGCTTCTCAGTAAATTTCCAAGGCACAAGCAAGATTTTAGATAACAATACAAGGTCAGAAAGCATCTGCAGTTTGTACAGATTTATGCAGTATGAAATAGAATAAATGTGTTAACCATTTTCAAGCTCTAAATGCACTAAGCATATTATTAATACACACATTAATACATAGTTTTCTGACACATTAATTTTATTGTTTATACTATAATTAAGTGTATGAACTAGGATTTGTGCCACAACACGGTGGAATGTTTTATAAAACTCTGCTGTGAGACCATCAGGTCCTGGAGATTTATGTGGTTTCAATGTTTTAATTGTTGTTACTATTTCTTCCATGGTTATTGGTTTTATTAAATCTTTTTGCTGTTTCTCGTCAATTTTCGGAAAATTAAGTTTTTGAAGAAAATCTCTATCTTTTCCATTTAAGTTCAGGTGTTCTTGTTCTCCATATATTTGTGAGTATATGATTTTGAAAATGTTAGTAATATCCTCAGTTTTTGTATAACTTTTGTTCTTATAAAGTATTTCAGCAATTTGCGAGGGTGCTTTAGACTGATTAATAATCCTTGTTAGAGCACGTGATGGTGTTTGAATGTGATTAGCATATTTTGCAAGAATTTTGGTTTCTTGAAATGATAGATTATTGTTGTGAGTCATGAAAAGGTCTTTCTGGCATTTCAATAGTTCTGTTTCCGTTTGGGTATTGTAATTATTAATTAAATCCTGTTCTAATGTTTTACTTTTAGCCTCCAATTGCTGTACCTCTTTAATTTGGATTTTCTTATAGTAAGAGGCTCTTTGCAGAAAAATACCTCTTATCTGGGCTTTAATTGTTGCCCATTCAATATCCGGTGGGTGTTTTTGTTTTGCAATATTGGCTAGAGACCCTTTAAGGCAATCTTGAATTTCCTGGATTATTTCTTTTTTATTTAAAAGATTGGGGTTTAGCGACCAATTGTAACCCCTTTTAGGTATGTTGGTTATGGTGTTCTTAGTAATCTTCAAGGTAATCTTGGAATGATCTGATAGGAAACGAGTGTGTACTAATACTAAGGGATCAAAATTATTTAGCATTTCAGATATAAGGAAAAAGTCAATTCTTGACCACATTTTATGACAATTTGAGTAAAATGTAAAGTTATTTGGATTATTAGTGTTGTTGCCGTATTTGAAAGGATCATATAGGTTAAAATCATATTTAAGCTCAGTTAGTGATAACACTGCTTGTTTGTTGTATGTTGCCTGTGGACTTGATTTGTCTGTTTTTGGGTTTTGATATGCATTCCAATCTCCTCCAATGATTATATAATGGTTTTTGTATTGATTTAAAATAGGATAGACAGAGGCGAAAAAAGAGTGTTGATTGTTACAGGGCGCATACAAATTAAGCAGTAAAATAGGTTTATCATACGTAGGAGTTGACAGGATTACATAACACCATCTACCTTCTTTATCTGTTTTGGATTCAAGAATTTTATCTTGGTACTGATTCTTGATTATTATAGCTACTCCTGCACTGTTGGTTCTACCCTCAGAGGCTATAACTTCTCTTATCCATTTTTTGCTTTTTATGTCTGACCATTGTTCAGTAGTTAAATGTGTTTCTTGAATTAGTATGCAACTTGCCTTCGCCTGCAAGACTAGATGTAGAAACAATTTCCTTTTTCTAATGTTTTGCAGCCCTTTAATATTCCATGAATCTATTTCCCACATTTATGAAACTTTCGTTTTGTAATATTGAATTTGAACATTTGTGTAACTGTATTGGGTTGCATTTATTTCTATGAAAAATATGCTATGGAAGCATTCTTTCATTCCCATTCCTTCCTTGTGCCTACCCACTAATCTCCTGGACCAGGAATTGAACAGGGCCTGACCCATTTTAGAGTCTGTAATTCTTTGCACTATTAGTATATTTACAACTTGGATATTAGTAATTAAATGGTACAGAAACTTTACTGGCCCTGAATAATCTACCCTTATTAATACAAAGTATATCCCACTCATTCCCTAACAAACACTGCTATAACATCCAAGTCTCCTCTTATTATGTTTAATATGGGTTGTCAAAACTTGAGTAAACTATTTACATTAGACCTGGTCTTAATTCAAAACAGGTCACCTCGTTTTAAACAATTTGTTTCAAATACCAACAAAACATTTATCAACTGTTCAACTAGTGTTTCACGGTTAATATTTATTTTTGATTATCGAATATAATTCTACCTTAAATGGTCTTAGCTTATGTGTGGAACTTCCTCCCCTATGTCCTATAGTGTTGATCTTGGTAATTGTAATGATATTTTGTGTTAGTATTCAGCTTGAAATTTGCCGAGATCTAACACTCCTAACTTCCACCGGTTATGTTACCCTTGGTCTGTCATTCTTCGACCTTGAATATTCTCATACTAACAAATACAGGTCTTAACATTTCTTCATTCTCCCATACATTCTACATTTAACACTTCTTAATTACACATTGAGTCTACTGGATCTTAGAGAAAGCCCTATAACCATCTAATACTGTGTATTTAAGCATCTCTTCCTGTACAAACATTTGAGTGTGTCAACATCTAGGTGTATAAATTATATAATGCATGAAGTTAAACATTCTATTTATTATTTTTACACTATGGATCCACTAAAATATGTGTTTGTGTTTTTCTTCACACATAGTATTCATATTCAATAATACTTTCCTGTGTTTAGACCTCTCTGATACAGAATATACCGTAGATGACTTTAAAACTATTTGGTGACAATTAATAACATTGTATAATCCGCTATAATATAGTAGAGACATCGATTTAATAATGTTAATACATAATTAATTAATTAATTAATTAATTAATTAATTAATTAATTAATCAATCCCACAACCATGTTTTCTGAATATCCTTATGTAATAGTCCGACATTATGATCTAATGAGATTCATCATATTGTAATGTACTAATGGGGTAATGCCTTAATATTGGAAGGCTTGCTTTATTGTATCTTAACTTGCAACTTCATTTCAAAACTGTTTTGCATGTGTTATAATGAGTTGGCTCACATATGCCTATGTCAATTATGTAATGGCTCACCTGATTCATGTTAGTGGTGTGGGATACATCTGGAGATGGTATTTTAGTCACAAAAAAAAAAATACTTCAGTGTTTTTGAACCCTTAATTGTTAGCTATTTATAAAGGGTTCATGTATTTGATGCATAGTACATATTTAGCACCCTCGTTGGTTTGATGACAAGCTTTGTCTGTACTTGTATATGTTACAGCGTATTTTATGGTAATGCTTAATTATGTTTAACTTATTATTAGTAGTAAGATATCTGAACAGTCTGAGTGATTAAACATGTCTACAAATATAATGAAAACAAGCCCAGCAAACACCAAATACCTCTGCAGAAAAAACACGAAATTGTAGAACAAAAGAAAAAAACTGCTGAGGTAAGGCTCCAGAGTCTCTAAAATCTTTTTCAAAAAAGATGCAATGAAATCCAATACGTATAAGAAACAAATGGGTATAGTAGGTAGTGAATTAATAGCAAGAGGCTATGATCATGACTTGGTTACTGACAGTGCTACAGTTGTTAAAAGTCTTAGAAATACTAGAGCTAGACCATATTTCTCGGAGAGAATGGTTAAGGACAAATGTAAACACGAATCTAATTTAAAAGTTTGTGTTACCTATTCTAGAGATGTTAATAAATATACAGATATAATCAATAAGCACTGGAATATATTAATTACAGATGATCAAATTAATAAAATAGTAGGGAAGATACCTCAATTTACATTTAAGAACAAAAAGAATTTGAAGAGAAGATTATGTACACCTAGAGATGAAATGTATCTGAATCAAGTTGTAGGTACAGGGCCTTGTGGTAACTGCACATTTTGTAAATATATAAATAAAGAAAAAATTTTTAAACACCCTGATACTGGACATATTTATGATATCAGGGTTAGTGCAACATGTGACACTTGTCATGTTATATATTTAGCTAATTGTGTAATCTGTAATAAATTCTATATAGGTAAGACAGATCGTACATTAAAAGAAAGAATTAGAGAACATGTATATCATATTAGGAAAGGTACTCGCACAAATGCATTAGCGAAGCATATTTTAGATGTGGGAGAGAGTCATAGTTTTCAATTTTTAGTAGTTAGTAGGACATACGATAGTTCTAGGGGAGGCGACACTAGAGCCAAAATGGAAGAAATAGAAGCAAACTGGATTGTGATGCTTAGGGCAAACTATGGCCATGGTCTCAACAATACAGTCCCCTTGAAACTTATGCTTAGAAAAAGGTGTTTACGTAGGTGAATACATGAATAAAATATGTTTTATTTACTGTATTTATTATATGTATTTATATGTGATTTAAGCATACTGTTTTATATCTAATTTTATATATATTCACATATGCATAGATAGTTTATATATATATTTATTGTTAGATTTTGTGTATATATTTTTTAGTTTATTAAAGGGTATGTCTTTTTAAATATTTATTATTGAAAGTCATGTGATATAGATGAATTGTTATATAAGGTGTTTTTTATCTAGTTCTTTATACACCTGATGAAGCTTGTGTGAGATTAAATCAGTACTGCATACATATTGGATTTCATTGCGTCTTTTTTGAAAAAGATTTTAGAGACTCTGGAGCCTTACCTCAGCAGTTTTTTTCTTTTATGTCTACAAATATACTGTACTGTCTAACCAGATATTCAAAAGTTCTTTTTCTTTTATTTACAGGTCCTTTAACTTCTGATCCGGTTTCTAGATGGCTAAGCCGACTGCTTAGCTTCTCGATGGGGGATTTACCTTACTGCCGGACTTCCGGAAGTGCCACCTCCTTAAAGTTCCCTTCAAAGCCTAAGAAACAGTCTTCGGTTCCTCCCGTGGAAGCACCAGATAGTCATCCAATCTGCCATCATCCTGTAGAGGTTCTCATAGCTCGCTGAGTGAGATTTCAGGTCACGCCATGCTAAATATATGCCTAGAAGCTGGAAAAGTTAACTTAAGGTAAAAATAAGTCTTCGGCTTTTGCCAAAGGATGTATCCGAATTCGGAAGCTTGCCAGATCCACCGGAGGGTATAATTAGCTGTCAAAGGCGGGAATTTTTTTGAAAACCTTCATAAAAGTAGATTTAGCTTCTTTGCTGCTAGCAACTGTGTATTTCACCCCTCCACATAAAATAATAATGAATTTGGATACTTCATTTGGAATTTTTGTTTTCTTTCAATCAGAAATTTGCAGTAAGGAGATAAGAGCTGTCTAGCTTGTCTAACTTGAATAGGCAGATCCTGGGTTATGAAGATTCTGTTGTTATTCCATATTATAGAGCCCTCATTTTTCTTTGCCATTGAAAGTACTTTATTAACATCTTGAAAATTAAAAAGTTTAACATAGATGGGTCTTGGTGAATTTGAAGTTTGAGCTTCTCTCAGGGCTCTGTGTGCTCTCTCAATTATTATTTGTTGTGCTGCTTTTTGGTCATTGAGTATAGCTGTAAACACATTGATTATAGCAGGGATCAGTTCATTGTGCTGTATATTTTACAGCATACCTCTGATTATTATATTATTTCTTCTGGATCTTGCCTCGAGATCTATAATTTTTGCCTGCATGTTTTGAATGTCTACTTCATGGGATTCAGCCTTTTTGGATAGTAGGGCTATTTTGTCTTAATTTTCCACTAGTTTGGCTTCAGAATTGTCCATTCTTTCCAATATTTGACTGAAGGAAGTTCCAAATGTTTGCAGTTGAGTAGACAGTTCTTTAATTGCCTCTTGGATAGGTAGCAAAGCTGCTTTTATATCATCCATGTTTGCCAGTTGGTCTGTTTTATTTTTATTCCCAGATTTTGCAACGTCTTGTTGTTTTGCTATTTTCTGTCTTTTAGAGTTTAAGTCCTTTTCCGGTGACAATAACTCAGAGAGTTTAGTTTTTGTTGTTAGGATGTCCATATTTTTATCTTCTTTTGACATTTTAGTGAAAGTAGAGTGCCTCAGCTTTTGTATAAGGGTGAGTGTATAGAATGCTCTGAGCACACGGCTTCCTTTATTTGACTCTCAGTTTCAGTTAATCCTCTGCAATCTTGATAGATTTGTTTGTTCTTTTATTTTATTTTTCCTTTTCTGGGTATCTGGATGTTGCTTGAAGATGTTAGCTCAGAGTATTGTTTCTAAAAAGGCTCAGGTCTTTCCTCTAGGTTGATTTTGTGCCATATGTTTTGTAGAGCTGTGGATTAGCAGTGTTTACAGAACAGCGGCCATCTTTAAATCCCACATAGCAGCTTTTCTCCCTGGGCCTCCAATGAAAATGGGCTCTTTTCAGCCCAGTGGACTTTCCTGGTAAACAAATGTCAATAAATAAATAAAATAAATAAGAGAGTCATAGTTACTCCTGCCATTTACCCGCACTTCATTGAATTTCTTCACTTTGACATTCAGGGCACTGGACAGAAATCACATCACGTCAACACCCTTCTTGGGCCTTTGTGATGCTTTGTTTTAATTAAACAGTCAGATTCCCCTGGTTTGCACCAGTTCTAAATCAGCTGCTAGCTGCTGGATGATGTGGGATGCCGTTGAGACCGCCACAGCAAGGGCAATCCACAGGAAGGGCCGGGCTCACGTCCAAAGTCACCATTGCCATCCCCAACTAGAGTCTAATGACTACAGAGCCATTAACCAGTGGCAGAACTATTGCAAAGGGTTGGAAAATAATCTTAGGGGGAAGTTAATATTGCAATAGCCCCTTAAATAATTTTAGACAAACTAACCAGTTCTACTCCTTTGACACTCCTGGGTAATTCATAACTATATATCTTTCAGTACCTTGCAACATACCCTAGTATAACAAGTACATTCCCCTTTTTCTATTTCACTCATTATAATTAAATACAACCACAAATATGTGGAAATGAGTATACATACTGTAACACTTTGAGATTGCCTCACCATTTCTGTTTCATATCCCACTAGCCTTATCTTCCTCATTTACTCATTGCCTCCAGCTAGTCTTTCTTTCTTCACACACACACACACACACACACACACACACACACACACACACACACACACACACACACACACATATATAGATATAGATACATATATAGGTTCATAGGTTCATAGGTTCATACTAGGCTCTCTGCCCTGGGGCAATTATAAGCCTAGCCCGATTCTGTATGGCTTACGCCACCCCTTGATTTGAGTATACTGTGCCCTTTTTAAGGTTTAGTTTACTGTGCCTCTGTCTAATAGTGACACAGGAGTAATCCCTGGGACAAACCTATGATCCCCCATCCACTTATCGAGATTCTTCTTGAAGAGATTCAGTGAGGTGCTCTGCCTCACATGAACTGAAATTCTATTCCAGAGCAAAGGGAGCCTCTGGGTTATGAACCTGTCCCTCCAGCAAGTTCTATTTATTTCTGTGCTGAGGTTCAAGTCCCTCGAGCATGTGGCTCTAAGGGATTTAGATTTACTGAGGTGGAGCATGTCCATTAATTCTGGATTTGACATAGCTTTGTATGTCAGGCATAGATCGCCTCGAAGTAGGCGGTATGCAACTGAGTAGAGATGGAGTTTTTTTAACCGAGCAGCATATGGCATCTGTTTGAGACCCTTGATCCTCTTGGTGAGATACTTTTGGGGTCTTTCTAATTTTCTGCAGGTGTCGGGTAAGGTACATCCCAAAAGGGGCATTGTATTCTATGATGGGCCTGATGAGGGATGAATAAAGGGGCACGATTACCTCTCTTGATCTAGATGTGAAACCCTTCGTGATGAGGTGGGCTATGTAGAAGGTCTTTCTAACCACTTTGGCAATGTGGTTTTCAAAGGAGAGATTGCTATCAACTTGGGTCCCCAGGTCCCTAATAACTTTCTCTGTACTTAATGGGTTTCCGCCTATGTGGTAATTTGTGGGCACATTGTTTTTGCCAAAGGGTATGACTATACATTTTTTGGCATTTAGCTTTAAACCATAGCGCTGGCACCAGTTATCTGTCTCTGTGAGACCTTTTTGAAGGATGTTTGTGTCAGCTGGAGATTTGATTATGGTGCCCAGTTTGCAGTTGTCTGCGAACTTGGTGAGGCATAGTCCTCCCACATTTGCCTGTACCTTGGAAAAGTATATACCGAACAAGAGTGGTCCCAGGACAGAACCCTGTGGGATGCCACTTGTGACGGGTTTCGAGTCTGACATGGCTCCAGCAACTCTCACTCTGTGGGTTCTGTCTTTGAGCCAGTTTGCGACCCATCTTGTGACATAGGGGTTTATATTTAAGCTGGATAGCTTATCTATGATGCCCGAGTGGGGTACTGTGTCAAATGCCTTTGCAAGGTCCAGATAGGCTGTGTGGACTACCTTCCCTTCATCTATGGCTTTGGTGACTGTTTCAAAGAAGTCAACCAGGTTCAAAAGGCAGGATCTGCCCTTGACAAAGCCGAACTGGGTAGGATCTAGTGTCTGTAGGTCCCCAATAACTTTGTTTATGAGCTCCATGATGACCCTCTCCATAGCCTTGCAGACTATGCTAGTCAGGCTTATGGGGCAATAGTTTCCAGGGTCCATAGAGGCTCCACCTTTGTGGAGTGGGACCACTGTTGCTGTACGCCATTCTGTGGGCAAATATCCTGTAGTGAGGCTGAGATTGTATAGCTGTTTTATTTGAGGGATTAGTTTCTCTTGTAGTTCATGTAGGATGCAACCTGGGATGCCATCTGGTCCCATGGAAGCAGTGTTTTTTGCTTTGGAGAGGGCAGCCTTCACCTGGGCATCTGAGATGTTTGGGAGGCAGCCCTCTGCCGGGATAGATACTTGCTCTTTTGTGGGGGAGAGTGTGGAGAAGTTTGCACTGAACCTGTCTGCCAGGATATTGGCGATGTCTGTGGGTTCAGTGTATTTATTGACATTTAGAATCAACTCAGAACAAGTCTGGGAGTTGCATCCCAGGTTTCTAACATAACTGAAAAAAGCCTTATGATTGTCTTTGGTGTCCTGTGCAATTTTTCTCTCAAAGCTGGCCTTGGAGGATTTTATGAGGATCGTCATTTTGCTAGTACTGATCAGAGATGCCTTCCCTATTAGGGATTTTGCTCTATCATGTAGTAGCTTCCTCCTTCTGTTATACAGTTTATTTATGGCAGGGGTCCACCAGACTGGACGCCCGCCTTTGGATGATTGGGTCTTGGTTTTGTTTGGGATAGCATGATCCATGCATTCCTGGAGATGTCCGTAGAATGCATTTATATAGGATTCTGCAGTTTGGGCTGTAGTTTCCACTGGCCCTGGGGCCTTGAAGGATTCCACTTCAGTTTTGAGAAGTGAGAAGTTCGCTTTTGAGAAGTTTTTCACTGTGGTTTTCTGGGCTGGGGGTGGGGTCGAGATGTGGACATCCAGTGAAATTAATTTATGGTCTGATCTTACCAATGAGGGATATACTTCTGGTGTGGAGCATAGAGTCCCCATGTTGGTAATGATCAGGTCTAGTATGTTGTCCCCTCTTGTGGGAGTGGTGACTAGTTGTTGCATTATTTCATATGGCTAGACTGATAGAAGAAAAAGTCTAGCTGTATATAAGTTCATAGGTCAGTACTAGGCTATCTGTCCTTGTGGGCCATTTTAAGCATAGCCAGTGATCCCATTTGAGAATCAAACCCTTCACCTTGTGTCTGTAACATAAAAAAGCTTAACCATTATGCCAATTATCAATTATTTGCTACAGAGGACTGAAGATAAAGGATGAATATACATTCCAACAAGTCTAAAATCTGAGATTTGTGAATTGTCTTTCACTGCAAGTTAGAATTCCCCAAATATAAATAATAGTTCCTCACAAATATGTAGGGAAATGATAACAGCATCCTTGGTCCAGTACACTTAATGGAAGTCAGAGAGATTTATCCAAATAGACGCTGCAGACAAAAGACTAAAAACAGCAACAGCTCTGGTTCAGTATACTCCACTAAGGTTCAATAGATTTCAGATGTAAATAATGTCTCTCTTTCCTTTTAAAATGAGCTGCTAGAATATTCAAGGCAGTTCATTCCTTGATTAGGTAATTCATCTTTTCAGGGAACTGGTGATCATTGCAAAAATAGAAAAAAAAAGAAAGAAAAAAAAAAAAGTAAAAAAAAATCATGTTATAGTAAACAAATCTGAATTATTAAAATAACACAGTAAAAATTCTACTAAGCTAATGATGTATAGAATAGTTTACATTTTATATATTAAAGAAAACATATCTTATGACAGGAACAATTGCATTAGCACTACTGGATAGTTCAAATGGTCCCTAATAACAGCGCTACCGCATTCACCACCAATTTTTATCAGCAGCTAGATAGATGCATGGAGACGTCTATACCCTTACATTATAAATATAATGGTTATTTCAGGAATAAACTTCTCAGGTGGGACTCCAGTATTAATAAACTTTATAACAAAAGAAGAAAAATAATAAGTTGTAGCAAATCTCAACCACCTAGCTTAAGATCTCACTGAAACAGGCCAGTAAGGAAGTTAAAAACACTGTTAAAATTTAATTTAAATCAGACTATAAACTTATGTTCTCTGTAGATACCAAAGGAAATACATATCTTTCTTAAGTTATGTCAGGAAATCAAGGAATAATGTGCAACACTGTACTGAGTTTATTAATGATAATAATAATAATAATTATGATATAGTCTAATCAAAAGGATATTGCCAATATATTAGCAGACAAATTCAGTTAACTTTAATCCTTCTTCCTACGTTGTTGTCCTCACTATCTCTGTAAATTAGCTTCACCTAAAATCACATTAAAATAAGTCTTATAATCTCAGTCACATGTGAAAAAATAATACATCTATGAGATTAGCTAGCATACCAGGCTGTATTTTCATCAGTACAAAGTATACACTATCTGATCATGGGCTTAAGCTGTTCTACTTCAGCCTATCTGCAGGGTTTGTAACTGCTGCCTGGAGCATAGTCACTGTGACTCCTTTGCATAAGTGTGGCACATATGAAGACCCAGGTAATTATAGGTTCATCAGCCTCTCCAGATTTATGTGCAAAACCATACAACATGTAACAGAACTCATTAAAGCAGACATTGGTAAATTAACTGATCTAGACCCTACTGATTTGTTTTGTGAAGGACATGTCCTGTCTGCTTAACCTAGTAAGCTGGTTTTGAAACATTACAGAGGTTATGCATGGTAGTCACTCCATACATGCTGCTTGCATTGACTTGGCCAAGGCTTTTGACACTTTCCTCAGTTCTGGAATTACTGAAAAATAAGACAAACTTAATATAAACTCTGAATTGTCTGCTGGATTGCAAACTAGTTATCTGAATGTAAATTTGTAAATAGTGGAATGTCACAGAGATCAGTGCTGGAACCTTTCCCATTTGGCATTAATCTTGCAGACACCCAAGTCAACATCTCAGAACTGTGGTTGAACATGTTTTCTGATAACTGCAAGCTTGTCACTGGTATTTACTTATTCACTGATACTAAACTGCTCCAACATGGGCTTGAATATGCACATACCTGGCACACTGAAAACAGTCTCAAGCTAAATGCAAAAAAGTACAGCCAGGTTAAATATTGTTCCAACATTATATATTCTAAATGGTATTCCAGTCAAGTATGGTCATAGGAGACCCATGAATAATTCTCCCTCACTTGATCATCATGATTTTACAATAGTCAGGAAATCTGTCTATTTGGCCCATTTTCCAAGATTCAAGATCTAAAAGAAATAATTCTACCAACTGGTATGTATACACACTCAACATATGTGTTTTACACAAAAACAGACAACTTGACAGGTGACTTGAGACCATAAAGTATTAATCTGAAACTAGTGATCTGTACAGCTTTGAATTTAGAGATTTTTTGGGTACAAATAGTGGAAACAGTACTTACCAAGAATGTTTTGTGTTTCATAAAGGATTGTTTTTTTACAGGTAAGGGCATTACCATGGGGTCATCTTTTGTACCTCTATATATTAACCTATAGGTGGGTTATTTTGAACTCATTTACATATATGATACGGGTGTTATTGCTTTTATACACCAGACTGATACCAAGAGAAGATATCAAGATGGCTGTTGGATTGCTTTAAGGGCAGTTATCCAGATCTAACCACATTTAGGATATTTGAATAATAATAGCTTGAGCATACAGTTTGCTAGGAAGCAGGATCTTTTTACCATTCATTTTCATGATGTAATGATTACTAAGACCTTGCATGGATCGTTTGTTATGGGTCTGTATTATAAACCTTTCAGCAAAAACACTGTTGTTCCATAACAGCCGTCATACATATTGCATAGTTAAAAATATACCCAAGTCTCACTATATGAAAATTAAAAGAAGTTGTATCAGTAAGGAAGGGTTTGAGGAATGAGTGCATGATCTTGGACAACAGTTTATACATGTTTGGTTATGAAAAAATTTCCATCTAGGATGAGTAGGGAGGTTGACTCCCTGACCTCAGTAGTCACACTTTGGCACAGCAGTACTCTGCCACTGTTCTGAGAAGGTATTTGGTGAATTTAGTTATATTTAGAATTATACTAACAAAAATAAAGATCATGTAAATGTGGTTGTGTGTGTGGCTATTTTTGGTGTTTGGCTCAGATGTTTAAGGCACTGAGTTGTAATTCCTATGGTACAGAATTTGATTTCTTTAGCCATTATTTGCAACTGGGCATTTGCAGTGTTAATCATGGAGGTGGTTTTCCCCAGGATTTACTAATCTTCATGTAAGACTAGATTAGTCTTACATGGAAATGCCAGTCTAAGAGTATTCCGGCAGCGCGCCATGCATATTAATGAGGGTGCGCTGCCTCAACTCTAAAGCTTACACGGAGTGTGGATTAGTGTAAGGGGCATGTCGGACTGCCGAGCAGTCTAAAAATCCATGCCCCTGCACTGACAAAACCCAAAAAATGTCGAGTTACATGAGCGAGTCCCCTCACATGTGTACATTGTAACACTACACTCCCCCATATGTTAAACCTTGTACAAATTTAAAAATTAGAAGAAATTTATTTTTTTTTGCTTTATTTCCGATATAGCTGCATGTATTTGTGCGTGTTTGCGTGGGATTGTCCATTGCTTAGCTACACTTAGCAGCTTAGACACCGTAGAGGATAATGAGAAAAAATATGCAAATTAAGCAAAATAGCAATAGCGTAGTTGTTTGAGCCTTCGCACAAAGAGGAGGCATTCCCGGTTTGAGTCCCACTCCTGCACGTTTCATTTTCTGTTGGAAATCTGTATACAAAAATATTTCCTGACATTTATCATGTATAAGTTTTGTAAAAGCATTCAAATGTTATATGTAGTAGTGAACAAATTATATATGTATATGAAGGTGAAATTGTTATACATTCTGAGGCATGAGTAACTTATTTTAAGCAATATAAAGCACTGCTAAGCACATTTTAGCAGTATTTAGCATATTTAAATCCAATTGCTCATAAATGAGCACCGAGTTAACAAGCGCAATGTATTTGTGTGCAGCTGCGCACCACACTAACCAGCACAACTACAATGTATTTGTGCGTAGCTGCGCACTGTGCTAACCAGCGCAACGTCGGTCAACGTCGAGCTACGTCGGGCAAAGTTGAGCAAAGTCGGCTAAACACGGCCACACCTCCTTTACTGTACCTTAACCATTCAAGTCTGGCCAGTAGGAAAATAAAAAGCAGTGACAGGGCTTGAACTCAGGATACTGTGCACTATAGTCACAGTACATAACCACTAAGCCATAACAGCATTTTATAACCATGCACTTTCAACATCCACATATCTAGCAAAGGAATATTAAACATTGCCAGCATCAGCTAAGCAGGTGTGCCTACAGCTGAGTTTTTTCAAAACTGGCCAATCACAAATATGTGCGGGAAATGAGGCATATTTAAGCTCCACAGGTGGGAATACTTGCCACAACTGGTTGTAGCTCACGTCTGCAGTCAGCATGGCTGGTGTTGGAGAAGGCACTCTATTTCGAGCACAACGCTGAGGCATTGAGGAGACAAAAGTAATGGTGTGGCTCCTTGCCCACAATCATGAGGAAAGACTCCTGCGGGGCCAGTACCAGGCACCCAATATAAAATGGAGGCCTGGAACAGTCTTGCTCATGATCTCACCAATGCCACTGATTTTCCTCGGACTGGTGAGCAGGTCAGGCACCATTATTCTGACCTGAAGCGATGTAAGGAGGATCAACTGGACCAGTGAATCCAGGAGTCCCGTGCGATGCCTAATGCCCCAGTACTGAGTAAGCAGCCATTGTATTAAGTAGTTAAGAATTGCTATGCTTGTCTATACTATGGATAGGTATGTCTCAATGTCACTGCATTTACTTCACAGCTGCAGGTGTCCGGGCTATGAATCAGCAAACCCATGAAGATAGGTTGCAAAGGCTGCATCATCAGGTAGGTTAGTAATTATTCTGCATGTACTGTTATATAAAATAAATGAGAGAGCCTTCAAAAAGTGTTTTAACCCAATAAATAAAAGTATAATAATCCTTTAATAAATGTATAATTCCTGGATTCCGTCAGTGTCATTTTCTATGATATGTTGTCGTACTGTTGCATTTTACAAATAGTACTGTTGTATTAAGCAGTGTTAACCCACACTTGGGTAGACCCATATAATGTGGATGAATGGAGTGTCAGTAGCATTTATGCATATTTACAGCCCTCAACTGTTGGTTCATGCCCAGCATGTACAGGTTAATCTGGCACATGAGTAGCTTGGTATTGTGTTCCCCAGAAATGTCAGTGTGCTGCCAGAAATGTAGGGAGTTGTTAACATATAATTGATACTTTCACCTGAACATATCTAGATAATTATATGAAAGTAGAGCTGTCAGTGTACCATCTTAGCAGTAGTGTGTGTTTGTATGCAAGATACAGCTCATGTATATAATAATCTAGCAAAATCCAATTGCACAATATAAGGATATTGGGTAGTGTAATAATAGATGTAAGGAACATATAACTGCAGTTAATAGGAATGTAGTGAAAACTAGAAGGATATATAAGTTGTTAATTGAACTATCCTATTCCACCCTACTGTATGTGCATAAAAAATGCAATTCCACACCTCAATCGGTATGTCTAATCTCAAAACATTTGTTGGGACATATGTCCTATTGGTTTATAAATATTTGCATTTATTTCTATGCATGTGCTCTGTTAAAATACCACAATATTGGTGGCCTGTTGCCATCAATTCAACCTGCATGCTGTTGTAATGTCCACTATTGTTCTATATATGCATGTGTTATGCTTGCTTTTCAACTGTTGAAAATCTGGTGTGTTGGGTTAATGGAAATACTTCTGCATGCTGTTATAACTAATTGGGAATGCTGTTGACTGTTACCAACCCATATCTTTATTAAACCCTCCAAAATATAGTTCGTATGGGAAGGCCGGTCCCAGCGGACCCACCTGTCCCACCTCAGCTGGCCATGGCACTTGGCACCAGTGGGTCCGGTGCCCAGCCTGGGACCTCCTCCTCAGCTGGCCCTGTGCCACCTTTGGGTGGAAGCGCTGCAGGGGATGGAGCTCAGCCCCCTCATGCAAGCATGGGCAGAGGAGGGCCACCTATCACCCTTCGAATGGTCTGGGCTGTGGTGCGTAGAGAGATTAAACATTCTGTTGCAGAACCTCTACGCCAGCTTGAGGCAAGAGTGGTGCAACTCCCTGGTCAGCCTGCCCCTCTTACACAGCCCCCAGCACAACCACCCTCAGTCCCACTGTTTCCAACTGTGGGCTCATGGGCTTGTGATTTCCAAACATCCCTCCCTATCAAAGGTGTTCACCCACCACATCTGTCATATACCGCCCCTGTATGCATCTTGTTTGTCTTGTCTGTTTACCTCCCCAACCTACCTCCCCAAATATAGCTACTTCCCCTACCCCACATTCCACTCTCACCTGAAAAATGAAAAAAGGGCAATCTGCTCCCAAAAAAAAAATTATGCCCCATAAATAGCTGCCCATTTTGCACACATGTCCACTGGACACATAAAATGTAATTTAATTGGCATTGCAACATACTTTGTTGTCCTCACCCCTCTCTCAGGGGTTGAAGGTTTCATATCTGCCTCCAAATTTATTCCATATGCACAGCTGTTGCTGTTAAAGAAATGGGCAGCTATGGACCTTCCCTACACCCGTTCTGCACATTCCGAGCTACTTTCTATACTGTCTTTCCCTCTTTGTGCCCCTTTTTCACCGCTTTCCCATCTCCCCATTTTTCTTTTCTTTCAAAGAAATGAGTGCAGGGGTTAGTGGGAGTAAGCACTATTAAGCAGTAGTTAGCAGGTTTACTCGAGTGTGCACTTGTTTACGCTTAGCTAAGCAATGCTAAGCATCATGCAAACCCACTTACAACTGCTTAAAAGTGCCTTAGTCACTCTGTATGTGAGGGCCCTTGTTCTGCTCAGGAGCAAAATAAAACACCTCTTTGTAAGTCTCGAACCCCAGACTTTGTACACACTACACAACATGAAGTACCACTAAGCCACGGTAGATAGGTTCATAGGTTCATACTAGGCTATCTGCCCGAGGGCATTTACAAGCCTAGCCCATAGTTTGTGGCTTACGCCACCCCTTTAGTATGGGGAACTATACCCACTATTTTGCTGTGCCTCTGTCGAGCAGTGACACTGAGGTAATCCCTGGGGTATATCTGCGATCTCCCATCCATTGGTCAAGATTTCTCTTGAACAAGGCCAGCGAGGTGCTCTGCCTCACATATACCGGGATTTTGTTCCACAGCATAGGGAGTCTTTGGGTGATGAATCTATCCCTCCAGCATGTCCTATTAGTAGCCGTGTCGAGGTTTAAGTCTCCCGCCCTTGTGGCTCTGACGGATCTAGATTTTTTGAGGTGAAGCATATTCATCAAATCTGGGTTTGATATGGCCTTGTATGTTAGGCAAAGGTCACCTCTGAGAAAGCGGTAGGCGACTGAATAGAGCTGGAGTTCCTTCAGTCGGGCAGCATAGGACAGATGTTTGAGACCCTTTATCCTTTTGGTGAGGAACTTTTGTGGCCTCTCCAGCTGCTGCAAGTGTCGGGTCAGATACATTCCGAATGGGGCTTTGTACTCAATCATTGGTCTGATGAGTGATGAGTATAGGGAGACTATGACCTCCCTTGATCTAGATGAGAATCCCTTCATGATAAGGTGGGCAATGTAGAAGGTCTTCCTAACTACTTTAGCTACATGGGTGTCGAATGACAGACTACTATCAACCTGGGTCCCCAGGTCCCTGATAACTTCTTCTGTGCTCAGTGGATTGCCACCTATTTGGTAGCTAGGGGTAACCTTGTTTTTCCCGAAGGGTATGACTATGCATTTTTTGGCATTTAACTTTAGGCCATGGCTCTGGCACCAGTTATCCGTTTCTGTGAGACCCTTCTGAAGGATATCTGTGTCAGATGTGTTTTCTACTATGGCCCAGTTTGCAGTTATCTGCAAACTTTGTCAGCCATAACCCTCCTGTGTTTGCTTGTACTGGAAAAGTAGATGCCAAACAAGAGTGGGCCCAGGACTGAGCCCTGTGGTACACCACTTGTGACAGGCTTTGAGTCTGACATGGCGCCAGCAACTCTGACCCTGTGGGTTCTGTCACTCAGCCAGTTTGCAACCCATCTTGTGATGTATGGGTTAACATTTAAGCTGATGAGTTTTTCAATGATACCCGAGTGGGGTATTGTATCGAAGGCCTTTGCCAGATCGAGGTAGGCTGTATGGACTGCCTTTCCTCATCAATGGCTTTGGTGACTGTTTCGAAAAAGTCAACCAAGTTTAGAAGGCATGATCTGCCTTTGACAAAGCCAAACTGGGATGGATCCAAAGTCTGCAAATTCCTATGTCTTTATTTATGAGGTCCATTATGATCCTCTCCATGGCTTTGCAGATAAGGCTTGTCAAGCTAATGGGCCAGTAATTTCCAGGGTCGGTGGAGGCACCGCCTTTGTGAAGTGGGACCACAGTTGCAGTCGCCACTCCTGGAGTGCGTATCCAGAGGTAAGACTATGATTAAACAGCTGTCCTAGCTGTGGGTTTAATTCCTTGTTGAGTTCGTGGAGCACACAGCCAGGGACACCATCAGGTCCCATGGATGCTGTGTTTTTTGCTTTGGAGAGAGCAGTTCTCACTTGGGCGTTGGAGATGTTTGGGGGGCTGCAATTGCTTGGTATAGATATCTCTCCTTTTGGGGGGGAGAAGTTTGCACTGAACCTGTCAGCCAGTATGTTGGCAATGTCTGTAGGATCAGTAGTCTTCACATCATTTTGAACTAGTTCTGAGCATATCTGGGAGTTTCCTCCCAGGTTTCTAACATAGCTAAAGAAGGCCTTATGATTGTCTTTTGAGTCTTTAGCTATTTTCACTCAAAATTTGCTTTGGATGATTTTATGAGAGCTCTTAGTTTTTACTTATAGTGATCAAGGGTGTCTTACCTTTTAAGGATTTTGCTCTATCTTGTAGTAGCTTCCTCCTTTTGTTGTAGAGTTTGTTTATGGCTGGGGTCCACCAGACTGGACACTTGCCTTTGGTACAAAGAGTCTTTGTTTTGCTTGGGATTGCCTTATCCATGCAGTCCTGCAGGTGCTGGTAGAAGGCATTTGTAAGTGATTCAGCGGCTTGTGTACTGTTTTCCACCGGCTCGGGGCCTTAAAGGAGACCACACTAGTCTTTAGAAGTGTGAAGTCGGCTTTCGAGAAGTTCTTTACTGTGGTCTTTTTTATTTCGGGTGGGGGTGGGATGAGGACCTCCAGTTAGATTAGTTTGTGATCTGATCTCACCAGTGAGGGGTATACTTCCGATGTTGAACATTGTGCTCCCATGTTCGTGATGATGAGATCAAGTATGTTTTCTCCTCTTGTGAGGATGGTGACTAGCTGTTCCATGGCATTTGAGTTTATGAATTCCAGGAACTTTTGGGCTAGGGTGTTTGGGCTTGAGTAGTGTTCCCAGTCTATATTAGGGTAATTGAAGTCACCTAGTATGATGGTGTTTGGTGATACATTTATCCCCTCTAGTGTTTTCAGGAAGGCCATGTGAGGTTCCTGAGTTTGTGAGGGTGGCCTGTAACATGCTACAATTTGCAGAGCAGTCTTGCCTATGGTTAATTGCACCTGGATGGTCTCCGATGCATCGTGCGTTGCCACCAGTCTTGAGGTGTGGGTGTCCTTGATGAATATGGATACCCCTCCTTTCTTGGTATTGTCCGGATTTTGGGGCCGAACGCATGATATGAGGTAAAACCTGATAGTGCTGGGGTGCTCTCAGGAGCCTTGAACCAGGTTTCTGTCACAGCACAGACATCGATGTTCTCCATACTGAGAAGGGCCTCGAGTGCGTGCATTTTGAGATTTAGACTTCTGGCATTGAGCAGCATTACCCTTAGTTTTTTTCTTTTTTTGTGTTCTAGGGTGGTAGGTTTAGAATTTGAGCCTTGCCTAAAAAGGCACTATGGGGTGGCAAGAGCCTTTGCCAATATCCGGAATCCCAGGGTGACACGTGCAAGCCGTCCCTGCGGCAGCGTGGCTTGTCCAGCATGTCATCCCAGGCAGACAGACATTGGATCCCCTTTGAATGACACCAGAGTTTAAGCCAATTGTTAAAGCTGATCATCTTATCTCTGTATTGTGGCATCATTCTTGGTGAAGGTAGGATACTGCTCAAGGTCAGGGTCATACCTGCCTGGGCTACATGATCAGAGAGCTCCTCAATGTCTCTTTTCATGTAGTCCAAGGAGGTACATCTCAGGTCGTTTACACCAGCGTAGACAATGACTGAGTCGTATTTGTACCTGCTGTTGAGAGACCTGAGTGCTTGCGTTATGTGGTGGATTCTAGCGCCCGACAGGCAGCTTACTGTGACCTTCTCCTTACTCAGTCTGGTGAGATACACAACAAGTTGGTGCTGAAATAAGTATATCATGCATCAGAATGAGTGAATGTAAAGGAAAAATAGGAATGCCATACCACACAACTTGTTCTGTGGATCTTTACCAACAGTTGTTGTGGGATTACATTACATGACTGTGATAAGAAAAGGAGCCATTCTAGCAGGAAATAATGTTACACCATCACTTTACAACCCTACACAGTATCACAGCAGGACAAACATTGGCATATCTGTTTAGGGCAGAGGCCATACCTCCTAACTGTCCCTAATTTTCAGGGATGTCCCTGATTTTGACACAAATTTTTGCTCTGTCCCTCAGAATCCCTCCTAAAACTACTGACTTTGGCCAGAAAGGTGGTGAATTGCACTTAATGAATAATGACAATAATTAAGAGTTAGACACTTCTTTTACTTCAGAAAAGGTGTATTAATCCATATGCTCTGGTTCTCTCAATGTTTCAACTTAATGGCATTAACATTTTAAAGGTGTCCCTGACTTTTTCTTTACTTTTCCCTGAGTCTGTTCAAATATGTACCTGAGTGTTTGAGAGGTCTGGCAGAAGCAGAAACACAGAGGTATATCAGCCTTTCTGCTGTTACACACTGTGCAAATAGCTTTGGAAGGAGTTTTGGAAGCATACCCTTATGTAGGAATACAACACTGAAATACAAATGGATGTAGCCATGTACTGGTAGCAACCAACTGTAACAATGCCATTGCTCTATTGCTGAAAAGACCTGTGTGGTGCACAGACAAAAAATAACAGGGTATTCTCTGGCTACCATGTGGATAGGTCCACAATTGGGAGTTAAGCAGACAGACTACTTTCCTTGATAAACTAACATGTACACAGCAACCTTGTAAGTCCAGCAAGATAAAATCCACACAATAATGCTTAAGCTCTCTGTACTTCGGCACCCCTAACCAAATGTAGAATATACCTGTGTGTGCAGGGTCTACCAAGGATGTAGGTAAGCATACTCACAGTACTGAAATGTGTCCAGTTTTTCTGAGCAGCTTGTGCTAATGTCAACACTAAAAAAGCACAAACGGTTTAGAACTGAGTAAATGCATATTCACAGTTTAGCAGTTCACAAACAATTCTTGTGCCAAAGGAATACATCTCAATAACTAGCTTTGTATGTAAGTTAATTGTAAAAGTTGAAAAGAAAGTACATCTTTCAATGTATCTTGGGGTAGCATTTTGAGGGGTGAGGGCATTTCTACACTGACAAGTGGGTACTAGAAGCAGCAACATTAGGTCTTAGAATTAAATGTAAATCTCTGGCAACAAAGGCTTCTGATATAAGAACTATACCAACCTTCTGTCTTAAACAATGATGTCCACAGCAAACAAGGATGATCTCCATCTTTGAAAGCTGAAAGGGCCACGCCTACCTGAGTTAGCAATTTATAGTTCTGGGTTGTATTACTACACAACAGACTGCGTGCAATTAACAAGTGGTGGCCACTAATTGGTGCAGAAGTCATCACATGCTCATGTGGAAATACCTATGGGGAGAGAGAGAGAGAGAGAGAGAGAGAGAGAGAGAGAGAGAGAGAGAGAGAGAGAGAGAGAGAGAGAGAGAGAGAGAGAGAGAGAGAGAGAGAGAGAGAGAGAGAGAGAGAGAGAGAGAGAGAGAGAGAGAGAGAGAGAGAGAGAGAGAGAGAGAGAGAGAGAGAGAGAGAGAGAGAGAGAGAGAGAGAGAGAGAGAGAGAATAAGAAAAATAAATATTACCAAAAAGGTATGTGACACATATGTATTTACTGGCATGTAGTAAATGTTATTAAAGAATAGTCTACATAATGTGAACCATTCATATGTGGCAGCAGTACGTATTTATGCATAGATGTTCTGCTTAACTACTGCTATGGACAATACAGTGTTACTACTGCTATGGACAATACAGTGTGTACCTGTGGGCAGTGGGACATACCTGTGAAATGTGTAGCTTAGCATTAAATGTCAAAGATCTGATCCATGTTATCTGTGTTCTGTACAGTAGGGTGGCCACTGGCTGTTGGGGGGATTAGCGCTGACATTATATAAATATGGGTGTGACAGAACAACACATGCATGATAGTCATACTAAAGTGTAGCTTAGCATTGGCAACTACTGTAGCAGTCTAGTATGCTTATCTAGCATTTGTAGCCATATATACCCACCAATGTTAGTGTGTGTTCATATGTGACACCTCTTTGTGTTGCAGCAAGGCCCAACAGTTCAGCTGTGAGATCCAGGGACTTACAACAGTGTGGACCTTGTGTGTGTATGCCACACACATACGGAGAAATATATATGTGTCATATATATTCACATTTGTATATGTGCATAGAGCAGGGGACATATTGCAACTGTATGTAAAGGGTGGAGATTTATATGTTGGTGAAGGTTATTATGCGCATATTTGTATGTAGGTTTTAGTGTGTGACAAACAAGACAGCGTACAGTGCTGGTATATGACATGTGGTGGTTAAACACTGTGGGTGGTTTGTTCAGTTTGCAATGTTGAAGCCAGTTATCACAGTGTCACACACCTGGAACACACACAGTCAGCAAGTACGAGATTCAAGCTCTTTCCAAACTACATTTTGATACTATAGCAGTATGCATTTACATGACGCGCTATACACATTACTTTTCACAGGTATATTTGTAGGATGGTGACATCATCAGACTTTATCAGACTTGACAAAGATGAGTATACCACTTTTAAGGGGGGTGCGTAGTCTCCAAAATGTTTGCTTCTTCCCAGGGAGACACACACAGTTGGTAAGTGCAGGATTCAAGCCCCTACCAAACAACATTATGATAATGCAGTAGTATGCATTTACATGATGTGCTATATACATTACAGGAACTGCATTTTTCCACAGGTATATTTGTAGGATGGTGACATCATGAGACTTGACAAAGATGAGTATACCAGTTTTAAGGGGTGTGAGTAGTCTCCAAAAAGGTTGCTTTTTCTCAGGGAGACACACACAGTTGGCAAGTGCAGGATTCAAACCCCTACCTAACTACATGATAATGCTACAGCAATATGTATTTATGCAACACGCTATACACATTACTGGGATTCTATTTTTCCACAGGTATATTTGTAGGATGGTGACATCATCAGACTTGACAAAGATGAGTATACCACTTTTAAGGTGTGTGAGTAGCCTCCAAAAAGGTTGCTTCTCCCCAGGGAGACACACACATTCACAGTTGGCAAGTGCAGGATTCAAATCCCTACTTAACTACATTATAATAATGCAGCAGTATACATTTACACAATGCACTATACACATTCCTGAGATTTCTTTTTTCCAAAGGTATATTTGTAGGATGATGACATTATGAGATGACAAAGATGAGTATACCACTTTTAAGGGGTGTGAGTAGTCTCCAAAAAGGTTGCTTTTTCCCCAGGGAGAGACACACGCACACACACACACACACACACACACACACACACACACACACACACACACACACACACACACACACACACACACACGCACACACACACACACAGTTTGCAAGTGCGATGTTCTTAATCCAAACTAAGTACGTCTTTACATTTCAGCAAGCAATATGGAGTTACAGGGTGCAATATAGACATTACTTGCTGACAGTTTGCACAAAGTTTTTTTTTACATTTGGGCTTATCATACTAGGTGTATTGTGAGTGTATTTTATGCATAGGCCATGACCATATCATATATGGGTTGATGCACCACATGCTGGCACACACAGGGTCAAACCTTGAGTAGCATCTTACCTTCACCTACATGATACTGCAATAAAACAGAAAGATGATAAACTTCAGCAATTGGCTGAACTTCTGGTGCTATTCAAAGGGGATCCAGTCTCTGTCTGCCTGTGATGACATGATAGACAAGCCTTGTTGCTTCGCTACAGATGGTATGCACCTGTCACCCCTATGCTTCTGAATACTGGCCAAGGCTCTTGCTGTGTCCCCATATTACCTTTTTTAGGCAAGGCTCAAAGGTTCCTAGGTAGGTACTAGGCTATCTGCCCAAAAGCATTTATAAGCCTAGCCAGAATGTGTTAGCTTTCGCCTCCCTTTTGAATTAGTTTCCTGGGCCTCTGTCTAGCAGGGCCACTGAAGTGATCTCAGGGGTAAATTTACAATTTCCCATCCACTCATCAAGATTCCTCTTGAAGAGAGTCTGCGAGGGGCTCTGCCTAACATTAACTGAGATTCTATTCCAGAGCAAGGGAAGTCTCTGGGACAGGAATCTATCCCTCCAGCACGTCCTGTTTATTGCTTTGCCGAGGTTTAATTCACTGAAGCATGTGGCTCTAAGAGATTTGTTTTTCTTGAGGTGGAGCATGTCCATCAATTCCGGGTTGGACTTGGCCTTAGAGGTCAGGCATAGATCACCTCTGAGCAGGCAGTAAGCAATCAAGTAGAGCTGGAATTTCTTTGGTCGAGCTGCATAGGGCATCTCTTTGAGGCCCATGATCCTTTTGGTGAGGTACTTCTGTGGTCTTACCAGCTGTTGCATGTGCCAATTAAGGTACATACCAAATGGGGCATTGTACTCTATTATGGGCCTAATGAGTGATGAGTAGAGGGGCACAATGACCTCTCTTGATCTAGAAGTGAACCCTTTCATGATTAGGTGGGCTGCATAGAAGGAATATCTAACCACTTTGGCAATGTGATTATCAAAGGAGAGGTTACTATCTACCTGGGGTCCCCAGGTCCCTAATTAGATTTTCCATACCTAGTGGATTACCACCTATGTGGTAATTCATGGGCACTTTGTTTTTTCCAAAGGGGATGACTATGCATTTTTTGGCAATCAGCTTGAGTCCATGGTTTTGACACCAGGTAACTGTCTCTGTAAGACCCTTCTGGAGGATGACGGTGTCAGCCAGAGAATCGATTATGGCCCCCAGTTTGCAGTCATCTGCAAACTTGGTTAGCCATAGTCCTCCCGTGATTGCCTGTACCTCAGAAAAGTATATACTGAACAGGAGGGCTCCCAGGACTGAGACCTGTGGGATGCCACTTGTGACTGGTTTAGAGTCGGACATGGCATCCGCAACTCTGACCATGTGTGTTTTATCTGTGAGCCAGTTGGCCACCCATCTTGTGACATAGGGGTTAATGTTCAAGCTGGTAAGCTTGTCTATGATGCCAGAGTGGGGAATGGTGTCGAAGGCCTTAATGAGGTCGAGGTAGGCTGTGTGGATGACATTCCCTTCATCTATGGCCTAGGTAACTGTTTCAAAGAAGTCAACTTGGTTTAGGAGGCAGGATCTGCCTTTAACAAAGCTGAATTGGGTAGGGTCCAGTGTCTGGAGGTTCCCAATGTCTCTGTTTATGAGTTCCATGATAATTCACTCCATAGCTTTGCAGACCAGGCTGGTCAGACTTATAGGGCGATAGTTCCCAGGTTCTGTTGTGGCACCACCTTTGTGGAGCGGGATGACTGTTGCTGTATGCCATTCTTTGGGTACATAGCCTGTGGTAAGTCTGAGTCTGAACAGTGAATTTAGGTGAGGGTTTAGTTCCTTTTGGAGCTTGTGTAAGACACAGCCTGGGACACCATCCGGTCCCATTGATGCTGTGTTCTTAGCTTTGGAGAGGGCTGTTTTTACCTGCATGTCCATGATGTCTGGGGCTCTGCATCCTTCTGGGATGGACACAGGCCCTTTTGGGGGTGGGGGGGGTGAAGTTTGCACTAAACTTGTCCACCTGGATGTTTGCAATGTCAGTTGGTTCAGTGTATTTTTTGCCATTTTGCAGTAGCTCAAAGCCTATCTGAGAGTTGCCACTTAAATATTTGATATAGCTAAAGAAGGCTTTATGGTTATCTTTAGATTCCTTGGCAATTTTTCTTTAGAAACTGGCCTTGGATGATTTTATGAGCAATCGTAGTTTCTTGCTAATAATGATCAGTGATGCCTTTCCTTTTTGGAATTTTGCTCTGTCATGTAGTAGTTTCCTCCTTCTGTTGTATAGATTATTTATGGCCAAGGACCACCAGACTGATTTCCTTTTTTGGAGGAGTGAGTCTTGGTTTTACTTGGGACAGCTCGATCCATGCATCCCTGTAGATGGTCATATAATGCACTTGTAAAGGATTCTGCGGATTGGATAGCATTATCCTGTCGCAAGGGGGCTTTGAAACTTTCTACTTCGGTCTTGAGAAGTGTGAAGTTTGCTTTTGAAATGTTTTTCACAGTGGTTTCCTTGACTGGGGGTGGGGTCGGGATGTGGATGTCCAGTGTGATTACATTATGATTTGATCTTACCAGTGAGGGGTTTACCTCTGGTGTGGAACACTGATACCCCATGTTGGTGATGATCAGGTCCAGTATGTTGTCACCTCTAGTAGGCATGGTGACCAGCTGTTCCAGGGCATTTGAGTTTATAAACTCTAGGAAGCATTGGGCAAAGGAGTTTGTACTTGAGTAATTCTCCCAGTCAATGTTTGGGTAGTTGAAATCTCCTAATGTCACGGTGTTTGGTAGGACTTTTATATTTTCCAGTGTTCGCAGGAATGCTGAGTGAGGGTCCTGAGACAAGGTAGGTGATCTGTAGCAGGCTACGATCTGATAAGCAGCTTTGCCCACTGTTAGTTGCACTTGGATGGTCACCAAGGCCTCGTGCTGTGCCACTAACCTGGAGGTGTGGGTATCTTTTATGGAAATGGATACACCCCCTCCTTTTGTATTTCGGTCTGGGTTTTGGGGCCAAAGCTCGGAGAGATTGGGATTTCTTTATGTGGATCATGTCCAACAGCTCTGTGTTTGACATAGCTTTGTATGTTAGGCAGAGATCAACTCTGAGTAGGCGATATGCAACAGAGTAAAGCTGGAGTGTTTTGAGGTCTGTGTAGGACATGTATATGAGGCCACTAATCCTCTTTGTGAGGTATTTCTGCAGGTTTTCCAGTTGTTGTAGATGTCTTGTGAGGTACATACCAAAAGGGCCGTTGTACTTTATAATGGATCTAATGAGTGATAAGTAGAGGGGAAAAATGACCTCTTTTTTTCTGCATGAGAAACCTTTTGTGATGAGGTGTGCAACGTAGAAGGATTTCCTGACTACTATGGCTATGTGATTATCAAAGGAGAGTCTACTGAGCACCTGCGTCCCAAGGTCTCTTATCACACTTTCAGTGTTAAGTATACTACCACCTATGTTGTAGTTCATGGGTACAGAGTTTTTACTAAAGGGGATGACAATGCACTTTTTGGCATTGAGCTTGAGGCCATGGCTTTGACACCAGGCATCTGTCTCAGTGAGGCCCTTTTGTAGGATGTCCACATCGTTAGTAGTTTTGATTATGGCTCCTATTTTGCAGTCATCTGGGAACTTCATTAGCCAAAGACCTTCTGTGTTAGCCTGTACTTCAAGGAAGTAGATACCAAACAGGACAGGACACAGGACTGAACCCTGTGGTACTCCACTTGTCACTGGTCTGAAATTGGACTTGAAGTCTGCTACTTTCACAGTGTGGGTTCTGTCAGTGAGCCAGTTGGCAACTCATCTTGTGACATAGCGATTTATACCTAGTTTAGTGAGTTTATCTATAATTCCAGAGTGGGGGATGGTGTCGAAAGCCTTGGCAAGATCTAGATAGGCTGTGTGAACCACCTTACCCTTGTCTACGGCTTTGGTGACTGCTTCAAAGAAGTCTATCAGGATTAGAAGACATGATCTGCCTTTTACAAACCTGAAATGGTTGTGGTCCAGAGTTTGGAAATTACCAATGTCTTTGTTTATAAGTTCCATGATGATACGTTCCATGGCCTTGCAGACCAGGCTCATCAGGCTAATGGGGGTGCTAGTTCCCGGGGTCCGTGGTGGCTCCCCCGTTGTGTAGTGGGATAACCATCGCTGTGCGCCATTCAGCAGGCACAAAGCCTGAGGTGAGGCTATGATTGAACATAGTACTTAGGTGTGGTGCCAGTTCGTTCTGTAGTTCATGTAGAACGCAGCCTGGGATGTTATCTGGTCCCATGGATGCTGTGTTCCTGGCTTTGGGGAGTGTTTTTTACCTGTGCAGCCATGATTACAGCAGCTTTGCATTCTTCCGGTATAGAGATGGGCTCTTTCATGGGTGAGAGGGGGTAAAGTTAGCACTGATCCTATCTGCCAGGATGTTGGCAATATCAGTTGGGTCTGTATATTTAGTGCCATTGTGCTGTAACTCAGAGCAGATCTGAGTGTTGCCATTGAGATTCTTGACATAGCTATAGAATGCTTTGTGGTTGTTTTTAGAATCAGTGGCGATTTTGTTATCATAACTAGCTTTGGAGGATTTTATCAGGGATTGCAGCTTCTTACTGAGGCTGACCAGGGAGCTCCTCCACTCATGGGTTTTACCCTCTTTTGCAACAGTTTCTTCCTTCTGTTGTGCAGTTTGTTTATGGCAGGGGACCACCAGATTGGCTTCCTTTTCTTGGAGGATAGCATCTTAGTTCTGTTTGGGATAGCACAATCCATGCACTCATGTAAGTGCTTATAAAGTGCAATTGTGTAGGATTCAGTAGTCATAACTGTATTGTCCATCTGCATGGGTGTCCTGAGGTTCACCACTTCTGTTTTAAGAATCATAAAGTTGTCTTTGGCGATATTTTGTAACATGGTTTCCTTAATGGGGTGTGGGGTCAGAATGTGGATATGTAGGGTAATTAGCTTATGGTCAGATTGGACCAATGAGGCGTTGACTTCAGGTGTGGAACACCAGTCACTCAGGACATACCAAACCCCATAACCAACACAAATAACCACAAAGTGAGCTAAATGCTACTCATTGCCAGAAGCCTCAGCCTCCAGATGCACACACTCGAGGCACTTTCTCAGTATGGAGAATATTGATATATGTGCAGTAACAGAAACCTAGTTCAAGGCTCCAGAGAGCACACCAGCACTACCAGGATACTACTCATTCCATACCTTCCAGCATCAGAACCTGGATCATAGTACTTAGGGTGGGGATGTATCCATATTCATCAAGGATACCTGCACCTCCCTCTACATGCTCTCTACAGGATATGTACCCATAGAATGTTGCACAGCAATGTTTTTCCCACTCCACAGGGGTGGGGCCACAAAAGACCCTTGGCATTCATACTCTATGAACCTGATGAGTCTGATCTGCAAGGTAATGGAGCCAATCATAATGGAAGTCAACAATAAAGACATTGGAAACCGTCACACAGTTGAGCACACCCAGTTTGGCTTTGTCAAATGCAGATCACGCCTCCTGAACTGGGTGGATTTCTTTGAGACAGTTACCCAGGCTACAGATGATTGAAATGAGCTCCACATTGCCTACCTATACCTCACTAAGGCCTTTGACACCATTCCTCAGTCAGGTATCACAGATGAACTCACCAACCTGGGCATGAATCCATACATCACAAGATGGATTGCAAACTGGCTCACAGATAGATCCCACAAATTAAGAGTTGCTGGCTACATGTCAGACTCTACACCAGTAACAACTGATGTCCTCCAGGGTTCAGTCCTGGGGTCCCTCCTGTTTGGTATAGACTTCTCAAAAGTACATGCCAACACAGGAGGGTTGTGGTTGACTAAGTTTGCTGGGAACTGTAAAGTGTTTGCCATAATAGATTCTCCAGAAGGGACTCTATGAGGCAGATGTGTGGTGTCAGAATCATGGCCTCAAGCTCAAAGTGGAAGAATGCATAGTAATCCCCTTTGGTGAAAACAAAGTACCCACAAACTACCACATATGTGTTACCCCCTTAAAACTGACAAGGTAATAAGGGATCTGGGGAAAAAATAGATAGTCATCTTTCCTTTGACAACCATGTTGCCAAAGTGATTGGGAAATCCTATGTGGCCCATCTAATCAACAAAGGGTTTGCATCAGGATCAAAAGAGGTAGTGGTGGCCCTCTACTCTTAAGTCATCAGACCCATCATTGAGTACAATGCACCATTTTGGATTTACTCAACTAAGCATATCCGGCAGCTGTAGCGACCACAGTGGTACCTCACCAAGAGGATTACTGGCCTCAAACAGTTGTGTTATGCAACACAACTGGTAAAACTAAATCAGTTCTCTGTTGCATACCACCTACTCAGAGGCACACTCTGCCTAACATACAGAGCCATGTCCAACACATAACTTTTGATCATGCTCCATCTACGGATAACAAAATTGAGCCACACTACACACTCCAGGGATATGAACCTCATCACAACAATGAATACAACATGCTGGTAGGATAGAGTACCATCCCAGACCCTTGCCTTACTGTGGAACAGAGTCCCAATGTACATCACACAGAGCCCCTCGCTGACACTCTTCAATAGGAACCTTGATGAGTGGATGGGAAACAGACAATTCACGCCAGGCATCACATCAGCAGCCCCACTAGAAAAGGGCTTAGGGTACTAACTATTAGAACTAGGGCTTGGGAGACTATCGAATGGGATGGTGAAAGCTGCACAACTTGCCTAGGCTAATATATGTCTTCATGAAGATAGTCTACTACATACCTATGAACCTATGTGACAGGTACATGTCTACAGATAGTAGATGTGTACTTCATTGTACAGTCATGTTGTACAGCAGGCTCATGGACCACATATACTGTAATGCTTACAGATACTGGTGGCTGTTATGTACAGTGGGTGAGATGTGCACCTTATGTCTTTTGTGCCATTGGGATGTGTGCTGGGTGGGACAGTCCTGGATGGCTCCCTGTCATGGTCACCCTCTTACACACATCTCTACCCATCCATCTTTGGCTTATTATACTGTGTTCCCCCTACATATATATATATATATATATATATATATATATATATATAGGTACATAGGTAGGTAATAGGCTATCTGCCTGAAGGCATATATTAATATGGTCAGAGTGTGCAGCTATCACCACACATGGGGTTAGTTCCCTAGACCAGATGTAGTAGAGCTGATGAAGTGATCCATGGTGTGACAGTTCAGTTTCACATACACTCATCAAGGCTCCTCTGGAAGAGTGTCAGTTAGGGACTCAGCTTAATGTAGGTTGGGAGCCTGTTGAAAAGCAAGGGAAGTCTGTGAGTTAGTAATGTATCCCTCCAACATGTTCTATTTATTGTTGTGATGATGATATCCCTAGAGCATGTGGCACAGTGAGCTTGGGTTTACTTCAGATAGCGCATGTACATCAGTTCTGCATTGGACATGGACCTGTCTGTTAGGCAGAGTTCACCTGAGCAGACAGTATGCAACAGAGTACAGATTGAGTTAAATTCAGTCTTTTTGCATGGGGCAACTGTTTGAGGTCAGTAATCCTCTTGTTGCAGTACTTCAGTGGTCTTTCCAGCTGCTGAAGGTGCCTAGTCAGATTCATCGCAAGTGTGCTGTGATACTCTCTGATGGGTCTGATGACTAATGAGTAGAGGGAACCTCCTTTGAACTACATGCAAAGACCTTGGCAATTTGTGGGAACATATAGCATGATTTTCTAACCACTTTGTGAATGTGTTTCTGGAAGTAGAGATGACTATCCACATGTGTCCATAGATCCTTTATTATTACCTCCATATTTAGGGTGTCGTCACCTATGTGGTATTTGCATGACTGTAGCTCGAGGCCATAATTTTGACACCACATCTGTCTGACTGAGACTCTTTTTGAGGATGTCTCTGTTGTCCCAAACATTGATTATGACAACCTTTTTGCAGTCATCCACAAACTTTGCTAAACATAGCCCTCGTGTGTTTGACTGTATTTCTGAAAAGTATACACCAGACAGGAGGGGTCCCAGGACTGAGCCATGGGGGACAGCAGTTGTTACCAGCTTGAGCAGGAGACCACAATTCTTACCTTGTGGGATCTATCTGTGCCCCAGTTGGCAATCCATCAGATGACATACGTGTTTATGCACAAATTGTTGATTTTGTGGATACGACGTGTGTGGGATGTTGGAAAAGGGCTTTTCAAGGTCTTTGTAGGCCGTGTGGAGCTCATTTCATTGATGTATGTCCTGGATGACTGCCTTGAAAACTATCTAGCAGGTTTAGGAACCATGATCTGCCCCTGACCAAACCAAAATGGGTAGGGTTGGGTGTTTGTAGGCTCCCAATAGCTCTGTTTATGAGTTCCATAATGATGGACTCCATGGCCTTGCAGATCAGGCTTATTAGGCTTATAAGACTATAGTTCCCATGGTCTGTTGTGCACCAACACTTGTGGAGTGTGCCAAATGTTGCTGTAACCCATTCAACAGTTTCATATCCTGTACAGAGGGTGAGTCTCAACAGACTGTTCAGGTGCAGGGTCTGTTTGTTTTGGAGTTCACATATGACACAGCCAGGGAACCATGTCATCCCATAGACACCATGTTTTTAGGTTTGGATAGAGCTGTTTAACCATTGTATATGTGATGTCTGGGTTTTCACAATCCCCAGGTATGGTAATGGGCCCTTTTGTCAGTGAGAGGGGGGTAAATATGTATGAACCTGTCTGAAAAGATGTTGGCAATGTCAGTCATGTACATGTATTCATTTACACTTTGCACTGACTCAGAACATATATGAGTTTACATTGATATTTATGACATAGTAAAAGAAAGCTTCATGGTTCTCTATGGACTCTTTGGCAATATTTTTGCCAGAACATGGCTTGGATAATGTTAGGAGTGCTCATTGTTTCTTGATGATACTGATCGGAGATTTATTGATCTTCTTTGCATTTTCACTTTCTTTGAACAACTTAAGTACTTGTAGTACATGGTTTGATTATGACAGGGGTCCAATATATTATATGGGTCTGTTTTCATATCACTGTGTGCGCAAGGCAGGATTGGTGAATAGTGACAAGTGTCTGGAGTAAGAACTGCAACTGCCAGATATGTGTGGCCAACTGCTGTACTCAGACATGGCCTAAGTGTGTGAGCATTTCCAATATGACCTTTCAGTATGTTGTTGACTGACATTTGCTTCATTTGTTTGTGTGTGAGCATGCCCAGTATGACCTTTCAGTATGTTACTGACTGAAATTTGCTAAATTTGTTTGTGTGTGAGCATGCCCACTATGGGCATATATACTATATGTGTGTGAAAAATCAAGCTGTTTTTTACTTCAGGGCTCACCTTTGTGTTGTACATCGACAGGAAGCAAGCTGTGCCTGCAGGGCTTCCATGAGTCAGTTTGCATAGACTTATCAACATTTCTACATACAGGAGGGACAGCTATTATTTTTACATTTCTACCCGGGGGGAGGGGGCACACCTGATTGTTACTGTGGATGTACATAGGATGAGGGGTACACCTGACACTTATACACATTTGCTAGGCCTGCACTGCTATGTCAGGTACTCCATTTCAGTTTGTACTGTTGCCTATCATACTGGCTTGAGGCATACCACTGTGCTACAGACCTTAGCTTCCAATTACACGCATATTAGTTTGTGACTTCATAGCCTAACCAACCCACATCACACAGCCTGGCCTGCTGTTATCTGTCTGCATAGGCCTGGGGGGAGGTTACTCATATGCCTCTTCAGAGGGCATGATACAGCATTTGTTTGTGTTTGTGTTTGTCTACAATTGTCCTACTGGCTGTGACTGTTAGGTATGTGACCCCCCCCCCCCAACTGGTATGTGTGAGTGACTTAAGTTGTGTCTGTGCCAGTGAAATGCTGTCATGGCTTAGTGGTTCAGTACTGTGACTATAGTGCACAGTATCCTGAGTTTGGGCCCTGTCACTGCTTTTTATTTTCCTGCTGGGCAGACCTGACTGGTTAAGGAACAGTAAAGCAGGTATGAGTGTGTTTACCCGACTTTGCTCGACTTTGCCCAACATTGCCCAACTTTGCCCAACATTGCACTGGTTAGCACAGTGCACAGCTACGCGCAATTGCATTTAAATATGCTCCATACTGGTAAAATTTGCTTAGCAGTGCTTTATATTGCTTAAAATGGAGACTCATGCCTCAGGTGGTGCTGCAGGGCTGCCTATGTCAGATGCACATATTACACTCCCTATACATGTTTGAAAACAGGTAGTGACAAGTTCAGCATCCCTTTTACTGTATGTGTGAGTCAGAGAGAGGTGTAATTTCCAGGATTCCTACTGAGGTCAGTGTATGTGCTATTCGTTGCCTCTTTGCCAAGGCCAGGGGATACTGGGCACGCCTCCTTCTGCCTACTGGGGCAGGCTCAGGTTGTTCCTTCTCCGAGTCACGCTGTGCCTGTGCAGGCCTTGGCAATGGTGGGGGGCTGTTTGGCCCTGCCCCATGTTGTTCCTGCTGCAGCTCTTTCCGCAGGATCATATTGTGTAGCATGGAATATACCATGACAATTTGGATACATATAGTTGATGAGTACTGCAAGGCTCCACCAGATGTGTCCAGGCACCGGAACCATGACTTGAGCATCCCAAACACACACTCAATTATGTTTCTTGTTTGTGCATGTGCCTCATTATGGAGTTCTTGTTCAGGTGTGTGTGCATTTCTGATGGGTGTCATCAGCCATGGCTCCAGTGTGTATCCAGCATCCCCCACTAGGTGACCATCAGGGATGTCCCCATTGGCAAATCTCTGGTACAGCTGCATCAGATACCAGATGTGGGAATCGTGATAACGTCCAGGCCAGCCAGCACACGCATTCATTATTATGCCCTGGGCATCACACATGACCTGGCAGTTGATGGAGGGGAAGCCCTTGAGGTTGATGTAGACCCTACCCCCCTCACTGGGTGGCGCTTTGATGTGTATGTGTGTGCAGTCTATTTCACCCACTACCTCAGGGTATTCTGCTATTTGGTGGAAAAGAAGCATATTGCTGGCCAATGCCTCATAGGAATTGGGGAAATATATGTGCTCACTGAAATGTGATGACATGGCATCCAGGAACTGGTGCAGTACCCTGGATGCCGATGCCTGTGAAATACCCATCATATCACCAGTTGGTCTCTGGAAGGTACCTGTAGCTAGTATTCTTAGGCCAACACATACCTTGGTATCCACTGGGATGGGTTCTCCTCTCTTGTTTCTCTGTGTGTGAGGCATGGCCAGCTCAGCTCAACAATTTGCTGAAGGAGGTCTCTGTCCACCCTATAGCGCTCCACTATCTCCAGCTCATGTAGCCCCTGGTAGGTTACCCTGGGTCTGTACACTCTTCTCCATCTCCTCACTGTGGGTTGCTCAGCAGCATTCACAACATCACCATGCTCAGCACCTTGTACATGTTGGTTTATGATAGCAAAAGCAGCCCTTAACATTTTGTCTGACTTTAAAGTTTTTAAGCTTTCCCTCTTTGTATACTGCAGTGTTGCAGAGTTCTTGGGAAAAACAGGGAAGAATGCTGTTTGCAGAGTTTAAAGTGCTGGGCTGGGCTGGGCTAGTCTGCTACCTGTGTAATTGGCTGATTCTGATATATTTCACCTGGCAGCTCTGCTAGTTCTCCTTGGTTAACTTCCTACTACTTCTTTTCCTTCCTTTTCCCTTTCTGTTTCCGCTCGGGGCAGCGCCGCGCAAATACACACACACGCACACACATGCTGTGTGCATGTTTGCAAGAAATTTCAGATATTTCCATGGTGTGCACCTTTGGTTTCTGGTTTTCAAAAAGGACAACTGTAGCCACGCCTCTTGCAATCCTGAGCAACTCAGGGCAAACACAAGACACTGTGCAACAATTAGCTTACAGCCTTTCTGACACACCCCCTCATGATGTTACCTATAGTCTTCTCTACTACTCACCTACTCCTACACTTACACTCTTGGGACATGGATCACATGCTGGGGAAAATTGGGATTCACTATCCTTATCCTCATTTGCATAGGATTGCCTACTAATGCATGGTTACGTCTCTCACACTGAGCTTCACCCCCTTAGCAACCACTGCTCAGTGGCCATGTTGTCTTCAGCCTGCCATTCACCTGCATGGCAGGATAAGCTTTGTAGTGAAAATTGCTCTTTTTGGCTATTTTTAAATTATTTTCTTGTTTTTAAAGCGTCACACGTTTGCGCGGTGCTGCGCTACGCATAAACATCGGAGTTTGGGGAAAAAGTTAGATTTTAATCATTTTAAACATTTATAAATGCCAATGGCCTTATATTTGGCCATTGGCATGCTTCCTCAACTGTATGCATCCTTTATTTGGAGCTGTCATAGCTCCGTTTAGCTATTTGCAGAACAGTACTCCGTTACCAACGGAATACATTTCTGCAGATAACACTAATCTTCCACGGACAGGTTAGTGTTTCCTGGATTGCAAATTTACCTAATTTGCATAGCTTTCAGCAGCAAATGAGGTAATTTGCGTATCATGACACTGTCTGTGCTAGAGTAGCTTTAGCGGCTCTTGTGCAGGCCCCTGCTGGCTGTACCTGGATTGTGGCAAACATATTGCCTCCGTGAGCTCCTATACTCTTCTTGCACTCCATGCAAGCTTTCGTAAATCCGGCCCTTTGTTTTGGCAGAGATTTGGACATATATGTTTTATGCTCTTTGATGGGCAAATGGAGCAGTTGTGCAGGTGTGTAAACAGTCACATTGCAGAGGACTGTTGGGCTTGTTTTGTGGACACAACACTAAGGAGTTCAAATAATGTTTTTGGTTGTTCTGCTGCTCAGATAAGCAGCAACGGATGTCCTGTCATCCATGGCTGGTGATTGGCTAAGACATCAAGTTTCTTACTTTGAGTGCTTTTTTTCTTGAGTGGGTCCTGTTTCATGGTAATTCCGTGGACTATTCTGATTTGTGCTGTTCTAAAATTAGTACTATACAGGATTAAGCAGATGGCCCTGATTTTTGCCAGCACTTGGTTGGGTTGGTTTCTTGAGCTTCCTCACAGACCACATTAAAGGGTGCACATATTGATTTTTCTGTCCATGGACATTCTGGGGTACTGATGCTACAGCACTACATTGATTAGTACACAGAACTGGGGTGGGCTCTGTTAGCTTTGTCTGGGTGTGATTCATATGTGCAATTCATTTTCACTTGGATCACAGAGATTACTTTACTATATATAAAAAAGACAGATTAAAAGTATGCATCTTACCTGTGCATCAGCCAGGGTATCCTTGCTAGTTTTGTCAAAACAAAGCATGTTATTACAGAGGAGCATAACAAAGAAAGAAATAAACATAGTGACAAAAAAGATTAAATATAAGCACGTTATCATAAAGATGTTAAGAGTTAGTTCTTAATATCAACAGCAGAAATCATAATTATTCTGTTCCAGAAAAGGAAGATTCAGGATTTATGAACTCTTTTTTAGTTATTAGTGCTTTTACAAGTTTGGTAAGGCAGAGGATTATTCTGAGCACTGGACAGCTTCAAATAAATCAAGCCTGGAATACTGACGTACCCCCCCCCCCATCAAGGAACATCCTGCACAAGAGTATTCCTCCAAAATAGACAGTTGAGATATCTGTTTTTTTCATAATATGCAATAATTGGGTAAAGTGTCATCACTGGTAACAATTTGAAATCTTGGGACCCACTAGAGTGAGTTGTTAAACAGGGAAACTGAATGGCTAAAAGAACGGACTTACCTATACTAAGTCCAAGATGCCATTTCTCTGAATACTCCCTTTTTTCCGAGATATGGCGATCTTGGAGTTGGTATATATAAGTTCGGGGGGTGCAGGGGGAGCTTGCCCCTCTTTGCAAAAAGAAGTTTTAATGAGAAGAGCGATTTTTGAGATTCACTCTTCTAAATGGCTTTTGATTTTTTTCCCTGGCTTTTCAGAACTCTTCATTTCAAGTCCCAACATTTCAGTAGGGAACCTTGCTCACCACTATCAGCACACTGACATATTGAAACAGGGAACATGTAGATGGTTAATTATTTACACAGAAGCATAAATAGTTTTTTTCAGGAAAGAACATGAGTCAGCATTTTTCAGCATCATGCCTCTCAAATGTCCCGATTTTCACAGAATGTCCATATTTTGCCTCATAAAAAGTTGTGGTTTTCTGGATTTTTGTGGCAAATCAGTAAGGGCTGAATTTACTATAAAATGAAAGGCATTTTAGTTTCAGACTTTATATCCATCAGAAAATATAGTAACACAAGACCTTTTATTCTAGCAACTTTCTAAGTTTGTAAGAGCACTATTTAAAATTTATAGCTATTTTTGGGGCTTTGTAACCCCATTATTTTTGGCTTTGTCCAGATTTTTTTTTTTGCCAAGAGGTTGAGAGCTATGTTCAGATTTAGCAGAGACATAAAATTATATATATAACATTATGTATATGTACATGAACATAGATTTATATATATATATATATATATATATATATATATATATATATATATATATATATATATATATATATATATATATATATATGTGTGTGTGTGTGTGTGTGAGTGTGTATATATGTATATCAATCATCTTATACTAAAGTATGACAACTCCCCTCTTTAAGATGAATGATTAGGAACCTGCTATATCATGAGGTATACCTGAGATATATTGCATCAAATGCTCTTAGATGCAGGCAGCCAGTGAATTAAAAAAAAAAAAAAAATATATATATATATATATATATATATATATATATATATATATATATATAGGGTCCATATCACAACATCGAACTTACAAAAGTTCGATCATTGTAATATCGAACCCTACTGTCTGAAACCCAACAAAACTGAAAGCATAGAACAGCGATTTTTTTCCCGGGAAAAAAAAATTGCTGTTCCTTGACAAAAAAAAAACACAAAAAAAAAATGTAACCTTAAACTAAAGTGGAGGGTTGTGCCATCCACCCTTCAACTTAAATATACCAACTCTGCGATCGCACCACTGTGGAGGAAATATCAAAGCCCTGAAAACGGCTCACGGATTTTGTTCCCTGGGAAAAAAAGTCAATCTGCCGTGGCTTCACTATTTTCCACTTTCGGACTTTAGAGTTCGATATTACAACGTTTGAACTTGTTTTAGTTCGACATTGTAATATAGACCCATATTTACATAGGTCCCCTTCAGCTGATCGAACTTTTAAAAGTTCGAAGTGCATATGGCCGAGACCATATGACTGAACGTTTAAAAATTCGAGCAGTCTGAATGGAGATTCCCCGTACAGTGCAGAATGGGAAAATTTCCCTTTTCCGCATTGTAGTACGATCTTAGAGTTTAGAGCTATACTTAAATAGCAGGGGGTGTGGGGTGCAGGGGGGTTGCCCCCCTGCTACAAATGTTTCGTTTTGTTTTTTGGGGGTTTTTTTGCTTGATTTTAAACGTTCAAACTTTTAAATTTTCTATGTTATATTCTCGGCCATATGCGCTTCTAACATTTAAAAGTTCAATCAACTGAAGGGGACCTATATATACATATATATATATATATATATATATATATATATATATATATATATATATATATATATATATATATATATATATATAAATATATATATATATATATATATATATATATATATATATATATATATACATACATACATATATATTTACTGTTTTTATATTTTTTTTAATTCACTGGCTGCGTGTATCTAACAGCATTTGATGCCATATATATCAGGTATACCTCATGATATAGCAGGTTCCTAATCATTCATCTTAAAGAGGGGAGTTGTCATACATTAGTATTAGATGATATATACATACATACACACACACACACACACACACACACACACACACACACACACACACACACACACACACACACACACACACACACTTATAATATGTTTTACACATGCACTATTCATTTTAAATACTAAGCAGTGTTTCCTAAGTGCGGCATTCCACTTAAAGTCATCTGGTTTCCATGCTAAATTTTTTTCAGGTATCATGGCTTCATCAAATGAGTTGGGAGCCCAATGGCAACACATTATACTTCAGATCACTTCCTTTTTTGATGAAGCTGTAGTGGAATGCTTTCAGATGTCTACTTTACCATGTCCCTCCCCAGCAAAGAGGAATGCATCCAGTGATTCAGAAATGTTCACTTTGGATGGCCCAACTACAGCTAAGAGGCTTCACTGAAGGAAACATCAGGGCACACTAGAAATAGCAGCACTGGGACCCAAATTCCATTGAACTGGATGCAATCGAGATAATCTAGATCTGGAAGGTTTAACAGGGGATATTTTTGGCCAAGAAAATCTGAAAGAGGAATATGTAGCAGAGTGTTTAGAAAACCTATCAGAGGACAATAGGACTAGGTTAATTGACTGGGTGATTGATAAGGCTTTGGGCATCTGCAACAAAGTAGCAGCTCATTTAGGGGCATGGCAGTTTCCAAAGTTACTGGGATGTAATATTCCATCTCGTCTCCACATATTTTAGATACTTGGGCATCAGTTAAAAACTCATTACATCCGAGTGACGCCCCCAGGTGCATCTGCAGTTAACTCCTACTGATGCCTCTAGGCAGCAAATATTGCTTGTTCATATTTGCATCAGTAATTACAAATCCATGCCATATACAAGGTTTAAAAATATTTTATCTTAAAGCTTATACAGTGGCAAACTCAACTGCATTAATATTTGATCTCTATCTAGTGCTGGTAAAAAGATAATAACTGTTGTTTTTATGATATTAAAATATATAGATATAATTTCATATATTTCTAAATATCTCATCAACCAAGTAACACAGACAGAACTCCTTAGCCTCATACGAAAGCTCTCAGCTAGATGAATAAAATGCTGCTGACAGTATGTGTGTAACTTCAGTGGTTGTTGAGGTATTGTAAGTTGTTTATAAAATATTACAAACATAACATTTACTGTATTTACTGTGACTTTTAAAATTCAGTTTAAGACCTATAACCTAAAGAATTCTACTGCTATAAAAACAGTTTGTGCTGAAGGGTTTGCCATTTATACTTCTTTCATAATGCCTATGGTTCCAAAGACATGAGCATTTGCTTGAAATGTGTGGACATAATTTGATTCTGTCAAATGGCGTAGGCTCCATCCATTGGAAGTTACAGTGCAAATTTCCTGAGCTCCACTGGCAATAGAAGCTCACTTTTTGGCATTACCCTCCCAATCTGTTCTTGCTCTGACAGCACATATCCCCCTTACTATTAAAGAAAAAATTTTGAAAGCAGTGAAAATCAGTTTATGATAGTGGTGATGGTGCTCGTGCGTGTGTGTGTGTGTGTGTGTGTGTGTGTGTGTGTGTGTGTGTGTGTGTGTGTGTGTTGGGGGGATCTTATTGTGGCTTTAGCAGCTATTACAAGTAAATAGCCCTTCAGAGTCAGAATTCACAGCTGGAATAACTGGATGTTTTGTTTCATATATTTCATGGCTGTTATAATAAAAAGATACTGCAAGAGCTTTGCCCCTCTTTACATACATCATTTTAGAAGTGGCATGGCATGGCACAGCATGACACGGTCATGGTATGATCAAATGGTTAGAAAACTGAAAGCCATCAACAAAGCACTAATCTGAGAGGAAAGTCAGTCAGACACTGACAGACCCCATGCCATTTCACCAAATGCTTTGGAATATATTGGAGGGAAACAGAGGGTTTGATATGTTTGCAACAAAGGGGTATATTCTTGACCACCATGACACTTTGGTCATGTCTGTATCAACTGTGGCAAAAAAACACCCAGCTGTGAAATGCTGATTGAAAGTTTTCCAACTTATCCTCACTAAGTTTAATAAAATAGACACAAAGGCTCCTCCTGTTAATTCTGAAGTTCAGTGCAAGGTAATGTTCTTTCAAGGTTAAGCACAGAAGGACAGATGCTAGTTATGTAGTTAATGGCCGATACTCTTTAATTAACTGGGGATTGCTTACACAGTTTCACAACTCTCAGCTGTCCAGATTTTCACAGAATGTCCTGATTTTTGCCTCATTGTTTTGGTCTGTTCCGCTTACGATTTATAGAGTTCTGACAAATCATTGAGCACTGAAGTTACTAAATATGACAGGCATTTGAGTTTCAGACTTCATATCATTGCAAAAATACATGATAATGCCAAACCTATTATTTCATCATCTTTCTAAGCTTGTAAAAGCAATATTTTAAATCTGTTCTGATTTTATCGTAGGCAGTTGCTAGGCTAATGACCTTAGGGTCCTTACAAGCCTAGACAAGTTCTACCTTTATTTCCATGATCAGTACCAATTGCCCCTGTCCAAGATGGACACAGGTGGAACCCCCAGGTTTAATTTATGGTTACCCATCCAATCATCCAGATTGTGTGTGAAATGGGCCAATGAGGTGCTCTGTTTGAAATGAAATGGGGATCCATTCCAAAGGTATGGTAATCTCTGAGAGACAAATCTGTCCCTCCAGCAGGTTCTATTAATGTCACATATCAGGTTAAGGTCTTTCGAGTGAGTAACCCGTGTACCATTTGACTTTTGGATATGCAGCATTTCCAATAAAACAGGATCAACAATTGCCTTATATGCAAGGAAGAGATCACCTCTGAGTAGTCTGTATGAAACAGAATAAAGTGACAGTGATTTCAGATGATCCACATAGGACAGATGCTAAAGACCTTGAAATTTCCTTCTGAGGATTCTTTGTGGTCTCTCCAATTGCTGCAGGTTCTTGGAAAGGTACATACCAAAAGGGGCAATGTACTCAATTACTGGCCCAATGAGGGAAGAGTAAGAGAGGTTATAACTTCTTTCTTTCTGGATTCAATGTCCTTACTTATGAGATTAGCAATATAGAATACTCTTCTTACCACTGTGGAGACATGGTGATCAAAAGAAAGGTTGCTGTAAACCTGCGTGCCCAGGTCTCTCACCACTGAGAGGGTACATTGATATGGTAGTTAGCAGGAATGGCCCCCTTACCAAAAGTGATGAGAATACATTTTTTTTGCATTGAGTTTAAGGCCATGACTTTGGTAGCAGTCATTTGTTTGTGTAAGAACCTATTGTAGGATGGTAATATAATTTGGAGATTTTATGACCACTACCAGTTTGCAGTCATCAGAAAACTTTGTCAGCCACAGACCTTTAGTTTTAGCTTGTACTTTGGAGAAATAGATTCCAAATAGTAGAGGTCCCAGGACTGATCCCTGTGGAACACCATTGGTTACAGGTCTGCTGTTGGAGGTGGATTCCCCTATTTTGACTATATGGGTTCTATCAGTCAGCCAGTTAGTGACCCATCTAACGATATAAGGGTTGATACCTAGATAGGTGAGTTTGTCAATAATGCCTGAGTGAGGAATAGTGGCAAATGCCTTAGCTAAGTCTAGGTAGGCTGTATGCATAGAGTTCCCCTCATCCAGGGCCTTGGTGACTGTCTCAAAGATGTCCACCAGATTTAACAGGTATGATCTCCCTTCGACAAATCCAAACTGAGTAGGGTCAAGTGTTTGGAGATTACCTGTATCTTTGTTGATAAGGTCCATGATGATTCACTCCATGGCCTTGCAAATAAGGCTAGTCAGGCTAATAGTGCTATAGTTCCCAGGGTCAGTGGAAGCACCACCTTTGTGCAAGGGGATAACATTGGCTGTTTTCCATTTAGCTGGGATGAAGCCAGTGCTTAGACTACAATTGAAAAGAGTGATGTTGCTAATTCTTATTTGAACCCATGTAAAATGCAGCCTGGGATGCTATCAGGTACCATAGATGCTCTGTTTTTGGCCTTACAGAGGACATTTATGACCTGCTCTTTAGAGATACAAGTTAGAAGACAGGTGGTAGGGATGTCATGGGGTATGTGTGGTGGGGAAAGGGGAGTGAAATTTTCACAGACCCTGTCATCTAACAGGATAGCTATGTCCAAAGGCTCAATATATGTGGTATCATTAACTACCGGTTTGGCAAAAATTTGGGCCTTTCCTATTAGGTTATGAATGTAACTAAAGAGTACCTTATGGTTGTCCTTAAATGAGGAAGCTAAATTGGATTTGTAGTTTGCTTTAGAGGACTTCATAAGAAGTCTTATTTGCTTGTTTAAGCTTAGGAGGTAGTGTTTCCAGTTTAGGGCTCGCTCCCTCTTACTCTTAGACAGCAATTCTTCCTCTTATTGTAAAGCCTGTTAATGGCAGTTGTCCACCAGATAGATTTGTTCTTCCTTGAGGAGCTTGTTTTGGTTCTATCAATTATGGCTGAGTTAATGCATTTATATAGGTGTTTGTATAATGCATTTGTGTAGAACTCAGCATAGTTGCCAGTTCCATCTGATGGGGTGAGGTGCAGTAAAGCTATTTCTACCATCCCGTAAGAGGTTATCATCTGCTTTGGAGAAGTTCTTTAGTTTAGTTGCTGCTGAAGGGGGTCAGGTGTTATAGTTACTTCAAATGACACTGATTTGTGGTCAGATCTCACTAGAGGAGACCTCACAGTGGGGGTGTTACAGTGGTCCCCCATATTAGTAAGCACCAGATCCAGGATGCTGGCACCCCTTGTGGTGGTGTAAACCAGCTGGTCCAGGTTAACAAAGTAGAGAAACTTTTGAACAGTGAGTTAGAGCATGAGTAATTTACCCAGTCAATGGATGGGTAGTTAAAGTCACCCAAATCCATGGTGTTCAGATGTATCTTGATAGATTCAAGTAGATCCAAATAGGCAGAGTGGGTGTCCTGATTCATGGAGGGGGTCCTGTAGCCGACGATGACTTGAATAGGTGTCCTAACAACAGTTAATTGAACCTGAAGTATCTTCAGGGAATCATACTGTTTAACCAATGTAGAGGTGTAGTTATATTTAATGAATATCAATACACTGCCTCCTTCAGTTTTCGTGCCTTCTGTTTGTAGTCTGAACATGTGGAGGGAGGTATAGCCTGGTATGGTTGAGGTCTTCTCCACAACTTTGAACCCAGTCTCCATGACTGCACAAATGTCTAAGTCTTCCAAGGTGATGGCTGCTTCCAGTGAGTGCAGTTTCATGTTAAGACTCCTAGCATTTAGCAGCATAACTTTTAGGCTGTTTTTAGATGGAGTTTTTACATTGGGCATTTTGTCCTTGAGACATTGCCTAAAAAGGCACTATGGAGGTGGCAAGTGCCTTAACCCATACCAAAATCCCAGGGGTGACAGATGAAGACCATCTATGGCAAAGCATCAAGGTCTGCTGATCATGCCATCCCAGTCTTACAGATACTGTATCCCATTAGAATGACACCAGAAACTAAGCCAATTATTGAAGTCAACCATTTTTTGTTTGTATTGAGACATCATCCTAGGTGAAGGTAAAATGCTACTTAACACTAAGGGCATACCTGCCTGAGACACATAGTCCGAGAGTTAAGTCATGTGTCTCTTCATACAGTACAGTGAGGTACATCTCAAGTTGTTCACACCAATATGTACTATGACAGAGTCATAACAGTACCTGTTGTTGAGAGGCTTGAGTGCATGTGTCACATGGTGGATCTTAGCACCTGACAGACAGCTGACCATGACCTTCTCCTTATCTAACCTGGTGAGATGGACATCTGTGTGTCTCATGATGGAATCACCTATGACTAATATGTTTGGTTTTGTGTTTTGCCTTGAGGGCTTGACAGGTGAGACACTGCTGCATGAGGTATTATGTGTACTGTGTTCTGCAGAGGAAGTATTATGGGTAGCATGCTTGTGTTTCTGTTTGGGAGGTCTCTGGTCTTTAGGTATGTTTCTGGTGAGGACCTCCACATATGCAGGATGTGTCATGTGGGTATGGGTGGAGTAGGAGATGAGGTGTCCATGCTAACAACCAGCTCGTTGTCATATGTACTGACTGGTGTGTGAGAGCACATGGAGTCAAGGTTGTTAATATAGTTGCATTTATCATGTTGAGGTTGTGTTGACTAGGAGTAAAGGGTTGTTGGTTAACATGAGGCAGTTGCTACACTGCCTCATGATGCCCATGTTGACCAAGCTGGCTGGAGAAGCTGTGGGAAATTGTCCATCCATAGTGTTAGGTACATTTATATGGCTGGGAAAAGAGGTCACACTTAGGAAGGGCTAGTGTGTGAAAGATGTGTTGGTACCTCTGAGGCTAGGCTTAGTGTTCCACCTGACAGTTCAGCAGAGCCAAGAAAAACCTATGGATGACCACAAGCAAAGTGTTAAGTGAAAATTTAACAAGTACGATGTTTGTGTATATAACCACAAATGGTAACCACTGCTATGCAGTAGTGCACAATGGTGCACTGCATGCAAACAAGTGAAAATGTAAGGCTTAAATAAAACAAGAAATAACCCTTTTAACTCAAACTAGCCAATAAGGATGTTCTCTCTGAGCTCTAGTTCAGTCATCCTTGATTAGATGGGAATAAGACAGCACTCTCTTCCCATAAGGGTGCAGAAGGGCCTTCTCCAACAAAGATTACTTGAATTTGATGTTCAGAAGTTACAAAACAGACCCAGAAACAGCAAACCTGGAACAGGGCTATGCTACAGCTGAACTGGTACAGTATACAGTAAAATGTAGCAAAAAAGAGTTCAGACAATTCAAACAGATAGTAGAATGCAAATACAATTAAAACTGCTATATAAGAGCAAAAACAGGCACTTATAGTTAGTTTGGAGCAATGGATGCCTCAGATCTTTCAGTATCTCAGTGAAGAACTGGTTTTAGTGCTAAAGTGGTACAAAACAGTCTAGATTCAGGCAGTCTGAATCCATCCTATGCTACAAAATGCAGGAGCACCAGATCACAATCACAACAGCAAAAAAAAAAAGACAGTTTAAATAAAACAGCAATTCAGTAGAATACTGTCCTCAATTTATGCAGGCTAGTGACAAGCAGTTATAAATGTGGCAGAATAAATGCAGTTGAACAGTTTTAAGCAAAAGCAACAAAATAAAGTAGGAAGAGGCACAAATACAGTAGGAGCAGCTGAATGATATATATTTTTAAGTAGAAAGGGAGGAAACAGAAGATAATTCAAGGTTAAGAAGCTAAGGGGTGGGTCTTCACAACTTATCTCACTGTACTCATTATAATGAGATGATGCATAGGGACTGAGAGGAGTGTACAATATCAAATTTATAATAGAGGCAGGCAGCTCAAAAGCCACCAAGCTTTAAGAACGCAACAACATTTTGCTGGTAGGTGGAAAAAACAAAAAGGAGACAGAGATCAGAACAGAGGTAAAGATTCAGTTCAGTAAGCCTAAAATACAGTTGCACAGTTTAAACAAATATTCAGCAAATATTGTTTTAGGTAGTCAGAAGTGCAGAAAACAGTTGAAAATAAGCACTTATCTTTTGCAGTCTCACAGCATGCTTTTAGAAAAGGGCAGAAGGCCAAACTCATTGCAGCTTTGAGCAAACAAGCACAAACCAGTTCAAACACTGGCTTCATTCCCGGAGTATTTTGGCTTTGTCCATATTTCTTGAGCTAAAAGTTTGAGAGATATACCCAGTTGTTGCGATTTTAAACTCAACCCTCAATGAAACAAGAACTGGAAGATTTTTCACTTGGTTTTCTATGGAAGTCATTGTTTCCCTTCACACATTAATTTGTAAGAATCTAAATCTTGTCAAAGGGAAGGAAAACAGTAGTTGTTACACTTCCACTCAAGGAGATGTAGCTGGTCAGAGTTCTGTGACTTTTTGAGGAAATTCCTTACCCTCCTCTTTAGGGTGTCCCCAGTTTGGTGTCTAAAATGCAGGCAGAAGTATTTCATTTCATTCATCATTTATCTTTTCCTCAGGGTAAATTATTTTAGTGATTTTATCAGCTCGGAGGAGGCTGCAGTCTAGTACTCTTCCCTGGCTGATGCAGTTGTCATCATCAACAATTACCTGACCACTGGTTTTGCAAGCTGGACATCAAGGCTGCTGTCCATTTGTTCACTATATGGGAACAGGATTAGCATCTTCTAGGAATCTACTCTGAAGAAAAAGCTTCATCAACAACACTCTGTCAATGGGCTGTTCCACAGCTTGAATGACTTTTGAAAAAGTTATGCACATTATTACAATGATGGTGGCAACAGAGACCCCCTGTCAATTAGTGATGCAATACTTGCATGACTTGTAGTGGTTGGTTCTGGTTTCAACAGGAGTATAGAATGACTTCACAATTTCACCCAACTTTGACAAGATCTAGGGGTGCCTCGGTAGTAGACAAGTTAGTAAGTCTGGACAAGTCCCTTCCTTAAGATTAGAAGCTGTCATGTGATGCAATTGTTTTTGTTTGCCTTTGGAAAAGCTTTGCAAGATTAGGTCTATCATAGACAAATTCCTTACAGCTCAGAAGGTCAGAGTTTCATCAGTCATGAAGTTTTTGGGTCTTATCAACTTAGATTTCTGGACTTCATCTCCTATCAGAGCCTTACAATATTTACAGCTAAAATCAATAAGGGTGATTGGAGAAAACATCAGGTCAGGGAAACCTACAGGGTAGAGGAAACCCTCATTATCTCATGGCAGATCTTATCAGGCTTCTATGGGGTGTCATTTTGGCAAGGAATTACACCTTTTTGCAAGCACTTCAGGATGACTAGGCATTGGGGCTTATTGAAAGGATGGATGGCTTTTGGCCCAATGACCTGGGTGCTGGCCTGAAGAAGCTAAAAGAACATCACATTCTAAGAATTACTACCAATTTTAGATGGTCTAAGTAGTAAAGTAGGATTTGTTATGCAATCAGAAGGAGCTCCTTCACTAAGACAAGCTGGTGGTTATTCAGCACTCAAAAAGAAGTAACTTAATCTAGGATGGCCCGATCTTTGGTCAGGAGTTTGGTTTTGCACAGTCACTATATTGACTTGTCATTTTCAGGCAAGCACATCCCTGATAAATTCAGTAAGCTAGCTATTTCTATTTCTTGTCCAAAAATTCACCTATTCTGTCATCTGTGTCCAGAGTCCTAGGCACAACTAACAGCCATCCCAGGACACCCTTGGCTGATTGGCTTTGTTCCATCAGAGTGGATAACAGCAACAGTTATCCTGTTACACAAAGGGGGTCCATCAAACAACCCTGGCAACTATAGACCCATAAGCCTTACCAACCTTATCTGCAAGGTGATGGAAAGAATCATCATGGATGTTATTAACAAGGACATAGGCGACCTCCAAAGTCTTGACCCAACCCAGTCTGGCTTTGTTAAGAGCAAGTTTTGTTTATTAAACTTGGTCGACTTCTTCAAGAATGTCACCAAAGCCCTGGATGAAGGCAAATTAGTACATACCACTGATCTTGACTTAGCCAAGGCCTTTGATACAATCCCCCACTCAGGTATCATTAAGAAACTCTTTCAGCTGGGGATTACTTGAATTTGATGCTCAGAAGTTACAAAACAGACCCAGAAACAGCAAACCTGGAACTGGGCTATGCTACAGCTGACCTGGTGCAGTATACAATAAAAGGTGGCAAAAAAGAGTTCAGACAATTCAAACAGATAATAGAATGCAAATACAATTAAAAGTGCTATATAAGAGCAAAAACAGGCACTTATAGTTAGTTGGGAGCAATGGATGCCTCATATCTTTCAGTATCTCAGTGAAGAGCTGGTTTTAGTGCTCAAGTGGTACAAAACAGTCTAGATTCAGGCAGTCTGAATCCATCCTATGCTACAAAATGCAGGAGTACCAGATCACAATCACAACAGCAAAAAAAAAAAAAAGTTTAAATAAAACAGCAATTCAGTAGAATACTATCTTCAATTTACGCAGGCTACTGACAAGCAGTAATAAATGTGGCAGAATAAATGCAGTTGAACAGTTTTAAGCAAAAGCAGCAAAATAAAGTAGGAAGAGGCAAAAATACAGTAGGAGCAGCTGAATAATGTATATTTTTAAGGAGAAAGGGAAGAAAAAGAAGATAATTCAAGGTTAAGAAGCTAAGGGGGTGGGTCATCACAAATTATCTCATTGTACTCATTATAATGAGACGATGCATAGGGAGTGGGAGGAGTGTCCAATATCAAATTTATAATAGAGGCAGGCAACTCAAAAGCCACCAAGCTTTAAGAACGCAGCAACATTTTGCTGGTAGGTGGGAAAAACAAAAAGGAGACAGAGATCAGAACAGAGGTAAAGATTCAGTTCACTAAGCCTAAAATACAGTTGCACAGTTTAAACAAATATTCAGCAAATATTTTTTTAGGTAATCAGAAGTGCAGAAAACAGTTGAAAATAAGCACTTATCTTTTGCAGTCTCACAGCATGTTTTTGGAAAATGGCAGAAGGCATAACTCACTGCAGCATTGAGCAAACAAGCACAAACCAGTTCAAACACTGGCTTCATTCCCCAAGTATTTTGGCTTTGTCTAGATTTCTTGAGCTAAAAGTTTGAGAGATATACCCAGTTGTTGTGGTTTTAAACTCAGCCCTCAATGAAACAAGAACTGCAAGATTTTTCACTTGGTTTTCTATGGAAGTCATTGTTTCCCTTCACACATTCATTTGTAAGAATCTAAATCTTTAATAATCCAGTGCGAAAACACCTATAAGTGCCCAAAAAAAACGAAGATTCCAAATGTAAATCCACGCATATAACCAGACATCCACTAGCAGTTAACCAGCCGCAAAATCTCTGAGTTATTTCGTATCTGGCTCAAACAGTACATAAATGCGATAAATGCGATAATAAGATGAAGCAGTTCCAAGTTTAATCCATAACTGACACGAACAACATGTAGATATATAACAAAACGTGAATGTAAAAATACAATAGTAACAGTGCAGAGTTAAGCGCTTTCACCCATTGACACAGGGTTTCATCAGAACTCATTAACTAACTGTTCACGAACCCTTAAATGACTTTTTTGGCGCCAATATAGTTTTAAAACCTTAAAGATATACCATAGCAAAATTGATTAAAACATTTGTGTGAATATGTATATAAACTTGTGTTTCATGTACAATAAAAAGAGCTAACTTTTATATTACTTAATGTGTAATGAAATGTGAATACAATAAAATCATGTGTACTCCGCTAGATATATATCATTACTACACTCTAAATTCCTGTGCTTTCCTAGAATGTAAATAAATGACTACGTGCATCCACTTGTATATAAATATTGAAATCTGTATATGAACAATAAAAAGCATATATTGTCCCTAATATAAATAAGCATGATATCCCTAATAAAATAAGTTAAATATAATATAATAATATAATAAAATATCATAATTAGACTATAATATACACACTTGGCATAATTAATAAAATTACTTGTACATAGATAATCAGTGCGTACAATTACCTGTGTAAAAAATGTTCTAGATTAATATAAATATGTATAAATTATTGATTCCAAAAATTAATGTTGTCTATAATGTCCCATTTAGCAATGATTTTGAAATTGTATTACTGCATGTGTATGAAAAATATAAACTGTGTAAAAACTGTATATGTAAAAACAATATATAGAACAGTATAAAAAATATAAAACACAACATTCTTTTATTGTGTTCTTAATGATACTTTTTTAAAAAGTCATTGTCAGTAAAAAACCCCGTTAATAAAAAGAAATGTTGTGTTCATTGAGGACTATATAATCTCATTATAATTTACATCTATGTAATCATATAATCTGGGGGCATGTCTAGAGATATGTATGATGTTAAAATTTTTAATAATACTTGGAATTTAATAAAGGTTTAATAGGTATGTGGTCATTTAAGCCTGGGGGAGTGGTGGCGTCTAAATAAATTTGCCACCATACTTCTTTGTAACTTAATAAACTTTTAATGTCTCCTCCCAAAGGGCTAGGTTTTAATATTTCTAAAATAATGAATCTGAAGTTGTGATTATCTCCTTCATTAAGAATGTGTTTGTATAAAGCATTATTTGTATCTTTAGTTTTGATACTGTAGATATGATCATATATTCTTTTCCTTAAATTCCTCTCTGTTTTGCCTACATAAAAACTAGAGCATATTTGACATATGCTTAAATATATGACCAATTTACTATTACAGTTCCCCAATTTGCTATATACACAACTTTTTAATTCGTTATTTAACTTAATAATGTGTTTGTCTGACATATATTTGCATTGTCTGCATGGCCCACATTTTAAGCTTGCATTTTCCCTTTTGTATTTATCAATCTTTTTGTCTTTTTTGAATTCCACCATGTTTTTTATATTACTACCCATCTTAAAAATAAAATTGGGTTTCATACCTATTACTCGTGTAATCTGAATGTCATTAAATATTAGATTCCAAGTATCACTAATAATGTGTTTGATATAACTAGCTGCCATGTTATACCAACGAAGTTATTGGTTATTCAGCATTCAAAAAGAAGTAACTTAATCTATGATGGCCCGATCTTTGGTCAGGAGTTTGGTTTTGCACAGTCACCATATTGATTTGTCATTTTCAGGCAAGCACATCCCTGATAAATTCAGTAAGCTAGCTATTTCTATTTCTTGTCCAAAAATTCACCTATTCTGTCATCTGTGTCCAGAGTCCTAGGCACAACTAACAGCCATCCCAGGACACCCTTGGCTGATTGGCTTTGTTCCATCAGAGTGGATAACAGCAACAGTTATCCTGTTACACAAAGGGGTCCATCAAACATCCCTGGCAACTATAGACCCATAAGCCTAACCAACCTTATCTGCAAGGTGATGGAAAGAATCATTATGGATGTTATTAACAAGGACATAGATGACCTCCAATCCCTTGACCCAATCCAGTCTGTCTTTGTTAAGAGCAAGTTTTGTTTATTAAACTTGGTGGACTTCTTCAAGAATGTCATCAAAGCCCTGGATGAAGGCAAATCAGTACATACCACTGATCTTGACTTAGCCAAGGCCTTTGATACAATCCCCCACTCAGGAATCATTAAGAAACTCTTTCATCTGGGGATTATCCCATACATCATTAGATGGGTAGCAACTCCACCAGTAGACCAGTTACCAGTGGTGTACCACATGGATCTTTGCTAGGCCCTCTACTATTTGGAATCTACTTCTTAGATGTCGAAGAAAAAGTAGGTGGCCTGCGGCTTTCCAGGTTCACAGATGACTACAATCTAGGTGCAATCAATGAGTCCCCCAATGATGTTAACATGATGTTAAAGTGTTGCAAAAGGGGCTAGCATAGACAAATGATTGGTGCCAGAGTCATGGTCTAAAATTAAATGCAAGAAATGCATCATTATCCCTTTTGACAAAGAAGTGGCCCCTGCAAATTTCATTATAGATACCACCCCCCTTGACCTAAAACATAGTGGTGTGAGACTTGGAAACACAGGTTGACAGCAATTGAAACATCAGTAACCATGTCTCCACAGTGGTAAGACAAGCCTTCTAGGTTGCACATCCCATAAATAAGGGCATTGCTTCCAAGACTAAGGATGTTATCACTCCTCTGTACTTGAACCTCATTAGACCACTGATTGAGTACAATGCTCCCTTTTGAATATACCTCACTAGACACCTGCAACAACTGGAGAGACCACAGAGGATTCTAATCAAGAAAATTGAGGCCCTTCAAAACATGACCTACACAGAAATACTGAAGATTCTGTCCCTGTACTCTCTATCCTACAGCCTGCTGAGAGGTGACTTGTGCCTTACCTACAGAGCAATCTCTGACCCTGCCCTAATGGAAATGCTGCATTTCCTCAAATCAAATGGGACAAGAGTCACTCCCTCCAGGGATCTCAAACTAGACTGTGACATAAATAGAACATGTTGGAGAGACAGATATGTCTCACAGAGATGGCTGCTCGTCTGGATTAAACTCCCACTTCACATGAGGCAGAGCCCCTCACTGACCCTATTTAATCATATCATTGACAACTGGATGGGAGACTGCAAATTCACCCTGGGGATGATAGCTATGTCCCTCATGAACAGGGACAGTTAGTGATAATCACTGATTCACTGTGCTAACAACAACCATCTAACCATGGTCAACTAGGGAACAGGGGTATTACATGGCTAGGCTTTTGTGACACTGCCAGTTCAGATATCTGGAATTTTGTAAATAATTCTATGTCATTTGTGAATATTGATATGATTTATACAGAACTGTACTATGTCATTTGTGAATATTGATATGATTTATACAGAATCAAATGTTATGTACTGAGCTTCAAGAATTTAACCACAACATACTCTGCTGGAACACAGAAACTTACATAACTTCAAGAAAATAAGTTAGAATTAAGTGTTTTATGATGTGCTATAAAAGCTAGTTAATGCAGCAAGGATATGTGCTGTCTAGAGCTAATTTTTTTTCTATTGTCTTGAAAAAGAAATAATTACTAGGTTTCAAATGTAAAACCATTTTATTGTTTTACGGTTTCCAGGTTCTGCAAACTTCTGAGAGAGATTACTTCTAACACAGAGATGTTAGGTTCTGTTAGCCTGGGAACTGAAGGCAGGTGATAAGGAGTGATGTCATCCAAACTGCCCAAGCAGTAATGTTTGATATTAATTTAAGAACTCTCACAGAGAGAGACTTGGCATTTTGTATCTTGTCTTAGACCTAGAAACATCCATCATCACACTTCTAAGAAGCCTGCATGTTGCTCTGTAAGTAAGACTTAGGGCATAGTATCTCTCTTACATATAGATAGGAATATAGTAAAGATTAGTTTAGATGTTTCCTCTATTCATTTGAGACTGTCCTGCAATGTTGTTTTAAAATATTTGCTGTGATTCTGAACTCTGCCTTTACTGTATTTTTTGAGTATTGTCTTTTTTTTATTATTTGTTATTAAATATATTTAAACCTGCCTTTGTACTTAATATTTGTGAGACCTATTTAAGCTCTTAGAGTACTTGGATATATACTTGGTGACATTGTTCAGGCCACTCCTAAATAACCTTTCAAGTCATGGTCACACTTACCATTTGGATAATAGTAACTTTACACAGTAGGATTGGTCACCCTTTGGGAAGGGGCATAATGTAGCTGATAAGGGGTTATGGTGGCAGTGATAACTACCTTATGATCTGGGCAGAAGGGGCCATAGCTAGCAAACCTGTGCCAGCCTTCCCCAGGTGTGTGTTTGTATATAAATCAAATCTCAAAGTGTGTGTGTGTGTGTGTGTGTGTGTGTGTGTGTGTGTGTGTGTGTGTGTGTGTGTGTGTGTGTGTGTGTGTGTGTGTGTGTGTGTGTGTGTGTGTGTGTGTGTGTGTGTGTGTGTGTGTGTGTGTGTGTGTGTGTGTGTGTGTGTGTGTGTGTGTGTGTGTGTGTGTCAGCTACTTGGGCAGGGACATGAAGCACTGGTTGGACAGAGAGAGTGTTGGGAGGACTTGGCTTAAAACCCTGGCTAAGTACCCAGCTCTATAGCTGTGCCAGTGGAGAGTCTTATTGGAGAACTGGAGAAAGAGGAAGAAACCAGTCCCAGATTGACTGTGATCTTTGTGTGCTTTTAAGGGAAATTGTACTTTACTGTGTGTGTACTTGTCATCCTCCCATTGTGTACATCCTTCGCTGTTGCCAGTGGTGAGGATTGAGGCTCCTTGTTTACTTGGCCAGTGCAGGGATGTCACATATTAATTTGTGGACCACGGTGGGATATCCACTTCACATATTAATTGTTTGATAGTGGTGAGTTAGCCACATCACATATTAATTGGCTTGCAGTGGTATAGATATTGAATCCCTGTAGCCTGTGTACAGTGGTCACTGAATGTATTTGTACAATCAGCCTTGCAGTGAACATTCAGAGTTAACATCACAACTGTTTATTTTTTTGTTAGCTTAGTTAGTCAGGGAGAGCAGGCACGCATGTCAGCAGAGGAGTATGGCAAGCTGACAAGGAGCCAGTTGGCTGAAATGTGCCAGGCTAAAGGACTGGTGCATACCAACCTGATTAAAGCAGACATAATTGCAGATTTAGTCACAGCTGCATCACAGACTAGCAGCCAAGAGGACAATTAGACTGGCCTTGGAGCTGTACAACTCTCAGAAAATGTACAGCTCAACCTTTCCACAGAGGACTTAAAAATCTATCTGGAGTTAAAGAGACTTGAGCTAGAGGCCAATCATTTGGAAATAGAGTCAGCAGAGAGACTGAGACATCTAGAGACTGAGGAAAATGAGAAACTGTAACACCTGGAAGCTGAGGGAAGGAGAGGGAGATGCATCATGAATAGGAGATGCTGACTTCACCAGAATCATGGAGATAATGGGGAAGGGAGTAACCGAACCCCAAAAACAACAAAGGTCAGTAAATTTCTTCCAAAACTGACAGAGGGGATAATTGTGCTAGTTTTATTCATATATTTGAGAGGGTATTTAAACAGTATAATGCTGACCAAGGGCTGTGGATATAGTTCCTGACCCCTTTACTCCGCGGTAAAGCTGTAACTGTAATTTTTAAATTGTCTGGTATTGATTGTTTAAATTATAATGTTGTAAAGAACTGTCTTTTAGAATGTTTTAAGTTAACATCTGAAGCTTATAGGAAAAGGTTTTGTGAGCATAGACGCAAGATGGACAAACGTGTGTGTGAATATGTTGTTGAACTAAGCATTTATTTTCATAGGTGGGTGAGTGGATGTCAGGTCACCACTTTTGAAAGGTGGCTAGACCTCTTGGTGAGGGAACAAGCCCTTAGCACTTTGCTTGAGGACATGAGAATCTGGTTAGCTGATTGACAATGCAATACTGCAGATGAATTGGGGAAGAAGGGAGACCTATACCTAGCAAGCAGGGCATCACTGCACATGAAAGGGACACCCAGTCTTGCTCATGGGTCTAAAGGAACCCATGGTATGCAGCCCAGACTGCCCCACCAGAGTCTGCCAGTAGCAGGGGAAGCCACTAGTCCAGGTACACATCCAGGACCAAGGGTTAAATATTTTAAATGTGACCAGTGAGGCCATGTAGCATACAGATGTCCAAGGAGGCAAGGTGGGGAACAGAAGGTGGGAGAGCCAGTAAGTAGAAAGGTCAAAATACCAGCAGTAAGCTGTCTTGAGACAACAAGGGTACAAAACTACCACAAGAGGTTATAGCCTATCTTAGTGAATGGGAAAGATGTCATGGCTTTGAGAGACACAGCCTGTGACCTGTCCATTGTGAAGCCTGCAGTGGTTACAGAGAAGCACTACTGCCTTGAACAGTCTACTCCAGTCAGGGCTTTAGAAGGGACCCCATTCCAAATACCTCTGGGTAGGCTTCACCTTGACTGGGAGGATGGAAAAGGAAGTAAGCAAGTAGGTGTGTTTGAGGATATCCCTGCAGATGTCCTGATAGGGAATGATTTTGATAATGCAGTACTCTTTGTGCATGCAGTTACACTCCATTAGGCTTGGAGACAAGCATGTGGGTCTGGTAGCCTGGGGGAGACACATACAGACCACACACTTACAGCCAAGCCTGGTGAGGTGGTTACTTCAGGGAGGGAGCTGCCCTGTATCAGTGAGACTGAAGGTGATCCACAGCTGCTTATGGGTACTGATGTTCCTTTGGACAGAGTGACTGCTAGGGCAGTGGTGAGCAGTAATAGTACCTAGGCTGACAGTGAGGCACCGCTGCCAAGAGGATGTCAGACTTTATGTGGAAGGGGAGCTAGGATGGGTTACAAAGAGAAAGTTGAGACAGGCTCAGCCCTCAGACCCTACATTACAAGGCCTGAGGGAGGTAGCTAATGAGGCACCTGATTCTCAAGGGAAGGGGGAACCTGTGTACTGGGACAAAGGGTTACTGTGTAGAGAGTCGACCCCTGAGAGAGGGTTAGAGGGTGAGAGAATATAGCAGTTGCTAGTGCCCATAGCCTACCATCTGGAACTTTTAGCCATATCCTATGATATTCCCTTTGCAAGTCATATGGGCATAAAGCATAGAAAGAGATGTATTGTGCAGAACTTCTATTGGCCTGGGATTTCCAGATATGTAACAGGGTACTGCAGGACCTGTGAGCATTGGCAAAAGGTAGGCAAGGCAGGAGACAAGGTGGAATCTCCTTTTGTGCCTTTGCCTGTGATTGTGTAGCTATTTCAGAGGGTAGCTATGGATATTGTAGTGCCTCTGTGTTCCCCAACCTCCACAGGGAAGAAGTATATAAGAGTGGTAGTAGATTATGCTACCAGATACTCTGAAATGGTGGCTCTGTCCTATATTGAGGCAGAAAAGGTGTCAAATGCTTTGCTAGAGATTCTCAGCAGGGTAGGTTTCCCAAAAGAAATACTGACTGACAGAGGTGCCAATTTCATGTCAGATCCTCTGGCTTGTCTGTGGAAGTGCTGTGGGGTGAAGCACCTGAAGACCACCCCCTACCACCCCCAGACTTGTGGTATTTTTGAGAGGTTAAACTTACACTCAACATTAGGGTGGCCTAATGGTTAAGGTGTTTGCCTTATAAACACAAGGTGCAGGGTTTGAGTCTCACAAGGGATAACTGGCTAAGCTTAATATGGCTCGCAAGGGCAGGTAGCTTAGTACTAATCTATGAACCTATGAACCTATGAACATGATGCTACTGGCATTTCCAGACCAGTTTAAGAGGGAGTGGGACAAATACTTGCCCCATCTGTTGTTTGCTTACAGGGAGGTGCCCCATGAATCCACAGGTTTTTCACCCTTTGTGTTGTTGTATAGGGATACGGTGAGGGGACCTCTAGATTTGATTCGAGATGCGTGGAAGGGTGAGTGTGAATCCCACAAGGGGTCTGTTGTGGCATATGTCCTAAACCTCAGGACAAGGGTCAGGGAACTCATGGGCTTGGCCCAGGCAAACCTGGTAGAAGCCCAACAGCAGAAAAATGTCTGATATGACAGGAATGCTTGAGCTAGAGAGTATGCTGTAGTGCAGCAGGTAATGGTTCTCATTTCTGTCAGACACAACAAGCTGCAGGCAGCTTGGGAGGGACCCTACATGATGGTAAGGAAGATCAGTGATGTTAACTACATAGTAGGACTGCTAGGTCAGGAGGCAGTGGCACAAATTGTAGTATGTTAACATGATGAAACCTTACCATAGGGAGGCCCTTGTGCTGCATATTTGAAGTGGATAGCAGGAGGAGCCTAAGGGGGATCTGGTGACTGATCTCCTCAGTGAGGCTTGGAGTGAGACCTCAGTGGAAGGGGTAGTGATGTCCCAGCAGCTATCCCCTACCCAGGTTTGAGAAATCCAAGCAGTGTTACAGGAGTTTGGAGACATGTTCACCCAGAAACCAGGGTGCACCCACCTAGTGCTGCACCACATGGATACAGGACCCCAAAGGCCTATTAAGCAGGCCCCATATAGGGTGCCTGAGAGAGCAAATAGACTCTGAGAGAGGAGATAGAGGGAATGTTGGAACTAGGGTAATTCAGGACTCCAGCAGTCCCTGGGTGGGTGAAGGATGGCAGCACCAGGTTCTGTTTGGACTACAGGAAATTAAATAGTCACACAGAGTCAGATGCTTACCCCATGCCAAGAACAGAGGGGCCCTAGAGCAGCTAGGTGGGGCTAAGTATTTTGCCACTATTGATTCCACCAAATGTTACTGACGGGTGCCCTTGACTCCCAGTGCTAGAGAGAGGTCAGCCTTTGTGACTCCTTTTGGCTTGTATGAGTTCACAAAGATCCCCTTTGGGATGAAAAATGCTCCAGCGACTTTCCAGAGGCTGGTAGATCATATCCTATCAGGAGCAGTAGATTCTGCCCTTGTTGACCTAGATGATTTGGGTCTATATTATGTTGCCAAATGCTGTTTATAGTGAATACAGTGACATCCACCCATAAACAGTGAAAAACCTCTAATACGAATGGCCAGGTCAGCAATTTTTCTCCTAGGAAAAAAAATCACTTGGCCATCGCCATGAAATTGCCTTTTACCCCACTGTAGTGCAATCTCAGATTTAGCATATTTAGTTGGGGGTGGAGGGCACAGCCTCCCACTTTGTAGTGATTTAGGTGTTGTGTCATGTTTGGGTATTCTGCCGATTTTTTTCCTAGGAAAATAAAATCACTAACCTGGCCGTTCGCGTTAGTGTGTTTTTGCTGTTTATGGTTCAGTGTTGCTTTATTCACTGCAAACAGCTTTTTGCAACATAATATAGACCCGATGATATTGCCTTCTACAGCCATTCCTGGCAAGAGCACCTTCAACATGTCAGGGAGGTGCTGGGCAGACTACAGAGGGCAGGGTTGACCATTAAGCTCAGCGAATGTCTGGTGGGTATGGCAGAGGATTCCCACCTGGGATTTAGAGTAAGGAGTAGTATGATCTGGCCAGAACCTTCTAAAATGGAAGCCATTCATTCATGGCCTGCCCTTGTCACCAAAAAACAGGTGAGGGCATTCTTAAGGACAACGGGGTACTACAGAAAGTTCATCTCCAGTTATAGTACCATAGCTGCTCCTCTCACAGACCTAACAAGGAAAAACAGGACAGATAAGGTAGTGTGGACTCCAGCATGTGAGCAGGCATTCCAGAAGTGTAAAGGAGCTTTGGGAGGTCCCCCTGTGTTAGCCAGTCCAGATTACAGCAAAGAATTTGTTGTGCAGGTGGATGCTTTAAACCATGTGGTGGGGAGCTGTACCTAGCAGGTTTCCTCAGAGGCAGAAGAGCACCTAGTGGCATATCTCAGTCCTAACCTCCAACCCAGGGAGAAATTCTATGCAGCTGTAGGAAAGGAATGTCTAGCCATAGTGTTGGCACTGCAGAAATGTTTGCTTTATCTGTATGGAAGGAAATTCACTGTAGTTACAGACCACAATCCCTTAACATGGCTACACTGAGGCAGCCAGCAAAATGCCAAGTTACTAAGTTGGAGCCTAGGGTTGCAAGCATATGATATGACAATGCAGCACTGCAGTGGGGTTAGGAATGCCAATGCAGATGGGCTCTTAAGACAGAGAATGGAATAAAGTATTCCCAGATAGGCTCAACCCTATCAAGCAACATTTCTCAAGGGTCACCTGAAAAACTAGCTTGAGTTTGTTTGTTTTTTTTTGGGGGGTGGGGTTGTGAAACTGCCAGCCCAGCTATCTTGAATTTTGTAAATAATTCTGTCATTTGTGAATATTGATATGATTTATACAGAACTGTATGTTATATACTGAGCTTCAAGAATGTAATCACAGCATACCCTGCTGGAACATAGAAGCAAAACTTCAAGCAAATAAGTTGAAATTAAATAGTGCTTTATGATGTGCTATAAAAGTTAATTGATGCAGGAATGAGACAGGATGTCTAGAACTAGAAGTTTTTTTATTGTCTTGAAACATAAATAATAGGTTTTGTCTTGAAACATAAATAATAGGTTTTGAATGAAAAGTGTTTTATTGTTTTATGAATTTCAACTTCTGCAAAGTTCTGAGAGATATGCACTTCTAACACAAAGATGTTGTTTTTTGTTAGCCTGATAACTGCTTGATATTAATTTAAGAACTCTCTCAGAGAGAGACTTGGCATTTTGTATCTTGTCTTGGATATAGAAACATCCATCATCAGCACTTCTGCCTGTGTGTTGCTCTGTAAGTAAAACTTAGTGAATAGTATCTCTCTTAGATATAGATAGTAATATAGTAAAGATTACTTTAGATGTTTTATGTATTTATTTGCGACTGTCCTGCAATGTTGTTTTAAAATATTTCCTGTGATTCTGATCTCTGCCATTACTGTGTTGTTTGAGTATTGTCTTATGTTTTTATTATTTATTATTACATATATTGCCTCAAAGTAAGACGCTGTCCGGTTCGATTCTCAGCTAGAGTGTCTTCTGCATGAATGGGTGTAGCTTCGTTGAAGGTTGTGCATCAGGCCTGGCAAGCCGGTGCGTAAAAATCAACTGCCAATCATTAGCAGACCGGAGTTCCGCTCTGGCGACCCCTAACCGGGAAAAGCCGAAAGACACAAACAAACAAACAATTAAATATATTTAAACCTATCTTTATGGTGTGACATTTGTGAGACCTATTTAAGCTCTTAGCATACTTGCATATGTACTTGGTGACACTGTACAGACCACTCCTAAATAGCCTTGCAAGTCTTGGTCACACTTACCATTTGGATAATAGTAACATTACACAGTAGGATTGGTCACCTTTTGGGAAGGGCCTTAAAGTATTGATAAGGGGTTGTGGTGGCAGTGATAACTACCTTATGGTCTGGGCAGAAGGGGCCATAGCTAGTAAATGCCTTTCCCAGGTGTGTGTTTGTGTATATATTAAATCTCAAAGTGTGTGTGTGTGTGTGTGTGTGTGTGTGTGTGTGTGTGTGTGTGTGTGTGTGTGTGTGTGTGTGTGTTAGCTACTTAGGCAGGGACACAAAGCACTGCTTGGATAGAGAGAGTGTTGGGGGACTTGGCTTGGAATCTTGGTTAAGGACTCAACACTATAGCTGCGTCAGTGAGGAGTCTTATTGGTGATCTGGAGAAAGAGGGAGAAACCATCCCCAGACTGACTGTGATCTATGTGTGCCTTTAAGGGACATTGTACTTTTACTGTGTCTGTACTTGTGGTCCTCCCATTGGGTACATTCATCACTGTTGCCATTGGTGAGGATTGAGGCTCTTTGATTACTAGGTCAATGCATGGGTGTCACAGCTTGTTAAGGCCCTAGGACCATTAGCCTAGTAACCTCCTTTGAACCTATGAACCTATGGAAAAGATTGGTGTTGTTGTTGGTTAGTAAATCCTGAGCTACTAGCACTAAAATAGCTTATGGTTTGTTTTTACTATTTTGAGAATTTTTCTTTACTCTTTCTCGCAATGAACATAATGGTTTCCTCTTCTCATTGCTCATTATATAATCTGAAAAACAACTTTAAGCAAGTTGTTATTCATTTGTCTGATCTCAGCTTGTTTTCAGGCTTCTGAAAGGTTGGGACAAGGTTTGCGTGGAGACAATTGACAGAGGCCCAATGGGAAGGGAGTCTTGGGCTAGTTATCAAAGAAATCCAATTATTGTTCAAGGATTCTCTCTCTATATCAGTTTGCACCTCCCTACTTTGTTCCTGATACACAGGCACCTTCAGATTCAGTGAGCTTCTGTCCCCCTTCAATGGAAGGATGTAGTCTTAATGTAGGATTCAGTCAGGATATGGAGCCACAGATCAAAGATGGATTAAGCTGTTAAAGGCCAAGACGTATTCATGCTTAGCTCCCTTTTCAGTGTCATTTGCTCATTTTTCTGGTTAAATTCTCCTCCGTATTACTTTCTCATTCCCTTCTGTTGGGAATCCAATTTTCTGCTTCTCAGAGGGATGGGCTAGTCATTGATTCATAAGTAATTACTAGCTGTATAGAACAGGGGACCACTGAGGAGCCTAGCCCAAATTCCCTGTTTCTCCAAACAATGTCTGCTTATGTGACTTGCTCAAGGTCACATATTAAGGAAATGAAGGCTGAGGGAATAAAACTCAGTACCACAGGATCTACAGCTAACAGTCTTACTCTACACCAATAATCCAAAATTTAAACCATGTATTGGGTTTAATTCTAGCTAGTCAAAGGGTACCATTCAAAGGCTTCTCCTGCTAGTCTTTTCATATCATCATGGCCTTCGACTCATTCAGAGAAGGTCAACCCATTCAATTAACTAACATGGTTGGCTGTTGGTCATCCTCTTCTTTTTTGAGTTATGTACATTAGTTAATGGTGGTACCATAAGAAGCTTCATCTATTTTCAAATTCTTGGAAGATCTTGATATTGGGCCATTCTTTGGTTTTTCAAGTTTCTGTTAGAGAAAAAGCATGTGTTAATGGTGTGAACTTGGGCTTGTATCCCTCCCTCCCTGCCTCTATGAGGTAATATGGAAGTTATTTTTTTGGCTTTATCAGCTGAAGATTTTCCCAGGTTCATAGATGTTATTCAGCAGCAGCTGGATCACACTAGGTGGCTGATTATTCACATAGAAGGTAATGACTTCTGCATCATTCTGAGGAAGAAGCTTTTGTCATGTATACTGAAAGTTCTGCTGAAATTCAACCCCATCTTTCTAGGAGCTCACATTGTATGCTAGACTATTATTCTACAGATGTTTGGATCAGAGGCTAATTCCCAGACATGTCTTGAATCATCTTCAAAATGTTTGAATCACTGAGTGTCCAGATACACATCTACTGGGTTTTACAATTTTTAAACATTGGGAATTCATGGACATGATCCAGTTTAGTTTGTTTCAGATAGGATATACTTCTTTCCACTTGGTTTGGACATCTTTATGTGAGGTTATTTTGTTGTGTCAATGAGATTTTGGATTCCATATAGTTATTGCCCATCTGCTTCTTTTCAGTGTTTAGTTTGATGACTATGTGATTAAAGACAATATTGTTCAACTATTTAAGCAACTGTGCACATTATTATTTTTCAAGTCCAAGTCCTGCTATTTATTCCAAGTGGCATCCTTTTCCTCTTCAGTTTAAATATTCTTAGAATTATCAGTTCATAAATTACCTTCAGGGCTCTCAAATTTCCTCTTTTGGAGGTAACGTTCCTAATTTCAAATCTGATTTACCCATCCACATGATATACCTATTCTTTGAGTTATATCCCTATTTTCAGGCTTTGCTTTACCATTTCAGTTTTCTGACTCTCCTCATCACACGTTATTTTTGAAGATGTCTAGTATATAGAAAACCACATTACATAACCAACATAGTGGCAGCAATAATTTAATGAAAGAAAGCACACAATTCTTACATCTACCTTTTTCAGAAGCAAAAATAAATTGCACTGTGCGGTATAATTTTACAATGCAGTTCATTAATGTCTACAGATTTACAATGTCAGTTGTATAAAGTGCTTTTATTTTTCCATCATTTTATCTCTGTCTGTTTTTAAAACATTTGTTTTTAAGTAGTATTCTGCATTGCTAATGGAAAAAGGAAGAGTTATGTGTTGTTTATATTCAAATTTTATGCTGATTAGATGCCCAGATTTTTGGCATACCTGTACCTACCTTTCAAGAGCCATTGTTTCTATTTTCATTGTCTGTAGGCTGAGAGGTATGATCATCTTATAAAGTAAACACTGAGCCATATTTGTAACTTGATATTATTCAGGATTACTCTGCATATGAATAATGAGTGTACAAGAATGTTAATGATGTTGTTTTGATCATAATGAATTTTAGGTTTTTATGAGCTTGACAGTTCTGAATAATAATTGATAGTGTGTAATCAGTATGCACGCTGCAAAGACAATGATTCAGTGTCTGGATCTTGTTGAACAGTCAGGAAAGGGGAGGAGAAGTTTTACAACCTTGTGGGTGGGCAGTTGCTGGTCTTTCCCATTTTAGTTCCCCTATTCTTTCATGGGCCATTTGGGTTACATGTGAGACCTTGAGCAAGTGATGCTTCTCATGACTCAAGAATGCCAAGGGGGTTTGAAGTTTAGCATTTTTATTGAATGATTGTGATGGCATTGGGGCATACCACCCAGTAATAAGCCTTCCTGTGTGCTGGAATTATTATAGCTTGTTTGTTGACTCTGAAATTTGAGGTAAGTTTGGGTACTGTTTTGGAATTAATAAAATTGGTCACAAAAGATATCCTGCCTAGTGTTTTACTGGAGAAGAAGGCTCCTAGAAAAATATATCTAAAACAATGGGGTGAATTCATGAACATCTACATTAAGTGTTGCTATCCTGTTCTCATCTCTAGAGGACTATTTAGTATTAATTAAATGGCTCTATACTTAGTGTAGAGCCTCAAAACAAGGCAGAATATGGTAATGAGAGCATAAGTAGCTGATTTACATGCTGATTAACCTGTCCAACATTGTAGAGATATTCAGGAACCTATAAGGTAAGTGTGTACATCGAGTGCAACAATTTGCTCTGAAATACAAATCCCTCTGGAATGCTGCCACAAGTACACTTAGAAAAAAAAAATGTTAAAGGTTGCAGGTAACCCAGCAGTTTTTGTGACTCACACATATGGCATACCTGTGAGCTGTACACAAGGTTTGCTAGGGGTGAATTTCCGCAAGATACTCTAGATGGTGATGCAGGTTATGCACTTGAACCTTGGCTTATGACACCCGTGAGAAGTCCACATTGTCCCACTAAGCAAGGACACAATGATGTCAACTTCAAACTAGGAATATCACAGAACATGTATTAACTTGCTCAAATCAAGGTTCTAGTGTGTAGATACATCAAGAGGTGATCTGCAGTGCTACCCAGAAACTTCTATCCAAATACATACAGACTGCGCCATGTTGCACAATAAAATTCTCAGGAAACTGCTTCAGTAAGGACAACAAGGGGCAGGACCACTGTTATGGTCATCAAACCCAGCCGATGCAGATGAGGAGTCTGAGGGAGAACTAGCAGCTGCAGATGCTGCTTACAGATGTAGGCACATGCAATATGCCAGGGCTCTGGCCAAGAGGTGAAGGACAGTACACACACACTGACTACCTAGGTGATAACCTAAGAGAATACGCACATAAAAATATTAAAACTGATGTCTGCACAAGTCTACAGCCTTTACTTAACCATGTAATGGCTGGGTTTTGTTAGCATCAGATAGAGGCAACCTACAAGGGCACAAAAAGAGGCATATAATTGTTTATTGTCATATGCAAATACTTACATGTCCCTAAGCTAGAACATATCCCAGGTGTACAGTAATGGCAATGATAGCTTATGACTGATGCTTAAAATATGCAACTATGGATTTTGCCCTACAATGTGCATCAAGCATTTCAGATGACCACTGTATCTCAACCCGTGTAGAGGTCAATGGTAGCATCATTTGCACAAATACCAGTAAGCAATACTTAAATATCTACTTTGACTGCATTACTAAGAATATTAACAGAAATACAATGAGGGTCAGTATTTACATAACATAGATGTTGGGGTATTACCTGAATGTGAGTCATGTCTCTTAAATAAGCTGCCATAATGACAATGGGTAGGACCACAGCCAAGTGGCCTTCTATGTCTGAGTGTGAATACCACAATGGGGCATTGGAAGTAGTGCCACTACAGGAGCAGGATCTTGCATGGCCACTCTGCAACGCTGGGTAATATAGCTGCTCTCTGGCCATGTGGAAGCAGTCCCTCCAACATTAGATGTTCCATTCCAGGCACTCCCTGATTAGTGGGTCATTCATTCTCTTCAAGGAGTTACCCACATGATTCAAGCAGTCCTACACTTCAGAATGCACAATGTGTAGTACTCACACTATCTCTCCCAAGGCCCTGGCAAAACATGTCTTTTCCTCCATGATGGTCCAACACAAATGTCATGCGACAGTTATTGACACATAAATGTCAGGAGGAGGGTGGACAGCAGGCTTCCTCTGAGCACCTCTACCAACCTGCTTGTGTGGCACTTAAGCCTCAGGGTGGCTATAGGGAGAATCAACCAGCTCTGCAACTGAAGTAACCACACTACCCTCAGACTGCCCTATGTTTGAGGTCTCTCTGTCATGGGTCTGTGAAGGCATACTAACTGTGTCCAAAACAGGACAGGAGATATTGGAGGCACAAACTCAGTGGCAGACTGACCCTCTGGTCCCCCAGACTGTGCCTCCTCATTGCCACCATCTTCATCATAGGCTACTGATACTCTGACATCAAGTGGTAGGAGATCCACAGTGCCACTGTCAGGATCATCTATTATAACAAGTAAGCAACACAACAAAGAAAGAGAAGTACAATAAAAACTCACAAAGCAGAAAAAGCTACCAACAAAACAAAATCACTGGGCCAGAGACAGACTTTAGTTTAGCGCTTTTGTCCTGTTTATTACATAACTTCTTCAGAAAAACCATTACAACACCATTCACTTCCTTTTATATAGTATAAATGAAGTGAATGGTTTTGTAGTGGTTGTTCTGAGGAAGTTCTCTAATAAACGGGAAGAGAAGTACAATACAAACTGATCAAACTTATGCTATGTAAAGTGTATATTAAAAACTAACAGATGCTAATGCAATGAAAAAAAATACTTTCATATATACGTACATCTATGTACATTAATAAGAATAAAAATGGTGTGCTTACCATGTGTACGTGGTCATACAAACTCAGAACCAGATGTGCCTGCATATAAGAAAGGGAAATGAAACACTGCTGATAAGCATCACAACTCAAATTGACACAAGAAACAGAAAATAATCTCCTTGGCAGCTGCAGAACAAAAAACATCTCACACAATAGTTTACTGTCCAGTTAACTCTCTCTCCTCCTCCTCATCTCTCTCTCTCTTACTGCCTCTTCTATTACACCCTCCTCACTGTCTCCCTCTCTCTCTTTATATATATATATATATATATATATATATATATATATATATATATACAAATACACACATGAGGATAGATGGAAGTTCTACAGTAGACACACTTGGGTTGTCTTCCACATCACTCTCAACTTCAATGATTCTGTGTGAGTCCTGTTCTGAGCTGTCTGGATATCTGACAGTGGACAGGAACTCATCAGTTTCATTTAGCTATGGGTTGGTTGCAGGATCACAACCACAGTCAAACATTCCTGGCCAATTGCAGCTACCCTATGTCTCACTTGTGTTATTATATTGCTGGCCTTAACTCTTATTTTTGGGTAGGTATGACCATGATATCCTTCCATATTTTCTTTGTTGATCACTTGCTCCTGGATACAGTCATAGGAAGGCTTGTCATCTGTTTCTGTCTCTAAGGTGAGTAACCTGTGTCAACATGCTGCCTGGATAATCACTTCATTATCGGCATCACTATGTGGCAGTTTACGGGGTGCAGATATCTTGGGTACCATAGCCCTATATGAGATGAAACAAAAAAGGAAAAAGAAGACTCTGTCACAGCTGATTGTTAACAAATCAAATATGTATGAATGTCTGCATCTGTCATTCACAAAATAATTGAAAAGTAAGGCTTATATGAGTACACACAACTTAATACAGTATCCCCCCACCCCAGCAAAAAAAAAAAAAAACAAAAAGAAAATAAAAGCAATTGCTGATAGTATGTTAGGAGAACAATAGTTATGTAACTGTAGTAAATCGCAGCATTAACTAAAATCATGTACACTTTTCATGAAAAATAGATACAACTTTTCTGAGATATCCACTTCCATGGAGGGTAGCCAGGTTTATATCAAGGTAGTAGGCATGACTAGTCACTCCCAATTAATCATTAATACAATACTGGCTTTTAAATGGTGGTTTTGCATTTGTGGTCACACCTGAGTGCTGTACTTCATGTGTGGTCTAAACTGTAACAACTGCCTGCTACATTCTAGCAAAGAATTTGATACAGTTTAAAAGTAGAAAAAAAAAAAAAAATTTTAAAAATGGAGTACTCTACCTCTCTATGCAGACAAGGTATAAACTGTAGCAACTGTTTCCTACATTTGTAGAAAATGGCTTGTTACAGTTTTAAAAAAATATGTTGAGGGAGAGTTGAGGGCAGGGCACAGAAATGGGACTTGAAGGTCTGGGTCAAGAGAGGGGGGTGTATTGTACATTTGGCCATGTAGTTGGTGTGCCAGTAAAAGGACTGTTTTTTTCTCTCTTAAATGGAAGAGCTGCAGGGTCATAGATCCGCAATGTATTGATCGGCTTATTACAGTGAAGGGTTTTTTTTTTTGGTCTCTTCATTTGAAGAGCAGGGGGTGGACATGAGAGGGACACAAAGCAGCATTGTAACAAAGCAGAGTAAATGTGATAACAGGCTGAGCTGAGATAACAGCAAGCACAGTGGATACATTAGGGTCTATTCACATACACTGCAATTATTTATTTATTTATTTATTCAAATAGAAATTTTATTGATTTTGGTTTAAAAATATAACAGAAAACAAAACAATTGCAGTTTAGAACAGTACATTAATACAGCAGAGATCACAAGTGCAATTACTGAATACATGTATATACATGTATGTATGATAACCAACAGTACTGCTGTATCCCCCACTTGAAATGAACTCTACAGTTGTTGTCATACACATCAGAAAGGGCATGTTTTGCCATTTGTTGTCATATGGCAACCATAGAAAGGGGAGACATTACCTATAAACATGCATTCGTTAAGCATGTGCTGTATACTCATGTACATCATAAACAGTAATATAATAACACTCAAAATACAAACATGACAAATGACAACACAAATCTGATGACATTTCAGTAGTTCAAGGTCTCATTCATAAATGGAGTGCAACTACTACATGATTATACTGGACATGGTCACAAGAAATTACAGCTGACACTGCCATAACAGTATGCGAACAACACAAATGCATAAAAAGTGTCCAGTAATACTTAATGATGAGCTTGAATCATACCATACGGAAAGACATGCTATTTAAGTTCTCATGTCTTATAGTTGTACTTCAGTGTGAAGAAACGAATTGCAGTAAGATGTAAATGCTTGGATGAAGGTATGCAATACAGAACATTATTATTTGGATATTAAGTAATACCTGTGAACAATCATTGACATATTCAAAATTTGTATCTTATCTGACTTGAACATGTGAGGACAGATATCAGAAACCTGTGTATCATCCTCTGATGCCACAGAAATAGGCATACAATGTGTCATGATGAACACACTTGAAGGGCTTACAGCACTTTCTTTTTACAGTGGGTATGGATCCCCTACCTTGGAGAGTGCTGCATTAAAATGTATCCCCCTGACTGTGCTATAAATACTTTCTTTCATAAACCATTCCTGTGTGACACATGCAGAATAGACAGATGTTACCAGATTCAAACCACTACCTATCATACTACACACTCTACAAAGCTATGCATTGATCACTTTTGCCACAGGATGCAGGAACAGAGCTTTTCACAAATAACTGAAATTAATGTGTTAGAAAGGATATTTGATGTTAATTTATAAAATAATATTATGTCATTAATGACTTTTAGAGAATGGGCAAACAGTACATCAACATCCTGGTTGGAGAATGAACATTCTCCAGCAAGGTGTTAATGTACAGGTAATGCCTGCTGAAAAATTAGTCTAGCATTTCTCGGCAGCATATCATGGACTGCTAACTGTCTCCATTATTTTATGTTCGCAAAACAGTGCTTTTGATGTTTAGAGAGCATAACATAAAAATAAACAGAGAATATTTAAAAAAAATGAAATTTGTGTATGTGCTTGTGTCTATGTGTGTGAGTGTATGCATGCATGAAAGTAACAGATTGATAAACCCATTATTTTAAGATCGCTAAGCAGTGTTTTTGCTGTTTAGTGAGTGCAAAATAAAAGTAACTGAATATGAACAAAATAAAAAAATGTATGTGTGTGTGTGTGTGTGTGTGTGTGTGTGTGTGTGTGTGTGTGTGTGTATGTATGTATATGTATATATATATATATATATATATATATATATATATATATATATATATATATATATATATATATATAGATATATATATATATATATATATATATATATATATATATATATATATATATATAAATGCTTGTGTGCTTGTGTTTATGTTTGAGTATATACATGTTTGATGTGTAGCCAAAATTCAATACCACTTCCTTGCAAGCTATAGGCCCCCCTCTATGACCCAGGAAACCCATACCATGTATTTGCACTTAAAGAAAACACTCACTGTAGATCAATATTTGTGTGTATGTATCTTTAAAAAGGTATCCAGGGGCTTGACCAAGTGTATAAATACTGAGCATGTGTGAGCCTGACTGCCATTTTGTAGTAAGCTGCTGAGATGTAAGCATGTATGTATGTAAGGTCTGTCTGTTAATCAGTTAGTTTACATTTTATGATGCTGCAAGCCATCCTGATGTGTTTCTATGTAATAAAGCATCTAAACAAAGTATCCCTCCTGCTTGTCATCTATGTTAGAGAGGGACGAGTGACATGGTGTTAGAAGCGGCATGTCTAAAGGGACATGATGTTAGAAGAAACATGGCCAAAATGAGAAGAGAGAGTTCCAGTTTCTTCCACTTAAGTCCAAGAGGCACCTGGTTGGCATTGGAGGAAAATACAAGAGTGAATCATCCCTACTGCACGTATAATTCACAAAACAGGTCAGAAACAAATTTCAGATGTTAAAACTTGCTCAAATGAGGCATATAGAATGCTCTAAATGATATTTGAATAAACTATGTCCGATATTGATAAAAATATTTGAATTACTACAGAAAATGTTTGAAATAAAGTCTGAATTGCATTAAACAAATAAAATAAGAGGAAACGACCACATTTTCACTAAGCACATATTTTTCATATTAATTAAAGATATCTGAGTTATCAGAAGTGTATAAAGTGTTCACATATTTGTGCAGTATTATAGTAAAATTATTTTTACAAAATACAGCCCTTACAGAGCATATTTTGCAAAGTACATATTTTGATGAGGTTATTGTACATTTGAATGTTATTACAAGCTCACAGAACAGTTTGTTCATACATAATTACAAGGACCATATTTTCAGTGTGTTTGTGCATACTTTGTGTGCCTGGCTGACAGATTTTGAAAGCCCAGTGGACTTGTGTTTGACAATAATATTGCAGAGAACTGGAGAGTGTTTGAGCAAGAATATGACATTATCATGCACATTGCATTTTCTGATAAAGATGACCATACAAATGCATTTATTCTGCTTAATTTAGCTGGGTCAAAAGCCATAGAAAGGGAATGTTCATTTGTATATGTACCTGCTATCTGTGCAGGAAAGGGGGGAAAACCACTATATTGTTGTACAGGCTGAGTCAAGGGAGGACAGTGAGTGCTTAAAATGTAAATTTAGAGAAATGTGTAACCTCCAGACAAATGTTACAATGGAAAGGCACTTATTTTAAACAAGGGATCAAATGCCTGGTGAAACTTTTGCAGTATATATAACTGACTTGAGAAACAAGACTAAAATGTGCAGATTTGGTGACTTAAGGGAGAAGCTAATAAAAGACAGACGTGTGTGGTATTAAAGATGATGCTGTGAGAAAGATTTAGCTTCATGACAGTGATTTACCTTTGAATAAGGCCATTGAGATTTGTCAGACATATGAGCACACAGAAAAGCACACAAATATGCTTACAAATGAGAATAGCTCTAGAAGCATATTGACAAAGTTCATGTTGATAGTATGCAGCACGTGGTTAAAAGAAACAGCCCAAGCACACAGCAGCAACTGTAGCCACTGCAGCACTTACTATAAACCCCAGAGCTTTCCAGCAAATTCCAGAGATCACAGTCTCAGTAAAGGATGAGTGAGTCAACAAACTCAAAGCATGGGCCCCGACCCAGTTTCATTGCCAACTGTCATAATTGCGGTGGGAACCATGAATCTAAAAGGGGGAAATGTTTAGCTTTTGGTCAGAAATTCAATAAATGAAATCATTTCAAAAGATTTTGTAAATCAAAATGCCTACGTTCTTTTATTAAAAGGGAACATTTTGAAAAAAATGAGTTGATCAATTAGAGAGGTACAACCCTACTCTTTATGTTGATTGTGTGCCAGTGCTTTATGAAACAGTTAATGCAGTAGATTTAAGGGCAAAGAATGAAGTATTTTTTACTGTTCTGATAAATGGCAAACACATAGAGCTCAAAGCTGAACCAGGTTTCAAGTGCAGTGTCAGCGACAACATTTTCTAGAATGTGTCATGGTGAAAGGCTTGATTTGGCAAGTTCTGCTCATGGTGATAAAGAAATTCAGACTGAAGGCTCAGTAGTGCTTTCACGTTACTCTGTTGGGTGATGTTATGACTTGTTATATTATGTGGTCAAGAGGCACATCCAGTCATTATTAGGGCTCAGAGACAGTTTGAAAATGAGACTGCTTTCATTTAATAAGAAAGTCCATTATGTCAGCTTGAAAGACCACTACTCTAATTTAGCCCAGTATATTTTTTTCTATCTTTGCTGATCTCTTCAAAGACAAACTAGGGAAGCTTCTACTTGTGTACTCCATGAAGTTAGATCCAGATATCAGTCCAGTTATCAGGCCAGCTGGAAAAGTTCCAATAGCCATACAGGACAGAGTCAAAGCTGAGTTAGATAAAATGGTGTGACAAGGTGTGATTCATTCATTTGGTGGAAATCGTGAATCCATGGTGGTTGCTCATAAGAAAAGCTCAGATGACATCAAAATATGTATTGATCCACAAGATTTGAACAAAGCACTAAAAATACCTTATCATCCAATGTGCACAGTTCAAGAAGTTGCATCTCAGATGCCAAATGCCACTGTTTTTTTCTGTCTTAGATGCAAAGAGATCATTTTGGCAAATTCAGCTTGACAAGAAATCATTATTGTTCACTACTTTCAGTACTCCGTTTGGAAGGTAAAAATTTTTGAAAATGCTATTTGGGATAAATTCTGCAAGTAAAGTCTTTCAGCATGCAATGGAGCAACGTTTTTTTGGGTATCCTCCTGCTATTATAGTAGACAACATAGTAGTAGGAGGTAATGGTGAAGATGACCATGACAGAAACCTCAGAAAAGTTCTGGAAAGATCACATCAAGTGAATCTTAGCTCACTCCACAGAAATGCAAATTCAGGCTACAAGAGGTTACTTATGTTGGTCATTTATTTACCTGTTCAGGCCTATGACCAGATCTTCTAAGCAAACAGCCATTCTTGAGATGCCAGCTCCAGACAATGTTCAAGCCCTGCAACGTTTTCTTGGCAAACTTAACTACCTAGGGAAGTTCATTCCAGACTTAAGCCAACTTTCAGCACCGCTTAGAGAGCTGACATGTAATGATGTATCCTGGTCTTGGTTAGAGCAGCAACAAAGAGCATTTGATGTCCTGAAACAGAGAATTGCTAGTCCACCAACTCTCGGATACTATGATGTTCACAAGCCAGTTACTCTTTTATGTGATGCTTTAAAATTTGGTCTAGGTGCAGTCATTCTACAAGAGGGGCAACCTGCTGCTTATGCATCGAGAACTCTTACCCAAACTGAGATGCAGTATGCTCAGATAGAAAAAGAGCTTTTGGCAATTGTGTTTGCATGTTTGAAGATCCATGATTATATTTATGGGAGACGTATCCAGATCAAAAGAGACCACCAATCTTTTGGCACTGTCTTGAGAAATCCTATGCATTCAGCTCCAGCCAGATTGCAAATCATGATGTTGAGATTGCAAAAGTATAATTTCACTCTTGTCTACAAGAAAGGCAAACTTCTTTATCTTGCTAATACATTATTCAGATCACTCTGAAACACCACTGAACAACATGAGAATGAGAACCTGGATTATGAAGTCATGGAAGTGAAAAATATTTCTTCCAGATGTCTTGATGAGCTGATAAATCACACAGCCACAGATCCAGTTTTGCAAAAGGTCAACCACTTTATCATTCAAGGATGTTCGTCAAAGCAATCTAGTTTACCTCAAGAAGTGAAACCTTATTTTCTTTACAAAGATGAGATTTTATCTGACAAACGTATCATTATGAAAGATCCAAAAGTAATTGCTCCATAGTTCTTTGGAACAAGTGTGCATTACTATCTTGTGTGGTCTCCCAGGAACCGACACTACCAAAAGAAGGGTGAGAGGTCTAGAATTTTGGCCTTCTATGCCACAAGATATTGAGATAGTACTTTTATCTTCTTCTGTGTGTAAAAGTACTAAGCCACATCAACAGAGAACCACTTCATCTAAACCAGATTCCTGAAGTACCTTGGTTGACAGTAGCCACCAACATTTTCGAGTGGAATGGTCAGCATTATTTGGTGCTAGTAGAATCTTACTCCAATTGGTTTGAGATTGACCTACTTTGTAATCTAGTATCCAGTACTATCATTACTAAGATGAAGCATCATTTTCCAGTCCATGGTAGTCTACACAAAGTTGCTTCTGACAATGGCATGCAGTTTACAAGCCAACAGTTCAAAAGATTTACTGAAGAATGGGAATTTACTCATGTCACGAGTAGCCCAGAGTATCCACAGTCAAATGGTTTGGCAGAATGTACAGTTCAAAGTGCAAAACAGTTACTAAAGAAGGCAAAATGAGACAACAGTGATGCTTTCCTGAATCTCTTGAATCTCAGAAATATTCCTCATGATAAAAATCTTGGTTCACCTGCCCAGACACTTTTGTCGAGACAAACCAGAACCATGTTACCAATCAGTAATCAAATGCTGGTTCCATGTATAAGAACAACAGGCCAGTAAAAGCCAAGCTGTTGAAAAAGCATTTAACCCAGAAGTCCTACCACCACAAGGCCAGCAAACTAGTCAGTCCATTACAAGATGGAGAAGTGGTAAGGATGCAAATGTCCAAAGGTTATGATCGGATTGGTGTCATGAAGAATATTTGCCCAAAGCTGAGATCATACATTGTGGAATCACAAGGAGCAGAGTTTAGGCAGAATTGGAAACATTTGAGACCAGTGCCCAAGCCTATGCCACAGGACATAGCCTGGGAGAAAGACTGTTTATCTCAGAATGAGTTGCCCGGTGTTCCAATTCCAGAGGAAGTTCCAGAGAACATCCCATTCCTGTGGTGAATCCAGAAGTTCCTGATATGAGTCGTTCACTGAAGACTGCCCTTAAGGCTATACCCCCCCACACACCTAACTAAATATATCAACTCCGAGATCACTCAACAGTAGGGAAATAGCAAACTCTGACGAATGTCCAAGGGAAATCTTTCCCTGCGTTAAATCGGCCGTTCACGGTTGTTTGCTTTCGATATTAGAAGATCGATGTTTAGGTGTTCGATCACCTAAACATTCGGTCTTCTAATATAGACCCATTTATAATAATACATGTCTAACTCTAATGTTGTGTTTACTAAGGAGAATCTTTTTAAGAGGAAGGATGTAGATCAATGTGTTATGTATGTATCTTTAAGAAGCTATCCAAGGGCTTGAACAAGTGTATAAATACTGAGCATGTGCGATCCTGACTGCCATTTTCTAGTACGCCATTGAGATGTAAGCATGTATGTATGTATATATGTATTTAAGGTATGTCTGTTAATCAGTTTGTTTATATTTTATGATGCTGCTATCCATCCTGATGTGTTTCTATAGCAATAACCCATGCCTGGGTGTGGGTAATACTGGATTTACCCATGGTTGGTGTGGTTTGGTCACAAGGACAAAGCCCGAGTGGCCAAACAAACACAACTGTGGGTAAATCCAGCATTACCCACACCCAGAAGTGGGTTATTGCTATTATACAATGACATTATTTAAGAAAATAAATACTTACTTTTCTTAAATAATGGCATTGTATGATGCCTCCTTGCTGCCCTTCCGCAGCTGTCTGGTATTCTGCAGCAGTTCTGATGTACTGTGCATGCGTATGCTTACGCAGTACATCATGGCTGTGGGTGGAAGCAATGGAGAAAGCAAGATCTTCGTTGCTTTTTACAAAGTGTCTCGGTATGTTAAAGGAGTTTAACATAGCGAGACAGCTTTAAAAAAAGCAACGGAGAATCTTCGTTGCTTCTTTAAAAGCTGTCTTGCTATGTTAAACCCATTTAACATAGCAAGACAGCTTTAAAAAAAGCAACAGAGAAAGGAAGATCTCCGTTACTTTTGTTAAAACTGTCTCGCTATGTTAAACTCCTTTAACATAGCGAGACAGTGTCTAAAAAAGCAACGGAGATCTTGCGTTCTCCACTGCTGTAAAAAAAGACTTATATTAATGGAAAAAGTCGGGCGACCGGACCTTTTTCCATTAGTATAAGTTTGATTTACAATGTGCATGCTGACCAATCAGCGTGCATGTTTTGGAATATTAATGGGGGGGTCGTTGTATAATATGTATTAAAGAATCTAAATGAAATATCCTGCCTGCTTGTCATCTATGTTCGAGTGGGACGAGTGACACTCACCATCCAACTAAATAACCATATTCATGACTGACTTTAATTGCCCCACTATTAACTGGGAATCCTATATGACACGAAATTTACAGGCACATAGATTCCTGGATTTTGTAAATGGAAACTCCCTGCACCAGATTGTCAATACACCAACCAGGGTTGCAACCATATGGATCTGGTCTTCACTAATATGACAGAGTGCAACACATCCCCTACTGTAATGTCTTTCCTGGTAAGGTCTAACTGCAAAATGGTGTCCCTTGAAGTAAAAATAAAACCTGGACCCTCAGTTAAACCTGGAATTTTCAGGAACTACTCTAAGGCTAACTTCCTGCCATTAAGTTATAACCAGGCAAAATTTCAGGCCTCCATAAACCCTGAGAACACTGCTGCCTATGCAGAACTGTTTACAGAAAACCTGTACAAGAATGTTGTTAGCTGCATACAGGCAGCTGTACCCACCAGGAAGAAGTAAGGAACTCATTCAAAATATAAGCCACCCTAGTTGAATTTGAGGTAAATTTGGCTGCATAGGCCAAGGACAACCACAGCATATTCTGTAGCTATGTTCACAACCTCAAAGGCAATACACAATTGTGTGCAGATCTCATTGTAAAAGCAGCCACCTATACTGAGCCAGAATATATAGCAAACCTACTGACCAATAAATACAGCTCCAACTTTATCCCTCTCTCCCCTTCAAGCTTCAGTCAGCCAATAACATCAAATATAATTCCCCCTGCTGTCACTAGGGAACAAGACCTTAATTCTCTCTCTAAGGCCAAGAACACTGCATCAGTGGGTCCAGATAATATCCCTGGATGCCTTCTAAATAGCATGAAACATGACCTATCAGGCCTTCTGGAATTATTATTTAACTGTAGCCTCCAAACAGGTTTCTTGCCTCATGAATGGAGAATAGCAACAGTCAGTGGGCCATCTACAGACCATGGAAACTATAGACCCATAAGTCTCACTAGTCTTATATGTAAAGCCACGGAAATAATTATCATGAAAATGATCAATAGTGATATAGTAAACCTCCAGACACTGGATGCAACTCAGCTTGGTTTCGTTAACAGCAGGTCATACCTACTCAATCTGCTGGACTTCCTTGAGAAGGTCACCAAAGAAATGGATGAGGACAAAATGGTTCACATGCCTACCTTGACCAAGCTAAGGCATTTGACACAATACCTCACTTGGGCATTGTTAACAAAATCAAGAGGTTAGGTACAAACCCATATGTCACCTGTAGGATAACCAAATGGCTTACAGAGAGGACCCAAGAAGTTAGAAATGGGGAGATCACCTCCACAAAGAAGCCAATCACAAATGAAGTCCCTCAGGGATCGGTCCTTGGAAGATTCCTTTTTGGTTTTTACTTTTCTGAAGTCAAGGCAAATGTCAATGGTCTTTGGCTGACTAAATTTGCAGGTGATTGCAAATTCAGAACTGCCACTGAATCCCACATCAACACAAATGTTTTCAAGGAATGGCTGACCTAGACAAACAACTGTTGTCAGTGCCATGAACTAAAACTAAATGCCAAGAAATGCATAATAGTATCCTTCAGGAAGTCATCCACCCCTGGTAACTATCATATTGACAACATACCCTTACAGTTGACCCAGTAGTCAGGGACTTAGGGACATACATAGACAGTAATCTAGCCTTTGTCCATCATGTGGCTACAATAGTGAGGAAATTATTATATGTTTCACAGCTTATAAACAAAGGTATGCCATCTAAGTCCAAGGAAGTCATTGTTCTACTGTATTTGGCATTCAACAATCCTATCATTAAGTACAACGTCCCCTTTAGTATGTACCTAACCAGGCATATCCAATAATTGAAATGTCCACATAAGTTCCCCACTAGAGGAATACATGGCATAAGTAAAATATCGAGTGCAGACCACCTCAGGGCCCTATCCTTGTATTCTGTCTCCTACAGCTTTTGAGGGGAGATCTATGCCTGGCATACAGGACATTATTAGACCCCATTCTGATGGACCTCCTGCATATCCAAAAAAAACAAATAGCACCAGAATTATCCATTCTAAAGACTTAAACATTGCCTGTGATATAAACAGGATATGCTGGAGAGACAGCTATGTATCACAGAGACTACCCTGTCTCTGGAACATGCTCCCCATCCATGTGAAGCAGAGTTCCTACCTAACCCAATTCAAGTGCAACTTGGACTATTGGATGAAGAACAGTAAATTCATTACTGGTTTGGCACCTAGGTTTCTAATGAACGCAGGCAACCTGTAAATGTTTCATCTCCCAGGCCTCTGCTTACACTTATCAAGGGTATCAGAACTTGTCAGAGATCTGGGATGCATGACTAGGCTTAAAAAGGCCCTTGTGGTTACAGTGTTGTGGAACATTTTAAAACAGTTTCATATCTTCTCGGGATACAAAATTAAAGAAGCTAAAACAAAGGCAATAGTGGTAAATTATGTACCAACACATGAATTGGTCCAACAATATCCATATTTATGGGAACATGATAAAATGAAGTATTTAAGATTATGGATTAGGAATGACTGTGTTGTGGCAGCTAAGCATATGTGGGAAGAGTCTAAACAGAAGATAATACAACATTAATAAATAATAATAAATAAAATAATACAAAATTGAGAAACCGGAAGCTTTGTTATATGAATATGGATACTAAGATACAAGCAATTAAAATGTTTTATTCCCTTTAGTCTTATACACAGGTCAGGCACATTTCAACCAGAGGAGAAGCTGTCAATAGCAATTAAAAAAGAGTTGAAGGATTTTATCTGGGAAAGGAAGACAACAAGGGTCAAGTGGGATAAGATGATTCTTCCAATAGAACAAGGCAGACTAGGATTACCCAATTTGAGGAGGTATTTTAGAGGAACACAGTTAAGGCTCTTATACATAGCATAAGCAGAAAAATGTAATTCAAAGTGGAAAGGAAAGATGATGATACAGGGGGAAAACTCAAGAAATAAGGAGAAACTGGGATTTTGGATGCAGACTCTTAAGGAGAACAACAAAAATTAAACAGAGTATTATATTCATAAAATAGCAAGGTGTATTCTAAGAACTAAACCAACATAAGTACAGAGAAAAAAGATTCTGCCAATAGGGATGACTGTGGTTAGGGATACAGATAATAGGCAAGAGGGGCCTGGAATTTATTGGAGAAAACTTTCCAGGGAACCAAGGTATTGGGAGAAAATAACTATAAAGGGAAAGATAATGGAATGGGAAGAGGCCAAGAGTTTATTTGGACTGCAGGTTAGAGATTGCTTTCCCTGTCAAGGATTGATATAGTATAGGCAAAGAGAAAGAAATAGGGGGGTCCTAAATGAAAGACCAGCACTGGCAGAGTTTTTGATAGAATGTAGAACAGAAGCTGCCGTTAAAAAAGGAATAATTAGTAGAGCATATAAAATATTGCATAATAATTATAAGAATCAATCAGAGAAGCTTAGAAAGGATTGGGAAGAGAGACTGAATAAGCAATTCACAAAGAAACAATGGGGGATATATGTATATCTCCCAAATATGCAGCAAAGTCTAGAAGATTTAGGATCTTTGCCTGGAAGGGTTTACTAAAGTGGTGTCAGTTTTGTTTGTTTTTCATTTATATAAATGTAAGATTGGCTATGTCATATATAATTTAATAAAGATGTTTATTGAAAAAAAAGGCCCTTGTGGTTTTTAGCCTAGCAAACACCTATGAACCTATGAAAGCAGAAGGGTGTGTATGCGTGTGCATATATATATATATATATATATATATATATATATATATATATATATATATATCTGTGTGTGTGTGTGTGTGTGTGTGTGTGTCTGTGAAAGACGGCGTATGTAGATATTAACTAATTACTGGACTTATGTTTTGGATGTAAAAATATTCCTCCAATATTTACCTATAATTCACTAAGTTTGAAGTATTAGGTGAAGGTCCTATTTTATATCAAAAATATCAAATGCATACATACATATATATGTAAAAATATGCAAAATTAAAAAACAAAACCAAACAAATATAAAATAATTTAACAGACAGCCCATTCTCTAAGCACAATAATGCCATCCAGAGTATGTATTAGTTTGTAAATAATGCCCTTTCAGGGGTGCATAGGCCAAATGACACACACACACATTCTATTGGGCATAATTGCTTGCATATAGCAGTGGTGACTCATACTACTGAACTGCAGGACTGCAGCCCCCCAGCCGTACAAAAAGAAAACCAAAATAAACAGATTCAGAAAGAAGGCAGCAGTCTACAGATGCCCCAGAAGTATATACGGTTACAACTGCATAGACTGGAAGGGGATTGAACTGCAAGGTCTGTAGTCTGTGCATATTCAGAATGAAACTAGAGGCAGCACACATATGCGTGGCATTCCAGTGCCAAGAAACAGGAGCTGCTGCTTTGAATGGGACTCAGCTTGTGGAACTGGCTTAGTTTTGAATGGAGGAAATAGGACTACTGGCTTGGGACATTTGCATTGGGGAACAACAGGACTCAGCATCAGAGCACATGGGGACTTTCACTGCTTATTTTGAATGAGACAGGAATCTGCATCCGGAGCGAGCTGGATTCACTCAGGTGCTAGCTTTTCAGTGTGTGTGTGTGTGTGTGTGTGTGTGTGTGTGTGTGTGTTTGTGTAATGCCCCAGTTAACTATAACTGGTGGCTAGAGAGAGTAATTCAGGTTCAAACCCTCAACCTTGGATGCAGGTAATAAGAGCCTGAATTCCCTAGCCACCACCACTTGTGAAAAGCATTCAGATTTTTGCCTCATTTTTTTTTCTGCTCCTCATAAAATCTGTGGTTATCTGGATTTTGAATTCACTAAATAATGACAGACATTTGAATTTCAAGCTTCATATTCTTCAGAAAGTATATGGTAACACAATACATTTTTTCTAGCAATTTTCTAAGTTTGTAAGATTAATATTTGAAATTTGTCCCTGTTTCTGGTGCTGTATTCCCCCATTATTGGCTTTGTGCAGGGTTTTTTTGTGCTAAGAGGTTGAGAGCTATGGTGAGAACTGAATTCACTGAATATGTTTGGGGGATGTATTCCCCCATTATTGGCTTTGTCCAGATGTTTTGTGCTAAGAGGTTGAGTGCTATGGTGAGAACTGAATTCACTAAATGATAGCCATTGAAATTTCAGTCTTCCTGTCTTTCAAGAAACAGCTGATTTGGCATAACTGTATGTTGCTCTGACTGTAGTGCACAGGGTCCTAGGTTTAAGACTTGGCAGTGACATGAATGGCAGTAGTACAGCATTTTATTCTAGCAACTTTCCAAGGTAATAGAAGCAATGTTTAAAGTGTGTCCCTAAGTTTTGGGCTTTTGTCCTCCCCCAATACATTTTGGCTTTTTCCAGATTTATTGTGCTCATGTGCTGCAAAGTTAAGAGATAGAGTTGAGTGTCAAGTGGATTTGCAAGGAGCTAAGAGCTTCAGGGGAAGAGAAGTTTAGTGCTGCTTATGCTGAGTCTGCTTGCATTGTTAGTAGCATAACAGGTAGAATGCATGCTCTTGATACAGAAGGCTGTGGGTTCTACTCCTGCAATATGTAGATGGATTGCTGATAATGCACTGTGTTGTAGTTTTAAAGGGGTGGAAACTGCAGTCCTGAGACTGTCCTCTTTGGTGGAGATATCTAGTAACTATCAACCTGTTATCAGTTTGCCATCCATTCTCTATTGCAATATTACTAGCTTATCATTTTTTTAATGTAACATGGGCAATTTATTCCTCAAGCGTAACAGGCACTTTATTTGTAGATGAAACAATGAAATATAAAGTTGTTTGCTAGCAGCAACCTCTTCATTAGTTACAGATCTCTTTAATGTGGAATTATTTAGATGACTTTTATTTCTGCAGAGATTGTGCATATTTACTGATACTGGTGGATTGTAGAAGTTTGAGTAGGATTTTATGATGGAAATGTTCTGAATTGGGCAGTTTTGTCATTATTGGTGCATGCATTTTGTTTCATTGTTTACTGGAAAAATATTCAAAACAATAAATTTAAAACACCCTCTAACAACTGTACTGATTATTCAAGGAATATAATTTAATACAGTTAGGAACATACATCAAAGAACACATGTATGTTTCATGTGCAAGGGGCCTATGATTTGAAAACAGCCCAAAGTTAATCTTTATCTGCCACTGGCGAGATGTATTTTTTTTTGAATGTGGGTTTCAATGCTGTTTCAATGAATGTGAGATTCAAGGGCAGAGAAGTTTTAATGCTAAGTCTATTTTCATTGTGAGACTGCATTGCTTTGTTTAGCAGATGTATTTTAGTGTTTCTGATGTAAAATGTAAAATAAAACTTTTAAATGAAATCCAAATCATTGTAGAAGTAAAAGGAGTATGCACCTTACAGTGTTTATGGTAAATGGGGTGAAATAGCCATGTAATGGGACATTAAAATGGCTGCAGGGGGAGGCCCCATTCGACCAAGATTTTGTGAGGGGGGAAGGGCGGCAAACTCAAAGACAGCCCCAGCTGAACTATACCTCTCAACTGTTCAGATTTTCACAGAATTAATAGATTTTTGGTTCTTATTTTTGGTTTGTTCCTCATAAAATTTGTTGTTTTCTGGCAAGTCATTTAGGAATGAAGTCATTAAATAATGACAGATATTGACTTCATACCCTTCAGAAAATTGCATGCTAAAGCAAACCCTGTTATATCTATCAACTGTCTAAGTATATACAACAGCGATTTTAGTACTGTCTGCATGTTCCCCCAATATATTTGGCCTTATCCAGATTTCCTGTGTTAAGAGGTTGAGAGGTACATGTAAATAAATCACTTTATAGAATTAGGTATATCCAAACCTTTCAACTGTCCATGACTTTGGCTCAAAATATTGCTCTCCCGTTAATAATTCCTCTGCAAAATGGTAATTTTGGAAGAAAATGTGGATGGTTTACAATTAATAAATAATTGTAATGATCAGAGTTATAGATTACTTTTATTTCAGAAATGCATGTAGATTCTCTTATTTTGTCAACTGCTCAACTTAGTACTAATATTTAAAAAGTGTCTATTCTTTGCAAGTTCCCAACTGTACTGTGTGGCTATTTTATATTTTTGCATCACATTTGTGGTCCATTTTTCATAAAATTGTGGTTTTCTGACAAAATAGTGGCAAATCATTAAAGACTGAAGTTAGAAAATAATGGCAGACATTTGAGTTTCAGATTTCATACCCTTCAGGAAATTCATACTAATGCAATACCTACTATTCTATTATCTTTTTAAGTTTATAAGAGCAATATTTAAAAATTGTCCTCATTTCTGGGCCTTTGTCCCACTTCTATTTATGGCTTTGCCCAGATTTCTTGCTCTGAGGTTGAGAGGTATGACAAATGCGTCAGGGCCATCACCGTCAGCCAGAGACATTTCAAATTGTGACATACTTGTTTCAACCCACTCCCTCATGTAGTGACTCTGGATGTGTCCAAGCAAGGCAAGGAGCAGTTATGCAGTGTAAGTGCGTAGAGTATCCCCCCATCCAAGGTAGACACAAGTACTACAGTGGCTTTGCCTCTGTCCTTGACTTTGCAGAATTTGCTGGTTTTCTGTCATATTTTTATACTGTCATACTTTTATACTGTTGATTTATGCTTCTTATTACTCAGAAAATGCATGTTGTTGCACTGCCTGTTTCTCTGTGTTTAAGTAGCAATGCTTTAATGACCATCAGGTAAGCTTGTCTGAGATTGTAAGATGCAAGAAAGCTTTAATAAGCATACTGTTAAAGAATTACCAACATTGAAAGCCTTTTTCTTTTTGCATTTTATGCTCAACTCCTGAGAGACTTGCTTGGCTACAAAGATCTGCATTACAAGCTGAAGCTAAGTGAAACTTGCAGTAGTGAATTTTAGTCTTTTGTTAAGTACAAACTTACAGTTTTAAAAGTACTGTATTTCATCTTTTTCTGTTTCCTAATTGTGTGTTTCTGAACAGTGTGCTGTGTGTGTCTCTGCAGTTATTTTACCATAAGAGGGGGTGTTGGTATCACTTCTTTGTTATCTGATATTTAATAGTCTAGAGGGATTCCTCTGTACTTTAAGTGCTAGTCACAAAGTCTGAGAAATAATTTTATGCTCAACTCCTGAGAGACTTGCTTGGCTACAAACATCTGCATTACAAGCTGAAGCTAAGTGAAACTTGCAGTAGTGAATTTTAATATTTCGTTAAGTACAAACTTACAGTTTTAAAAGTACTGTATTTTCATCTTTTTCTGTTTCCTAATTGTGTGTTTCTGAACAGTGTGCTGTGTGTCTCTCTGCAGTTAGTTCCCCACCCACTCTTCCTGTTCTTGTGTTGGTATTAGTGTTGGTGGCTCTGGAATTGCCCGCCCCTCATGTAAGTCTGTATTAGAACACTCCTCCTGGGTCCATCTCATTTGCTCACTTAACTGAGTACAGTTAGATCATATTCTGAGTCTAGTGTTCACTCTGCTTAATACAGAGAAGATTTGAGAAGGCCAGCCCACTTAGGTTCTTCCTTCCTCTCTTTTTGCACTTAAAAAATAAAAATTGCACCTTTTACTGTATTTGTGTTTCCTCCTACTTTATTTTGCTTTTCTTAAAAGTACTCAATTTTATTTATTCTGCTGCATTTATTACTGCTTGGTTGTAACCTGATTAAATTGTAACTGTTACACTGAGACTTTTTGTTTAAGCACTTGGGCTTCATACAGGCTGTTTTTACATTAAGAAGGTTTGTGGTCTGCACTGTTGTGGTAGGACAGGTAGCTTACATCTTTGTAAGCTGGGAATTGCTGATTGAAGGCCCAGTGTCTGCTATTCTAAAAGCATATTAGTTCTGGCTTAAGCACTTAGGCTTCAGGCCAGTTATTCTACATTAAGAAGGTTTGTGGTCTGCACTCTTGTGGGAGGAGAGACTGGATTATGCCCTTCTGAGCTGGGAATTTCTGGTCACAGGTTTATTGTGACTGCTTATTTGAACTGTTTCTTTCTGAAATTGGTGTTTCTTGTTGCTGTAGCATAAACCAGATTCAGACCTGCTGAATCTAGCTTTGTTTGTATAACTTGAGCACTGATCCAGGCCATCTTTATTTGGAGAAGGTTCCCCTGCACCCTAGTAAGCAGGGGTGTGCAGTTAGAACTTGTCTGATTGAAGACTGCTGGAACAGGGCTCAGTTTTGAGCTTTTTTCTGGTTAATTGGGTAACTTGTTTAAATTATATATATATATATATATATATATATATATATATATATATATATATATATAAAAGAAATTGCACTTTATTCATCTGCTTTTACTGTATTTGTGTTTCTTCCTATTTTATTACTGGAAGCATTGACTACAACTCTGATCTGTGATGTATAAGAAAAAGTATCCTTTTCTGTGTTTTTAAACTGTTTTTTTGAGTGTATCTGCTTTATTTTCTGAAAAAAAAAAAATATATATATATATATATATATATATATACTTGTTTCCCACCTTACTAAGCTAGTATAGTCCAGTTTTCAAGTTAGTGCTGAATTCAGGGCTGTGTTACAAATCTGTGGGTTTGCCCATACCTTACTTGGATAGAAGGAAGTTTATGTGTGCACTTGTGAGAGAGGGGAGCTTTGAGCAGCCTATCTGTCCCTGGAGGAGTGGTTTCAGCCCAGAAATTAGTAGTTTATTGACCATTTTGGGCTAATTTCTATATCTTTCATTTCCCTGCTATAAATACAATATTTGTCCGGATTTGCACACCAGGCAGCGCTGGTTAGCTAGGGTAAAACTATTCCCGGCTCCACAAAGTGTCCTCTTCAATTTTTCCCTTCTAACTAGACAAACTTTCAACTTAAGCACTCAAGCCATTCATTTCTCAGCCCAGCACTTGCTCAAAACTTATAGCAAGCACTTATAAACCCTAGCACTAGACCCTCCTGTACTGTACAGTAGGACAAGGCTCTCTATTTGACCTTACCAGACATCCAGTAAAACAGTTCATTATACCTATCCAAGCATGTCCAAAGGACAGTTTCAGGTGTACTCTTCAGTCCAACTGGTGAATCTGAGCATTTTGAGGCAATGTTACAACTGCCTCATGTACACAGACAACCCCCTCCTCCTACCACCAAATACTAATACATGCAAGAAATGCAGTTATACAGCCAAATTAGAGGCTAAGCTCTCTCAACCCAAGACTGGATCAGACAGTCAAGAGGAGAAGGGAAATACTTGCATCACACCACCAGTCTTACATAGACCCATTAAACCAGCACTGGCAAAAGACACACATAAATACATGGAAACATACTCGGAGGCTCAAAATAAAAATCCACAAAACCAACAGAGACCTCCAAAGCAAACATCCAAGCAACCTCCACCCCCCAACACAAACCATGAAACACATACTTCACAAAGCCAGTGTGCCATGCAATCACAGCCCTTAAGGCAAAATAACATACCCAACATACTAGTAATAGATGACTCCATAGTCAGGCACACTGACTTCCCATTCACTAGGCTGAATAAGGAGAAGGTTTCTGTTAGCTGCCTGTTGGGTGCCAGGATCCGCCACATAACACAAGCACTCAGGTCACTCCAGAACATGTACAAATACGACTCTGTCATTGTCCATGTTGGTGTGAATAACCTGAGCCATACCTCCCTGGACTACATGGAAAGAGACATGGAAGAGCTCTCTGATCATGTAGCCCAGGCCAGTATGACCCTGACCCTGAGTAGCATCCTGCCCTCACCAAGAATGATGCCATGGTATAAAGAAAAACATTCTCAATTTCAACAATTAGCTAACTTTCTGGTGTCATTCAAAGGGGATCCAGTGTCTGTCTGCCTGGGATGACATGCTCGACAAGCCACGCTGCTTCGCTAGAGACTGCTTGCACCTGTCACCATTAGGCTTTCAAATATTTGCCAAGGCTCTTACCACCCCCATAGTGCCTTTTTTAGGCAAGGCTCAAAAGACAAACACATCACCATAAACAGCACAAGTAACAAAAAACTGAGGATAATGCTACTCAATGCCAGAAGTCTAAACCTCAAAATGCACGCACTCGAGGCACTCCTCAGTATGGAGAAAATCGATATATGTGCAGTAACAGAAACCTGGTTTAAGGCTCCAGAGAGCACCCCAGCACTACCAGGCTACAACTCATACCATACATTTCAGCCACAAAACCCAAACCAAAATACAAAAGGTGGGGGTGTATCCATATTCATCAAGGATACCCACACCTCAGGTTAGTGGCACAGCACGATGCTTCAGAGATCTTCCACGTGCAACTAACAATGGGCAAATCTGAATTTCAAATTGTAGCTTGCTACAGATCAGCCACCTTGTCCCAGGACCCCAATTCCGTGTTTCTGGAAACACTGGGAAACATAAAGGTCTTACCAAACACCCTAATATTGGGTGATTTCAATTACCCAAACATTAACTGGAAGAACTACTCAAGTACTAACTCCCTTGCCTAACTTTTCCTAGAATTTATAAACTCAAACGTCCTGGTTCAACTTGTCAACTCTCCCACCAGAGGTGATAACATATTGGACCTGGTCATCACCAACATGGGCGACCAGTGTTCCATACCAGAGGTCAACCCCTCGCTGGTTAGATCTGACCATAAACAAATCACTTTGGATATGCATATTCCGCCCCCATCCACAGACAAGAAAGCCACTGTGAAAAACTTTTCAAAAGCGAACTTCACGTTACTTAAGACCGAGGTGGAAAGTTTCAAAGCCCCCATGCTGAAGGATAACACTGTCCAAGCTGCAAAATCCTGTACTAATGCATTCTACGGGCAGCTACAAGAATGCATGGATCATGCCATCCCAAGCAAAACCAAGACTCACTCCTCCAAGAAAAAGAAACTAGTCTGGTGGACTCCTGCCAAAAACAAGCTATACAATAGAAGGAAGAAACTAGTACAGAAAAGAGTAAAATCCCAAGAAGGGAAGACATCTTTGATCAGTATCAGCAAGAAACTACGATCCCTCATAAAATCATCCAAGGCGGGCTTTGAAAGAAAAATTGCCAAGGACTCCAAAAATAACCACAAGGCATTCTTTAGCTATGTCAAGAATCTAAGTGGCAATGCTCAATCTGCTCAGAGTTAGTGCAGAATGGCACAAAATACACTGAATCAACTGATATCGCCAACATCCTGGCAGACGGGTTCAGTGCAAACTTCACCCCCCTTTCACCCCCAAAAGGGCCCATAACCATACCAGAAAAATGTAGAGTCCCTGAAATCACAGACACTCAGGTTAAAACAGCCCTCTCCAAAGCCAAAAACACAGCATCAATGGAACCAGATGGTGTCCCAGGCTGCGTCCTACACGAGCTCAAAGATGAACTAACCCCTCACCTAAACACACTGTTCAAACTCAGCCTCTCCACAGGCTACATACCCATAGAGTGGCACACAGCAATGGTTATTCCACTCCACAAAGGTGGAGCCACAACAGACCCCGGGAACTATCGCCCTATAAGCCTGACTAGCTTGGTCTGCAAGGCTATGGAGCGCATCATCATGGAACTCATTAGCAGAGACACTGGGGACCTCCAAACACTGGCCCCTACCCAGTTTGGCTTTGTTAAGGGCAGATCATGCCTCCTAAACCTGGTGGACTTCTTTGAGACAGTTACCAAGGCTATAGACGAGGGAAAGGTGGTACACACAGCCTACCTAGACCTTGCTAAGGCCTTCAACACCATTCCCATTCTGGTATTTTACACAAGCTCACCAGCCTGTACATAAACCCTTACATCATAGGATGGGTTGCCAACTGGCTCATGGATAGAACCCACACGGTGAGAGTTGCGGGAGCTAGGTCCAACTCTAAACCAGTTACAAGTGGCATTCCCCAGGGCTCAGTCCTATGACCCCTCCTATTCGGCATATACTTCGCAGAGGTACAGGCAAGCACAGGAGGACTATGGCTGACCACGTTCGCAGATGACTGCAAACTAGGGGCTATAATTGACTCTCCGGCTGACACAGACATCCTCCAAATAGGTCTCACTGAGACAGATACCTGATGTCAAAATCATGGCCTCAAGCTAAATGCCAAAAAGTGCATAGTCATCCCCTTTGGAAAAAACAAAGTACCCACAAATTAGCATATAGGTGGCAGTCCCCTAAATACTGAAGACATAATAAGGGATCTGGGGGACCCAAGTAGATAGCAATCTCACCTTTGATAATCACAGTGCCAAAGTGGTTAGAAAATCCTTCTACATGACCCACCTAATCACAAAAGAGTTCACATCCAGATCAAAAGAGGTCATTGTGCCCCTCTACTCATCACTCATCAGACCCATCTTAGAGTACAATGCCCCATTTGGGATGTACCTTACAAGACACCTGCAACAGCTGAAAAGACCACAGAAGTACCTCACCAAGAGGATCAATGGCCTCAAACAGATGCCCTATGCAGCTCAACTGAAGAAACTCCAGTTGTACTCAGTTGCATACCGCCTACTCAGAGGTGATCTCTGCCTGACATACAAGGACATGTCCAACCCAGAATTGATGGACATGCTCCACCTAAAGAAAACCTTATCCCCTCGAGCCACACACTCTAGGGATCTAAACCTCACCACAACAATAAATAGGATGTGCTGGAGGGATAGATTCCTGTCCCAGAGACTTCCCATGATTTGGAACAAGATCCCAGTCTACATTAGGCAGAGCTCCTTGGTAACACTCTTCAAAAGAAACCTTGGCGAGTGGATGGGAAACAAAAAGTTTACCTTGGGGATCACTTCAGTGGCTCTGCTAAACAGAGGCACAGGGAAATAATCTAAGGGGGCGGCGAAAGCCAACACATTCTGGCTAGACTTGTAAATGCCTTTGGGCAGATAGCCTAATACCCACCTATGAATCTATGAACCTATGAACCATGCAGAGAATATTTACATAACTAGATAACGTATAAGCCTTAGGTATTGAAATGCATATGACAGTATTTGTAATAATGGACAGGATTACAGTATTTTCACAAGCTCACTACATTTATTGGAGACTTGCAGTCATCTTTGCAGGCTTTACCCATAAACTAAACAGAATGCCAATATATGGTGCGGACCATAACCTGTGCAGTAATCCTTTAAGCAAGTTATGTTGAGCTTGTTTCTTGTTTGCTGTTCATTTTTTACTATGATCATGTTTTCTCCATGAAACAAGTAGATAGTTGTTGTCAGTCAGCAGGTCTTTTTTTAGATAAGAAACATTTTTACAAGTGGGGGTATCACAGAGATTGCTACTTTCAGCATGTTACTTGGTACTTTTATAAAGCTAAATATAAATTATAATTAGAACTGCAGTGCAAGGAGAAGTGGTTTGAGATGAGTGCTGCTTGTTTTTTTATACTTGATTTTGACTGGCATTTTGATAATGTATTTAAAAAGTAATTTATTTTTTCATGCCTCACAACCTTTTTGTTTCCATCTAGATATTAAGTAAGCTGTCATGTAGCCAATGCATTAAAATATATTTTTTCTTCTACACTTCATTTTGTCTTGATTGGATTCTCATAATGATGGTTTGACACACAGGCAGCATATTTAATTAAAGTCCCAGTTTTTGTGGTTTTGAGCATAGCTCCACCCCTTTCTGATTTGTCACACCTCTTCCCATTGGTCCCACCCATTTATCTGTCTCTTGCAGTCCCCCTTTGATTTGAAGTCACCAGCTGCCACTAAATTATAGCATATCTATTCTGTATTCAATGCAATATCAATGTTTCTTGACAAAGGTAGCTGTTTCTGTTGTGTTGTACACACTCTATCCTAGATTTGAAGCACACTCTGTGTAGATATGCTAAACAAGTTATTACTGAAAGCATGTGCCACAGGAGCTCTCACACCATGACATTCCCAGAACAACTGGTTCACTGCCAGGAAATTACAAAATGAGTTTATACTTTTTCTCCAAAGTAAAAAATTTACAATAGTAATTTCATGCAGTGTTGTTTGAGTAATTTCAATACATTCATATAATGTTGCCATCTGCTAGTATTGAACAACAAGCTATGTAAGCTATGTAAGCCTATCAACCTATAATATGTGTATGAATTATATGTTCCACAGTAAAAAAATCTTAACACAGCTCTGAAACTTCACCTATGTAAAGTCATTACATCATGTGATTGCTTTGTAAACAATTTGTTTGAGATAAAAGGGATGCGGAGCTTTCTCACACTGTAATTGTACACATTAAAACAGCTGTTGTCATTTATGCATAACAGCATAAGGACACACAATCCTTGCAGTCACTCAGTGTGGGTTTTGAACTCCTGACAATGTAACAACAGAAGCTATGTGATATTGTAAAGAATGGACACATCACAGGCAAGTGCTGATACAATTGTGAGATATTTGGTTATTTCAAATGATGGCATCATGCTGTTGCTGCAACAAATATGAGTACTGTTACTATATTTCTATTTCTCACACAACATTGCCTGCTGCTAAACATACCCAAACACATGTGAGGCATAATGCAGTCGTCACTGTGATTGAAGAATGGCAATCATGCACAATGTGTGGATAATCATCATTTTGAACACATACCTTACTAAGGCAACAGCATATAGAACATTATCTCATGTCCTCATGCCGTGGGAAAAGCCTTACTAGTTCTGTTAGGAAAGCCAAATTTCATCCTATGACATCATCATTATGCAGTAAAGCATTTCTACATAAAAAAGAAAAGAAAAAGAAGAGCAGAAATTCTTGTAATAGGAATCCCCAGCTATACATGTACACAGCAGAGAGCTGGGTGAAAACATTGTTACTTACCTGCACATTCACACTGACAAGCAAGTCTAAGGAGTAATGACTAGATTTGAAATGAGTACCTAAGACCACAAGGTACAGAACTTTGTCTGTACTGCATGTGCCATTTGACATGTTGGTTTACAACTGTGACAGTACACATTTGAATGGATGTTATCACCATTGTTTAACACAGTGACGTTCTTCTGAAAAGGTAAGAAGGTGGTTGAAGAACACAGTAACAATACACAGTTATAGGTGCAGTAGTGCAGCTGTTTGTATTATCACCTCACAGCAAGAGGTTTGCTGGTTCAATTCTTGGCTGGGGTGCCTTCTGTGTGGTGTCTGCATGTCCTCCCTGCATTTGTGTGGGGTTTCTCTGGGTGCTCTGGTTTCCTCCCATGTTACAAAGACTTGCATCTGGAGTGTTTCTCCCCAGGCCTCTGCTGAACATTGGTTCATTCCAAGTTGGACTTTCCCGGTAAACAAATGTAAAATTAAGTTATACATACTATATGCATTAGAAATCTTCTTTACACAGCACTGCAGACACACATTCACAGTAGTAAATCCTTGTTGGATTCCCACTTCCTACTTACTTAGGCAAGTTAGATAACACAGTGCCAACAGCCAGCACCACAAGATGAGTGATACTGTGATGTAATTCATTTTTGATAGCATGATGTAAACACTGTGTTTCCAGAACTGTGTATTACCTGGGGGTGGGTAATAGAAATTTATATGGCAGTCTTCTACTAGTGAAAATATGTCTTCTAAGGGAACAGTTACATAAGGGGTGCTATTACAGATCCAATTGTGCATGACAGAATACGCAGTCACACTAGTTAACCAATGTTGTTACACAATCAAGAGAATGCAATATTAGCTACCAACACCACAGGAGAAGTCAGAGTTTTGCAGTGAAACAGGATGGTCTCATCAGTGTGTTGCAGAGAACATGTTTGTCTTAAAAGTGGAGGGGGTGTCCTCTTCCATGGTAAATTCTTCCCTTGAGTGGAAGTTGATACAGCATGTCCGTTTAGGAAGCTATATATACCTAACTTTGAAGATGCACATGCAAGTTCATCATTGTGAGATTTGAACCTACTTCCTATCAAATTACACAAAATTACAAAATTAGCTGCATGTGCCACAGAAGAAGTCTTATTTTTTGTGAGCGAATGTACTTATGAAAGGATGACCTCATCAGCGTGCTGCAGAGAACACATTTGTGGTATAAGTGTGTTAAAGTTCAGAGGGAGATGTGTCCAAGGGTAAATTCTTCTCCTAAGTGAAAGTGGACACTGCTCATCTATTGTTGAAGCTTACATAGCTGTCATTAGAACTACACACACACATAAAAGTTCACCACTATTAATTTTAAACCACCTACCTAATTACACAATCTAGACAACACATATAAGCTGCAAGCGCCACAGAAAAAGTTTGATGCTTAAAAGGAGAGAGTGTAGTTTTGGCAGGATTACCTTATCAGAGTGTTTCTCAGAAGATGTTTGTGTTAAAACTGGGATAACTTGTGGAGAGAGATATGTCTAAAGGTTACATTATTGTCCTGAGTGGCGGGGGACACAGCACACATGTTGTTACAGCTTTAATTACCTGTCACTAGAACCATACACATCCACACCCAGAAGTTCATGATTGTGAGATTTGAACCACCCACTTACCTAATTACATACTCTAGAGAATGCAGTACTAGTTGCAAGCATCACAGGAGAAGTATGTCTCTTAAGGGTGAGACACTGCAGGTTTGACTAGATCACCTAATCAGTGCATTGCACAGAATATGTTTGCATTAAAAGTAGGATAACATGCAGAAGGAGATGTGTACAAAGTTAAAATCATAGGATCATAAGAAGTTACTAGGCTAATGATCCTAGGAACCTTACATGCTAAGATAAGTTTTACCCTTATTTCCACAATCAACACTTATCACCCTCTCCAAGAGGGATATAGATGGAACCCCTGGTATGAATTTATGGTTACCCATCCAGTCATCCAGATTGCATTTGAAGAGGGCCAATGAGGTGCTTTGTTTGACATGAAGCAGGAGTCTGTTCCAACAGTGTGGTAACCTATGGAAGACAAATAGGTTCTTCCAGCAGGTTGTATTATTGTCACATGCCAGGTTAAGGCCTCTAGAGTGAGTAACCTGTGTACCATTTGACTTATCGATATGCAGCATTTCCAATAAATCAGGGTCAAAGATTGCCTTATATGCAAGGCAGAGATCACCTCTGAGTAGTCTGTATGAAACAGAATAAATTGACAGTGATATCAGATGATCCTCATAGGACAGATGCTGAAGACCTTGAATTTTCCTTGTGAGGAACCTTTGTCGTCTCTCCAATTGTTGCAGGTGCTTGGAAAGGTACATACCAAAACAGGCACTCTACTCGGTTATTATCCTGATGAGGGAAGAGTACAGGGAGGTTATAACTTTTTTTTTGTCTGGAGGTGATGCCTTTAGTTATGAGATGAGCAATATGGAATGCCCTTCTTACCACTGTGGAGACATGGTGATCTAAGGTAAGGTTGCTGTCAACCTGTGTGCCCAGGTATCTCACCACTGAGTACATACTTAGGGTATTGTTATATATGTGGTAGTTAGCAGGAATATTGCTCTTACTGAAAGGAATAATAATACATTTATTTATTTGAGCTTAAGGCCATGACTTTGGCACAAGTCATTAGTTTGTGTAAGACCCTCTTATAGAATGTTGACATTGTTTGGAGATTTTATGACCACTCCCAGTTTGCAGTCATCAGCAAACTTTGTCAGCCGCAGACCTTTAGTTTTAGCTTGTACTTCAGAGAAATAGATTCCAAAAAGTAGAGGTCCCAGGACTGATCCCTGTGGAAAACCATTGGTTACAGGTGTGCTGTTGGAAGTGGATTCCCCTATTTTGACTATGAGTTATATCAGTGAGCCAGTTAGCGACCCATATAATGATACACAGGTTGATACATAGCTGGGTAAGTTTGTCAATTATGCCTGAGTGGGGCATGTTGTCAAAAGCCTTGGATAAGTCTAGATAGTCTGTATGCACAGATTCCCCCTCATTGAGGGCCTTTGTGACTGTCTCAAAGAAGTCCATCTGGTTTAACAGGCATGATCTCCCTTTGACAAATCCAAGCTGAGTAGGAACAAGTGTTTGGAGATTACCTATATCTTTGTTGATAAGGTCCGTGATAATTTGCTCCATGGCCTTCCAGATAAGGCTAGTCAGGCTAATAGGTCTATAGTTCCTGGGGTCAGTGGAAGCACCACCTTTGTGCCAGGGGGTAACGGTGGCAGTTTTCCATTCAGCTGGGATGAAGCCGATGTTTAAACTATGACTGAAAAGAGTACCCAATGGCATTGCTAATTTTTGTTTGAGCGCATGTAGGACACAGCCTGGGATGTTATCAGGTCCCATGGATTCTGTGTTTTTGACCCTAGAGAGGGTGTTCACAACCTGCTCTTTAGAGACACAAGGTAGAGGACAGGTGGTAGGGATGTCTTGAGGTAAGTGTGGTAGGATCAGGGGAGTGTAGTTTTCATGGAACCTGCCGGCTAACAGGTTAGCGATGTCTGCAGGCTTGGTATACGTCATATCATTAACTACCAGTTCGGTGAAAATCTGGGCCTTTCCTTTTAGGTTACGAATGTAACTAAAGAACGCCTTATGGTTGTCCTTAGTTAAGGAAGCTTATTTGGATTCATAGTTAGCTTTGGAAGCCTTGACAAGAAGTCTTATGTGCTTGTTTAAGCTGAGGAGGGAGTGTTTCCAGTTTAGGGCATGCTCCCTCTTACTGTTTGACAGCAATTTTTTCCTCTTACTGTAAATCCTTGTTAATGGCAGTTGTCTACCAGACAGGTTTGCTCTTCCTTAAGGAGCTTGTTTTGGTCCTATCATGTATGGCTGAATCAATGCAGTTGTTTAAGCATTTGTGTAGAACTCGACATAGTTGCTAGTTCCATCTAAAGGGGAAGGTGCATTGAAGTTATTTATAGCATCCTGTAAGAGGTCATAATCTGCCCTGGAGAAGTTTTTTTTTAGTTTAGTTGATGCTGGGGGTGGGGTGGGGATTGTGATATTTACTTTGAATGAGACTGATCTGTGGTCAGATCTCACCAGGGAAGACCTCACAGTGAGGGTGCTATGGTGGTTCCCCATATTGGTAAGCACCAGATCCAGGATGTTGGCACCTCTTGTGGGGGTGTCAACTAGCTGGTCCAGGGCATTGGAGTTAATGAAATTAAGGAACCTTTGGGCAAGTGAGTTTGTGCGTGAGTAATTTCCCCATTCAATGGATGGGTTGTTAAAGTCATCCTAAACAATGGTGTTTGGATGTATCTTGATAGACTGAAGTAGATCCAAATAGGCAGAGTGGGTGTTCTAATTCATGACGGGGTCCTGTATTTGCCAATAACTTGCATAGGTGTCCGACCAACAGTTAAGTGCAGCTGAAGTATCTCTAGGGAACCATGCTGTATAACCAATCTGGAGGTGTATTTATCTTTAATGAATATTGATACACCGCCTCCTTTAGATTTCAAGCCTTGAGTTTGTGATCTGAACATGTGGAAGGAGGTGGCATGACTGGGGTGCTCTTCACAGCCTTGAACCAAGTTTCTGTGACTTCACAAATGTCTATGTCTTCCAAGGTGAGGACTGCTTCCAGTGAATGCAGTTTCATGTTAAGACTCCTAGCTTTAGCAGCAAAACCTTGAGCCACTGCATAAAAAAGGCACTATGGGGGTGGCAAGAGCCTGGCCAGTAGTCAAAATCCCAGGGGTGACAGATGAAGACCATCTCTTCTCATGAGTGGCAATGGGTGGAGCATACCTGTTTTTAAAGCTTTATTTAACTGTCACTAGAATCTCACACACACAAACACACATACATACACACTTGCAGATGTTCAGCACTGTCAGATTCAAATCACCTACATCACATTCTAGAAAACATGGTATGAATAGCAAGTACCACAGGAAATGTTTAACTTTAATGATCTGAAAAGGCACATTTGTAAGTATTATAACTTCACTGTTTAGAATGTCATCTACTGTGCATCACATGTTTTAGGACAAATGCATGTATGTAGACAGACTAAAGTTACAGCAGTGTGTTTGTCCCAAGTAATTGCCAACTTTACTGCAACATCTAATTAGAATCATTCATGTACATTGTTACTGTGAGTGACATGTACCTGTTTCACAGAATGGGGGGGGGGGTCAATGAGACTCACAACTGCAAAACTGTAGATTGCCAAGCAAGCATTCATGACAGTTCAAACTGTATTGCATGCAAACAGTGGCCGTTTGATGTGGCACTGGCTGTTACCTTAGCTCATATTTGCACAATGTGCATTGACAATACAGGCAGACACTTCCTGAATATGACAGTCCACTTCTGAATAACACTGGTGGATCATGTGTGAATAGGATACACACCATTGCAACAGAGTTGTGATTGCAGACATGAATTGAGTCAGCATTACTCTGAAAATCAGATAACTTGCTTTCAGAATTCCTTTAACACATACAGAAGTTGTACACCTGCTCACAGTTATTTTTTTTAACACTTCATGAAGCACACCACTAGCAAGCTCATTTGTGTAGCTGATGGCAAAATATTAGTACAAGCATAATCATATCTTGAGGTGTTGAACTTAGAATCAGAATTAGAAGCATTCTATGGTGCTCTGTGCTGACCTTCACACAAATATTTAATACACATATGCAGCCATGTCTGAATCTGATGGAATACAGAGCAGATGTGTTTTATTGTCATGTTTCAGGTGTCATGACTGACACATCTGTCATGATAGTTGCAGTTCTTCAATCCTTATATAGGTTCATAGGTGTGTACTAGGCTAATGGCTCTGGAGCCTTTACAAGCCTAGCTCTTAGGATTACCCTGGCATCATGCCACCCAACCTTAATTCCCAGTACCTCTGTCGAGTAGAGCCACTGGAGTGAACCCTGGGGTGAATTTTCTATTTCCCACCCACTCATCAAGACTTCTCTTGAAGAGGGCCAGTAAGGTGCTCTGTTTGACATGTATGGGAAGTCTATTCCGTTGCATGGGCAATATGTGGGTTATGACCTTGTCCCTCCAGCATGTTCTGCTGATTTTGGTAATGAGGTAGAGGGCTCTGGACCGTGTGGTGCGGAGGGATTGGGATTTCTTTAGATGTATCATTTCTAACAGAGCTTGGTCAGACATTGCTTTATAAGTCAAGCAGAGATTGCCTCTAAGTAGGCGATATGAGAAAGAGAGTAGTTGGAGTTTTTTGAGTCTGTCCATATAGGACAAGTGTTTGAGGCCTAAGATCCTCTTTGTGAGGTACTGTTGAGGCCTCCCCAGTTGATGCAGGTGTCTAGTGAGGTGCATGCCAAATGGGGCATTGTACTTGATGATTGGCCTTATGAGGGAAGAGTGCAGGGAGACAATGACCTCTTTCTTCCTGGATGCAAAACCCTTAGTAATGAGATGTGCCACATAGAAGGACTTTCTGACCACAGTGGCAATGTGATGGTCAAAAGAGAGGTTGCTGTTAACCTGTGTTCCCAGATCTCTTATAATGCCTTCTGTGTTCAGTGGACTAGCATTGATGTGGTAATTCATGGGAACTGGGTTTCTCCCAAAGGGGATGATGACAATTTTGTTTTGACATTGAGCTTAAGGCCATGGCTCTTAACACCAGTCGTTGGTCTCAGTGAGGCCTTTCTATAGGGTGTCGACATCACTTGGGGAGTTAAAAATAGCTCCCAACTTGCAATTGTCTGCAAACTTTGTCAGCCAGAGTCCCTTTGTATTGGCTGGGACTTCAGAGAAGTAGATACCAAACAGGAGAGGACCCAGGACCGAACCCTGTGAGACTCCACTCTTGAATGTTTGGCAATTTGACTTGGAGTCAGCTATTTTGACACTGTGGGTTCTATCTGTGAGCCATTTTTCAACCCGCCTAGTAATATACAGGTTGATGCCTAGCTTAGTGACTTTTTCTATGATTCCTGAGTGGGGAATGCTATCAAAGGCCTTGGCCAGATCAAGGTAGGCTGTATGAAACACCTTGCCTTCATCCACAACTCTGGTGACTGACTTAAAGAAGTTGACCAGGTTGAGCAGGCATGATCTACCCTTTACAAAACCAAACTGTGTGGGATCCAGAGTTTGGAAATTCCCTGTATCCTTGTTTATTAGTTCCATAGCGTTGCATATCAAACTCGTCAGACTAATGGGGTGATAGTTCCCAGGCTCTGTAATCACTCCTCCTTTGCAGAGAGGGGTGACTGTAGCATTGCACCATTCAGTAGGGACAAAACCTGAGGTGAGGCTGTGGCTAAACCGGTCACACAGGTGAGGTGCCAGTTCACTCTGTAGTTCATGTACAACACAGCCAGGGATACTGTCAGGTCCCATAGAAGCTGTATTCCTGGCCTTGGACAGTGCTTTTTTAACCTGTGCAGCAGTAATACTGGGTGCCTGGCAATCTACTGGTATTGTGATTGGTCCTTTGGGGGGGGTGAGGGGTAAAGTTGGAACTGAATCTGTCAGCCAGTATATTGGCAATATCTGTTGGCTTGGTATAGGTGGTACCATTGTGCAGTAGCTCAGGGCAAACCTGGGTATTGCCGTGGAGATTCTTTACATATCTATAGAAGGCCTTATGGTTGTTTTTACTATCTGCTGCAATCCTGTTTTCATAGCATGCTTTAAAGGATATGATGAGGGATCACAACGTTTTGTTGAGGCTGAAAAGAGAGTTTTTCCAGTCTTGGGACTTCACCTTATTCCACATCAGTTTCCTCCTTCTGTTGTAGAGTTTGTTTATGGCAGGGGACCACCAGATTGGCTTCCTTTTTTGGGAGGAGAGCATCTTGGTTCTTTTGGATATAGGGAGATCCATGCATTTGTGTACATGTTCGTACAGTGCATTGGTGTATGATTCGGTGGTCATACAACTATTCTCCATTTGCACAGGTACTGGGAAGTTAGCCACCTCTGTTTTTAGGAGCCCAAAGTTAGTTTTGGAGAAGTTTTTCATGGTGGTTACCTTTGCGGGGGGAGGGGGAGGAAAAGTATATTGATACATGAGTAGTTTTTCCAGTTAATGGAAGGGTAGTTGAAGTTGCCCAGTATGAGGGTGTTAGGTTGGACCCTAATATTCTCTAGGGTGCTTAGGAATGTGGAGTGTGAGTCTTGGGACATGGTTGGGGACCTATAGCAGTCTACGACCTGAATTGCTGTCTTACCCAATGTGAGCTGCACCTGAAGTATCTCTGATGCATTATGTTGGGCTACCTGTCTGGAGGTGTGCACATCCTTTATGAAAATGGAAACACCACCACCTTTGGAGCTTTGGTCCAAGTTCTGGGGCCTAAAGGTGTGGAATGAGTTATAGCCTGGTAGTGCTGGGGTGCTTTCTGCTGCTTTAAACCAGGTCTCTTTTGCAGCACAAATGTTGATATTCTTCATTTTGAGGAGTGCTTCAAGCAAGTGCATTTTAAGATTTAGACTTCTAGCGTTGAGCAGCATGACCCTCAGATTGCATTTGCTTGTAGCTGTTACAGTGGTAATTTGGTCTTTGGAACACTGCCTAAAAAAGCACTATAGGGGTGGCAAGAGCCTTAGCCAGTATCAGGAAGCCCAGGGGTGACAGATGCAGGCAATCTCTGGCAAAGCATCGAGGTCTGTCAATCATGTCATCCCAGGCAGACAGATACTGGATCCCCTTAGAATGACATCAGAAACTTGGCCAATTGTTGAAATCAATCATTTTATGTTCGTAGTGTGGTATAATTTTGGGTGATGGTAGGATACTGCTCAGGGCTAGGGTCATAACCACCTGAGCTACATAATCCAAGAGCTCCTCCATGTCTCTTTTCATGTAGTCCAGTGAGGTATGCCTCGGGTCATTCACACCCACATGTACAATGACACAGTCATGTTTGTACCTGTTGTTGAGGGACCTGAGTGCGTGCATTATGTGGTGGATGCTGACACCTGACAGGCAGACGACTGTTACTTTCTGCTTATTCAGCCTAGTGAGTGGGACATCAGTGTGCCTCACTATTGAGTCACCTATGACTAGTGTGTTGGCATTCTGTTTTGACTTAGTTGCTTTGGTTGAGTGGCACACTGTTTAGGAGAGTTATGTGTTTCATGATTAGTGTTGTGTTGTGGTGGTCGAGTGTGTTTCTGCCTTGGAGGTCTCTGCTGTTTGGGTAGATTTTTATCGAGAGCCTCCACGAAGGTGAGTGTATGGTTTGTGTTTTTATGTGAAGGCAGTGTTGGTGTGTGTTCTGGAGGGCTATGTGTTCCATGTGGTGCGGTGCAAGTGCTGGCCTTCAACTCTTGAACTTCTCCTCTTGACCAGATATTCCAGTCTTGGCTGGAGAGTGTGTGCTTCCAATATATATATATATATATATATATATATATATATATATATATATATATATATATATATATATATATATATATATATATATATATATATATATATATATATATATATATCTATATATATAAAAATATAGGTATATTTTGAAGCACATGATGGACAGAGCATGTTATTGCTGGTGGAAACATGACTTACGGAAATCTTTTTGAATAAAGGATGTATATCTGATGACAAAAAGGCAGTGAGAACACAGAAATCTTTTGAGATAGGGATGAAGATACAGACATACTAAGAGATAAGCTTGCTGCACATATTTGTATTTTGTTACTCTTCAGTTTGTCAATGTTATTCAGGCAAAGGTCTGTACAAGACCATGTCCCTAACAAGGAGCAAGTGCATTAATACAGCAGTGAGAGAATGGTGTGTTAATAATATGTGTAGCCAATACTTACCCACAAAGAAGTCATACAAAACATTCAGCTTTGGCATGCATTTCGATTCAAATCTTGACACTATTCCAAAACAAGCCTACTGCAAAGCTCTGAGTATTATCTAACTACAACATGCCACATTGGAGTTCCTATGTCACAAAGTTCAAAGCTGACAACAAATTTAAGCAAAGGAGAATATATGTATTAGTCTTCATTGGACTTGCGACAATTGTAAAATCCCATAACATGTACATTATATCCAGTAGCATAATAAATATACAGCAGTAAACAACGATGATGCACAAGTGGGAACATATAGACACACAGTGACAGGGATAGAGACAGACACACAGAGACAGGGATAGTGACAGACAAAGAATTTTATTTTTCTGAGACATTTTTTATCATCTTTGTTGCATGTTATTGTTATGCTTTTCCTGATAAGTCATCTGTCATTCTCTGTACAATCAAGTGTTTCCAGTAGGGAACAAGCAGAGGTCGAAAAGTAGAAACATGACTGAGACATAAGCAGGATAATGGTGGGTTGCTGAGATACACAGAAAACACTTACATTAATAGTAATATTAAAAAAATAAATAAAATTGACCATGTATGTCTGGATTTGAACCATTGACACTATGTAAAAATCATTTTACAGACATGAATTAAGACAACACACCACTCAGGAAATGTTTCTTTGCAAACTTAATTTCAGTTGTTTGAAGGGACAGTCACAAAACAATGAGGCAAGGGAAACTGTAGCCTTCATCCTTCATTACAATAATGACAATTACCTACTGTGTACATTACAGCCGGAAGCATAATAAATGATACAGAGCTGAACAGAGATGTATTATGTTAAGGTGTTACATTTCATGATTTACATATTTTTCATGAAGCCAGGAATTTTGGGGCAGCGTACCTCCTAACAATATTTGTAACTGGAACAGCAGACTGATGCCATAGAAGGGGGTAGAAACATACAAAGTGAAGAGGGAGGTTGGATAATGGTGGTTCTAAACAGTTTGTAGGCAACATCTACACATAAAATAGTTTAATAAAAACAGAAATTAATGGTTTTACGTGTCTGGATTAGAACCCTTGAAAGTATGCAAACATTAAGCATAGCACAAAAGAATTCCTATTTTACAGGGTTAAAAATCACACAACTGAAAGGACTATGACAACTAACTGAAACAGGACAAGTGAAGAGAGAGAGAGAAAAATGGGGAAAGAAATGCCAAGAGTTTTGTTTACGGCACATTAAGGACCATGTTTATGGTGTGTTATTCCTAGTTTCCTCATTATTAATCTGGCATTTTCTGTGCAGTAAAGTGTTTGCTATAGGGAGCAAGAAGGGGTAGGAGATTATAAATGCATCTTTACTGCCTGTTGTAGAAGGCCAATATAATGTGTGTAAATTATGTTAAACATGGCAATGATGATTTTAATGAAGACTGCACGTTCATAGATATGATTTTTACAATATTTTTGTTATAATGAGTTATCACTTAAGTATATATTTATGAGAGTCGCCTGCATTCAGCAAGCTCTGACTGAGTTCAGGAATAGTGCAAGAGCTGCTGCACACAATATGGCCACCAAGCAATCCAGGATCGAGCTCCAGGGACATGCACAAGTGCTCCTATATTATTCCTGCACTGACACCACTGCTATATGCTAATTACCTCATTTGCTGGTGAAAAACATGGAAATGAGGTGAACTAGTGATCCAGGAAGCAGCCAGGCATCTGTGCAGGAATAGTATAACCTGCAGAAATGTATTTGGTTACTAACCAAATACATTTCTGCAAATTACAAAATGGAGGCATGACAGCTCGAAAGAAAGCATGTATTCAATGTAGTAGGCATGCCAATGGCCAAATATATGGCCACTGGCATGAAAAATAGTTGCAATATTACAAAAAAAATTTAATTTTTTTAGCCGATCTCGGCCATTTAACAGCAGTAGGAAGGCAATCAAGGAGAACTAGCATAGCTGACATGTGAAATGTATCAGAATCAGCCAGTTACACAGGCAGCAGCTCAGCACACTACTATAAACTATGCAGACACCTTTCAGTCTGTTTTTTTCCCACAAACTATACAACACCAGTGTACACAGATGGGGAAATGTTACCTAAAAAACTAACAAAATGTTAGGGGTTGCTGTCGCTCTCATACAGCAATATGTTCAAGAGGCTGAGGGTGGTGAGGATGTGAATGCTGATGACCATCATACAGTGAGGGGGAGGAGAAGAGTGTACAGACCCAGGTTAACCTACTAGGGGCTACATGAGCTGGAGATAGTAGAGCGCTAAAGGGTGGACATGGACATTCTACAGCAAACTGTTGAGCTGTGCTGGCCCCACCTCACACACAGAATCAATAAAAGGGGAACCCATACCAGTGGATACCAAGGTATGTGTAGGCTTAAGAATACTAGCCACAGGTACCTTACAAAGGGCAACTGGGAATATCATGTGGATCTCATAGGCATCAGCATCCAGGGTACTCCAGTTCTTGGATGCCATGTCAGCACATGCCGGTGAGCACATATATTTCCTCAACACCCGTGAGATGTTGACCAGCAATATGCATCTCTTCCACCAAATAGCAGAATACCCTGAGGTAGTGGGTGCTATAGACTGCATGCACATACACATCAAAACACCACATGGCGAGCAGGGTAGGGTCTACATAAACTGCAAGAGCTTCCCTTCCATCAACTGCCAGGTCATGTGTGATGCCCAGGGCATTATCTTGAATGTGTGTGCTGGCAGCCCTGGAAGCTATCACGACTCCCACATCTGGCATATGACACAGCTGTACCAGTCATTTGCCAGTGAGGACATCCCATATGGGCACCTAGTGGGGGATGCTGGCTATGCACTGGAGCCGTGGCTGATGACACCCTTCAGAAATGCACACACACCTGAACATGAACTCCATAATGAGACACACACAAACCAGAATCATAACAGAGCATGTGTTTGGGATGCTCAAGTCATGATCCCGCTGCATGGACATATTTGGTGGAGCCTTGCAGTACTCTCCAGCTACATGTACACAAATGTTCATAGTATGTGCCATGCTACACAATATGATCCTGGGAAACAGCTGAAGCAGGAACAGCACGGGGCAAGGCCACATAGCCCCCTACCATTGCCAAGGCCATCATATGCACAGAGTGGCTTGGAGGAAGAACTACCTGAGCCTGCCCATGTAGGCAGAAGGAGTCAAGCCCAGTATGCCCAGGCCTTGGCAAAGAGGCAATGCATAGCACATACACTGACACAGTAGGGACCCAGGGAATGACACCTCTCTCTGACTTGCACATACAGTAAATGGGATGCCAAACATGACACTACCTGTGCTTTATCATGTATAGGGAGTGTACTATGTCCATCAGACATAGTCAGCCCTCCAGCACCATCCTCAATACTGGTCCAGCCACAAGGTAAATCACTCTTCCTATCAATTACTGAATTGAGTAGTATGTTCTGATATTTGTATCTATGGTATGGACATGAGCATGCAAGGAAATTGTGTGGCTGAATGGGATGGCAGCAGACAATGGACACCTATATGGGCAGCATGAAATCCATTACACATACTGGTGTCTACATACTAGGCAGTACTAGACAAGGTGACAAATCCCACTGCAGTACATGTGGTGGCCCCAATGTGTGTCCGTAGGACACACACATGCATGTCAGTGAGGCTCACATACCTACCACCAGCCTCAGCCAACAGGACAGGTGTAGATTGCCATAAAGAAAGCCTGAGTTGCGGCCTCCAATCGATAGCAATGGTGAGAAGCCCCCCTCCAGACCTACATAGACAGACTACAACAGGTCTGGCAGTTGTATGTTAGTTCTGAAGGGTAAGAAGTCTGAAACTGAAATGTAGGTCAATAAAACCTAAGATATGTACTCTATTGATATGTCTCCAGTCTGCATGATAGGTCAAAATACAATATGGAATGGAAGCCAAGAGAGTACCTGAAATACCAGTACAGTCATAGCAAATGTTTAAAGTCATCAGGTGTGCCCCCCCACATTCCTATGTAGAAATGCAGTAACATGTAAGTGTGAGGAGTAATACCAGTGGAGCACAGATTACCTGAGGTGGCCCAATCTACAGGATAGATTGTTTCATGTGTACAATATGCAGGGGTCTGTGCATTAAGTTATTGTGTGTTCAATATTGTCTGGAAGTGGTCAGCATGTAGGCATGGAGGGTTGTGTGTCGGTGGCCTATGGGCAGTACTGTGGTTGACAGGGCCATGTTCTAACAACTGAGGTGCCAACCACAATGCTTCTCAGCAGTACCCATGTCAGCAGTCATCCATACTCACTGTCCAGATGTCAATATCTGCCACCGTCTGAAAGATGGACATGCCATGAATGCGGTCCCATATATACACACAGTACACAGGTGGAAGTACCCTAGACAGGGTGCATAAAATGTAACTGTCAGCTGCACACACCTTTGGAATTGTACATACAGGTTAGCAGCACATTAGTTGTCCATGTATTATGGAATACTGATGTAGTCTGGCCAATCACTGGCAGACCACAAAAGGCACAATTATGAAGTAATGAGAGACTGCCTATGTCCCTTCACAAGGCAACATAAGGGGAATGTCCGAGGTATATCTGTGAGTCAGCTGCAAGTAGCTTCCATATCACACATGCACTCAGCTCACCCCACCATCAGCCACATGTTTATCACAGGTCATATCCTTGCTGTTGGGAATGAGTACAGTATGACCCACTTCTGTATGGGAATACCCACAGAATGCAGCATACTGAAGAGGTGTCCTATGCAAGTGTGTCCCTAGCTGTAAGCAGCACCCTGCCTGCATCCAGACCAATGGATCAATATGGACAGGAACTATTGTCATTAACACCTTGCACACTTACCCTGTCACCCCAGGGGCAATCGACTGGCTCGCAGTCTGGGAATGTAGGAGTGACAGAATGCACTGGCCTGCTACAGATGGCCTGCATCACTACCAAATGGCCTACAGTCCTCTGTCAAAGACATGTGCCTCACCCATAATGCCAATGTATGGTATCTCATGAGGTTCCAACTAACAACCTAACACAGTCAACAGAACACAAATGCAAGGCCAGGTTGAGAAATCCCAGTAGCATGCCCCCCATGTTCTACTGCATGAACTGTAAATACCGCTGGGATGAAGGGCCAACTATAGCTATACTTCTCAGATATCACTTGCATAATGTTAGGAAGAGGATAGACAGAATAACATAGTGTGGGGTGTAGAAGTATGGATGTCATGGAGTGTGTGAAGTCTGAAACTCTGATGTGTGCCCCTACTACTCCTGCCTGCAAACCCAGTAATGGGTGGCTACAAACCTGCTCATAAACCACACTGTGAAGGGGAACTGACCAGATATATGAGCCCTGCCTCAGGGTAACCTGGGTGAATCTGTACAGCTGAGAGTTATGGACACAGCAGGATATGGCCATTCTGTTAAGTCAATATATGTACAAGAAGGGGAGCCATGTACTATGTCAGTGTTGTATTGGACTGTCAGAGATGGCAGGGTGTTGAGGAATGTGCATTGACAGTCTAGGGACATAGATGTGGACCCATGGCAGGCGTTGGTCTGGATAGCACCATTACCCCAAGGCAGTTGTACCAGAAGTATTTCCAATGCATTATGATGGGATGCTAGTCTGGAGGTGTTCCTATCCATAATGAATATGGAGACAACACCACTAGTGGAGGTGTGGTGTGGTCCATGTTTGGGGGATGACAGCTGTGTAATGCATCATGGCCTGATACTGCAGGTCTGCTGTCTGCTGCTGTGAAACACCTCTGCACTACAGCAGACATGTGTCCTCCACTCCAACAACTGCTATGAGTGGCTGCATCCTGACAGTTAGATGTCCACTGTTGAGCAGCATGACCCTCAGACTGCATACATGTGCAGCTGTTATGGTGGTAATAACATTAGGAACACTGCCCAATAAGGCACCATAGGAGTGGCAAGACATGTAACCATTACCTGGCAACCCAGCGGTGACAGATGTAGGGCATCCATGGCAAGTCATTAGATTCTGGCAATCATGCCATCCCCGGCAGAGAGGCCCTGGATCCCCTGAGAATGACACATAACATGTAAGCCAATGTTGCAGTCAACCATCTGTTGTTAGTACCACAGTATCATTCTGGGTGACAGTGGTACACTGCCCAGGGCTACTGTCACACCTCCATGAACTGCATAGTCAGAGAATTCAACCATGTATCCTGTCATGTAGTCCAGGGAGGTGTGTCCCAATGCATTCACACTCACATGGATATGGAGTGATACTCGTAGTTGCTGTGGAGTGACATGACTGGCTACGTCATGTGTTAGATGCTGGCATGTGATTGATATTTGGCTGTTAACTGCTCCATATTCAACCTAGTGAGTGGGATGTGTGTGCCTCAGAATTGAGTTACCCATGATCACTGTATTATGCAAGGCTGTTAGCCTTAGGGGCTTAGGTTGGGGGCACACTGTAGGTTAAATATGTGTCCCGTGGCATGTACCATGTCACGGTGCCTGAGTGGGTGTCTGCCTTGCTGGTCTGTGCTATTTGGGTAGATGTCCATTGAGTGCCTCTGGGAAGGTGGGTGTGTGGCTTTTCACTGTACGTCATGGCATTCAAAGTGGGTGTCATGGTGAGCTACGTGTTCCACATGGTGTGGTGCAGGTGTTTATCTTATCCTCTTGACCTGCTAGTCCATTCTTTGCTGGAGAGTACATATGTCCACATAGGGTGATATATGGGTAACCATCACAGGTCTGAGTGTTTGGAGTTTAGAGGGGAGGGTTGTCTGTCTTACATGCGGCAGTTACAACAGTGCCCCAGAATAGACATGTGTACCAGGTCAATGGGTGAAAGCACAGATAACTGCCCTTCAAACATGCCAGGAGGTGTGGACATAACTAGTAAGAACTGGGGCGACATCTGTGATTAATGAGTACTGTGACGGCTCACAGGTGTGCCACACTTCATGATACAATAACCTGGTGAAGTGCCAAGACGTAATGCTAGTTGAAGTGAAAGACAGAAAGAACTAGCATGATGTACAGGTGGAAAAGAAGGCAGACTGTCTGCCACCTGTAATACTTTACCACAGCTATGCAGCTATTAGCAGCTTTGGCCATGTGAAAGTTCAGAAAGCTCTGTAACATGTGCAGTAACTATGTAACACTATAGTAGGAATACCTAACTAGGTAGGAGTTCTAATCCCAATACTGGCAAGTGTGTGTGCATCATGTACTGTCTGGCTCATTCCATTTTTGACGTGTGTACTATCCTTTACACTTGTCTTCACTCTAATGTACTAGACCTGTTGATGTCATCCACCTTAGAAGTACCTTTGGAAGATTTGAAAATGTATAAGCTCTGTGGCACATCTCATAACTGTGTAGCACTATAGTAGGAATACTGAGATATGCAGGAGTTCTAATCCTAATGCTGGCAACTGTTTGTGTGTGAGGAAAATATCATGTGTGGCTTATACCATTTTGATGTGTATACCATACACGGCTAGTGACTACCTCCCATTGCCATACAATGTGGTAACAGCATCTGCCTCACATGCAGTAGGTTAAACCATTGTACAGTTCTCTGTACAGATGTGTCTGGACTATCCATATGTTTGAAACCTACACATGGTCGGTAGTGGTCTGTGTGCCTTAACATTGCCCATGTATGTGATATTATAGCCAAATAGGCCACAGTGAGTGTACAGACACATATGGCAGCTTGAGATATCATATCTGACTGAAACATCATGCCAATAGGATGCCTACTGCCCTCACAGGTGGCCTGCCTTGTAGGTGCAATACATGAGTGCAGATGCTTGGTTTTATAAGTGAACTGTACCTGTTATGGCTCACATTAAAGGCTGGAAGAGGTGTGGACTGTCATATTGTGGTCTTAATTAGTATTTAAGAAGAACACCTTGCATTTTAAGAGGGGTGTATACACAATTTATATCCACTGTATACCAGTAATGTGTCACATACAACTTTTCCTTAGGACATTTGTCCAGCACAATTTGGTGGCCTCTGTCCAGACATCTTGGCACTGACAAGTTGTACGATATGCTACAGGAATGTTGAATTCATATAAAATAGGCCCCAGTGGTGACCACTGTGATGCAATACAGTTAACCCCAGCACAATTGAACATGCACAACAAGCAATATGTTTATTACTGATGGTTATGTGCATGGTAAGTTGCATGCACTTCACAGGCCTGGGGTATTTCCAGGCAACAACAGAACAATGTAATAACCACCAGCTACAGGCTGCTGTCCCATATGCAGACCAGAGATTCCTAGGTAGTTGTGAGAGGGGGTTATTGTCAGCAGATGCACATGTATCCTTGGTATAGGATGGATGCAGCATGTCTGCACATCTACAGTACTAACCACAATAAAACACAATGTCCTGTCCTCACCATAGATGTGCACCACTGTGCATTAGGAAACCCCATCCACAACTGCAATTGGACCTGACACAATACAGATACATGTATGTCTGATACATTAGTGTACTAATCCCTACTGAGACCTTACCTGCACGCTCCTCATCCTGTGTGTGTGTGTGTGTGTGTGTGTGTGTGTGTGTGTGTGTGTGTGTGTGTGTGTGCAACCCACCTCCACAATGCATCCCTCAGCATCATGGCCTCTGTGTTGGGTGTTTGGACCAAGTGTGGTGAGGAGCTCCTCGGTGGGTATCAATGGGGGCTGGATGGCTGGGCCCCCACCTGTGTCTAGCCAGTCCCTTTCTACAGCAGCAGCCCATTGATGGCTATGGCATTTGAGGTTGGTGGCCCGATGCTGCACATGCACGTAAGTTCTGCTGTGAAGTCTGGCATCATTTCCCTGTGGACCACACTGTTCCACAGGGCAGTCCTCTCATGCACATCTTCTGCTCTTCGTCCACATGACAGGGCATTATGTCCAATCACATACTGGGTGATGATGTCTGTTTCCCCAACAGAGAATGCTGGTAGATGAGCACTCTGCATGTTACCAGGAAGACATGAACAGGAAATGGTTACAGGACCTCATACAGTTGTCAAAATCCACATCAGCAGTGGATAATCGTTGCAAATAATCCAGACTACCCTGGAAACCTCCAAACTATCATGACTATAGCAGCTTGCATTACACGCCTGTCCCTGAGGTATCTTATTCCCCCAAATGTTGGACACTTGATTGTATAATCCTCTATCCTCCATTCTTTTCTGTGTAAAGGGTTGACAGTGGTCATCTTCCATTTGGATGGTGTATATATATGGTGACAGGTCTGTGTTTGACTGTGGTGTGTGATGGAGCTCTGAGCACATGCCTGAGTTCATGTAGGAGGCAGAAACTGATGTTAGTATGCCCTATGGAGATATGCTGTTGTTGCCATCAGTAGGCAATATGTATATGCTCACCATTGCTGTGGGGGAGGGTGTGGTCGATGTCCATATCTCTATGTATGACTGGGGTGGACAGGATGGCGATGTTCCCACCTAACCTGTGTGATGCAGGTTGCCTATACTCATGGCATGTGTTTATGAGGTGTTCATTACCCCCAGTACAGGGTGAATTGTGTTGTTTCATCTGAGACAGCATATGTGGAGACAAGGTTGCAATTGTCTTTGTTGGTGTGGGTATGTCCGATTCATAGTCATAGTCAGCCTTAAGGACGTCACCTGTGAACTTACCTGCTTGCTCCGATATAGGTGGACGTACTTCAAAGTTGTTGCCTGCACCTATGTGTCCCTGTACAGCCAATGTAGCAACCCATTATTTGGTTTGTGTATTGCTGCTGTCCACCAAAGGGGATTAATCTACCTTGGTGGAAGCTGGACATACAGGTCAGGTACTGCTGTGTCCATATAGCTTCAGTGAATATAAAGGATATGCTCCCCTGACACACTGCCTGGTATTTGTACAATTGGAACATGACACCACAATAACTCATCGCATAACAATTCCCACCTGTAGTGTGACTTATAGCCTGTGCAATTCAATTGAAAACATAACAATCTAGTTTGTAAAAACATATGGAAATAATACTCAGTACAATAAGCCAGTTGAATGAGTTTCAACCACATAAAACTGGCATTCCAACAGATGTGTGTGCTCTTGTGATATCCACTGTATATAGGTGTTGATATAGCTGGTAGTGGTAGGCATGGACAGAGGCTCATAACACAGGTGGACACTTCCCTGATTAATACCTGATAATCATGCCTACTCCAGTACCCACATCAGTGTCAGGACAATGCAACCACGAGTAACTGTACACATTTATGTCTGTTGTATACACTGACACCGATATAACACACATGTGCAACACGCACAGCCTATTTACCTGGCTGCTTGAAACCCGTGTGATTAGTTTTGTGCCTTCCAGCTGAACATATGCATACATACATGTGCTCAGGCGATACCTGGTATACATTTCTATTGAATGTAAGTATGGCACACTGTATTTACAGACTTGCTGCTCAATCATACTTCTCAACCTGTCACACCAGTGTGTCTGGACAATGGCACACATAAATGGGTGTCAAATGGGACATCAGTATTGATACTGTATTAATATAGCTGCACTATACATTAGTACGTTGATTGCACAGTAGGATTTGACATCACTGTGATAACCTAGAAGATGTCCAACAGTCATAAGTAGGCTATTATGTTACAATGCCATTGCTCACAGACCTGCCAATGGCTGGTGATATAACACAGGTATATGTGTATGTGACTGCAGATATCAGTCACAAATGTGCTTATTGTCCAGCACAACACTGTACAGTTGAATGTTATTAAGTCAATATATCACATGCAGTTCAGCAGACATGTCTGCACTAGTACTCTACTATGCACACACCCTCTATGGTGTCTTAGCTTTACACGGCAAACATGTGTCATACTCATAATCACAAGTAACATGGATATGGAAAACATCCCATTAAGTGGCCTAGCAGTGGTGCAGTCACAGCTATTTGACAGACACCCCTGCAGTTGTCATATATGAGCTGTCCTTTCACAGGTGAGTCAGGCTCATGAGCTGTGTTCCCATCTCACAACCTCTCAGAGCATGACATACGGAGAATGTCTAAATGATGGGGGGTAAATAGGACAGACTTTAAATATACCTGCTACAAACATAGGAAGTTCATAGAATGATACATTTAGCATTACAGTGAATATTCTTAAGGATGTGGAGTCTCAAACTCAAGTGTTTGTCATTATCTGATGACTTCAATCCTCAGCTATTTGCCAGTAAAGTACGAATCTCAGGAGGAACAGACAAAAATGCATGATGGTAATATGTGGACATTCTTTGAGGATCTGTACAGTTAAGAGGTATGTCTGTGATATCTCCCACTGCAGAGAGGGCCAGATGCTATGGACATAGCAGCTGTTTAGCAGGACATTAGTACAACATGTCTTGCTGGGACATATATTCCTCCAAACCATATTTCACATTATTACAGACCGAGTAGTTTCTTGCTTACGTGTTCCACTTACCTATTTTCTTTCTTCTCTTTTCCACTTTATGACTCATTTATTTCTCTCTCTCTCCCTGTGCACTACAGAGATAGAGCTGGTTTAAATAAAGGGCAGCATGGCTTTTGTAGGTGATGCTCATGACCAGGTGATGGCATGTGCACCTATTGAGGTTCCCCACTTCCTAATTGCATGCAGAGCAGCTGTGTAGTTCCTCTAATAGCCAATGTCATAGCAACACAGTCCTATAAATGAGTACTCCATGTGGGCATTGGACCTTTCCCTTACTTCTGAGGAAGACATCCTGGAGTTGTGTGGGCTACTACCTCTTACAAAAAGACTTGAGGAGACAAGCCAAATAAATAGAGTTGAAAGTTCAGGACATAGGAGCAGATTGTGAGTATTGCTGTTATATGTTTGGAATACTGCTAGTTTAACAGGGTTTGTCTGCACATGCTACATCTGGATGGCTTTCAGTCTGACAAAGTTCTGTCTCTGCATTGCTCTCAACTGTAGGGCCATCCACATTATGGCCGCAGGTTAGCCAATTATATATGGGCTAATCCCCAGACAGGTGTTGTCCTTAGCAAATCATTAGCATACTCTGGTGATTGCATTATGTAGATGGTAACATCCATTTTTTCTGACTTTATATCCCACAGAAAATATATGTTACAACAAACCCTGTAACACCAGCAACATGCTCAGTGTATAACAGCAATATTTCATGCATGGCCATGTATTTGGGCTTCTATCCACCAATTATGTCAGGATTTGTCCATATGTCATACAGTAGGAGGTGGATAGGTATACTGGTCTATCATTATTTACTGCTGTAATTCCTGCTGAGGGGAATGTCTGGGAAACATGTTGAAGTCTGTACATTCATGAGGTAGATGTATAGGGAATGCTCTTGGATGGCCTTGTAACATATTTTATGTGGGGGACAGTAACACATGTTTTAAAACTAGGCTGTTAGAATATGTCAGATGTATTACTGATAAGAAATATGTCAGTTCTGTAGCTGTACATTTGAATAAATCACACCATGGAGACGGTAGTGGATCACAAGGTACTGTTTCTGAAAACATCTGTTCCTCAGTGTGATGAAACATTCATAAAAGGACAATGGTTTTGTACAGACTTCAATGTATTAATATTAACTGTGATACTTAATCCTGTAAAGGGTTAAATGATGAGTGTAATTGGAGGCTGTGTATTCAATTATGTAATTAGGTATTAATTGCTTCTTGGGATTAAGACATGTATTTCTGGTGATGTTTACTCCTTGAAGGCTTTGGCCAAAACATCAGAGTATAATAAACATGTATGAATTACTGGCAGGTTGTATTTTGCTTTGCTATGTTCAAAAATTTTATTTATTTTGCTAAGAGATTGTTGTATGTCTGGCCAATCATGATTTTGTAGCAGTGCACTGTTCACTCATTTATTTGGCTTACATTTGGTGGAGAGGGACTTGGATTTGTTTGGGATTGCATGATCCATGCATTCTTGGATATGTCCATAGAAAGCATTTGTGAAGGATTCGGCATTGCGGGATGTGGTATCCACTGGCACAGTGGGCTTAAAGGATACCATCTCCGTCTTAAGAAGAGTGAAGTCTGCTTTTGAGAAGCTTTTCACTGTGGTCTTTTGTGCTGGGGGTGGAGGTGGAATATGTATATCCAGGGTGATTAGTTTGTGGTCAGATCTCACTAGTGAGGGATATACTTCCGGTGTGGAGCATTTTGTCCCCATGTTTGTGATGATCAGGTCTAGTATATTATCTAGTGGGAGAGGTGACTAGTTGTTCCAGTGCATTTGAATTTATGAATTCCAGGAACCTTTGGGCTAGGGTATTAGGGCTAGAATAATGTACCCAATCTATGTTTGGGTAGTTGAAGTCTCCCAGTATGATAGTATTTTGTGATATATTCATATCCTCCAATGTCTTCAGGAAGGCTGAGTGGGGTTCTTGAGATTAGGAGGGTGGTCTGTAACATGCTACCAGTTGTATAGCAGTTTTGCCTATGGTTAGTTGCACCTGTATGTTCTCTGATGCTTCATGTGTTGCTACTAACCTGGAGGTGTGGGTGTCCTTTATGAATATGGACACCCTCCCTTTGTGGTTCGCCCGGTTTTGGGGCGGAAAAGCATGATACGAGGTATAGCCTGGTAGCGCTGGGGTGCTCTCAGGAGCCTTGAACCAGGTTTCAGTTACTGCACAGACGTCGATGTTCTCCATTTTGAGGAGTGCATCAAGTGCCTGCATCTTGAGATTTAGACTTATATATATGTACATCTCAGTATTTATTGTTAATATATCTGTGTACTGTTGTGCAAATATATGGATCTACCAACATATCTCACTCTCTTCTCTCTATGTACATTTCTATACAGATATATATATATATATATATATATATATATATATATATATATATATATATATACATATATATATATATATATATATATATATATATATATATATATATATATATATATATATATATATATATATATATATTGGTTCATAGGTAGGTACTAGACTATTGGCCCTAGGGATTATATCAACCTAGCCAAAAGGTACCCTGGCTTTCACCAATAAAATTATTTTCCTGTGCCCCTGTGGAGCATCCTTCCTTATTGCACTTGTCTCTTCCCTATTGTAAACTGGCTTTAAAGAAGGGTATGTTTAAGAAAACATCCTCAGACAGTACAGTTGAGGTGGCTTACTGGTAAATTGCATAGCCTATGGTGTGTAAGGTTCTGCGTGCAAGGGCTGTTTATTTTGTTGTTAGGCAAAACAAGGACTGTTGGATACAGAGTGGATAAGGCAGTTTTGAGCAGCTTTAAGCAGGTTTGCATGGGGTTACCCGACAGTAAGTGGTACTAATGTACAGTTAAATGTATAAGCACTTACACTGTGTAGGCTTCACTTACTAGTGCTCAAATCTGCTTAGCATTTACATCAAAGCAATGGACAAACCTGCTAAGCATAGCCTAGCCTTGGCAACTAGTGATCACATTCCAGACTGATAAAATTTAATTAATTTTGATTTTAATTAAATTTAATTCCCTGTACATAAAATGCTTCTATGTGCTATCATTACAGTAGCAAGGTGTGTGAGTATACTGTATGGGGCACCTGGATATACATGGGTAGTACCGCAATCTGTTCTCTTTGGATTTGTTTCATACATGGGTAGTATCCCAAGTTATATGCAGTCACACTTGCATGTTTCACCAGCTACAGTGCACTAGTTGACAGAAATAGTTTAACACATATGGTATCATTACATTAGTACTTTTAACAGTGCTTTTCAAGTAAGAGTAGATTGCAGATTGTAGTACTGGAACCATACACCCCTGCATGCAAAGCTGGACTCTGAGTACTGACTATCTTGTTCTATGTGTTTTAGCTGTATGCTTATATGTATCTCCTACTGGATATTGATCTGATATGTTGATATTAACTGTAGATTATGTTCTTTGTACATGTCTTTGGGGTCTTCTGTCAGGTAGTAATGGCATTCCTTTTAGTTTCAGATGTGTATCTTTCAATACATTCATCCTAATGCATAACCTGCTGGATATCTACTTTCTGTCTCTCCTCTGTACAGATGTGCAGATGTCATGTATTGCTATGGCCATACCACTATGTAGGTGCCCACATTGTATTGTGTTGTGGGCTTGGACACTGCTGCTAGTTGCAACATATGGGAGAATCCTTAATGTCGGCCTTACCCCATTTCCTTGCCTGTGTGAAGGACATTACAGAGGTGGTGGCCTACAGATTCACATACAGTGGTGGCAATAAATCACTGCACAGGACATGTGGAGACAGCAAACCAACATGGGGAACATGTCCCCAGATTTATGAACAGATTCTATGTCATCAGTGCTGTTATACACATGGTGGATTGATAGCTTGACAGGGTTTGTATGGACATGCATTTAGTGTGTGACGCCACAACTCACAGTGATATGTCTCTGACATGCCTCTCCACTGGCACACTGTCCACAGACTGGCCACATGTCTGCCTGTCATGTTTTGTGTGTTCACCAGACAGTTGGTGTCTTGGTATATCAGTTGTGCACTCTGGGAATTCAGTCATTAAATACTCACATCTGTTGTTATTACCGATGTCATAGTCCCTCATAAAGGATGTTACAACAAACCCAGTGACATGTGCAACTGTCTCAATGTATGACAGCAGTATGTCCAATCTACCCCTGTGTTTGTGCCTCTGTTCCCACCTAGTGATACAAGGGTCGATGCCGAGCTTAGTGAGTGGGGAATGTTATCAAAGGCTTTGACAAGATCAATGTAGGCTGTAGGTGTCACCTTGCCTTTATCCACAGCTCAGGTGACTGACAGAAAGAGGTTAACTTTATGGGTTCTGTCCTTTAGCCAGTTTGCAACCCATCTAGGGACATAAGGGTTTACTTTTAAGCTGTTTAGCTTATCTATGATGCCTGAGTGAGGTATTGTGTCGAAGGCCTTAGCCAAGTCCAGGTATGCTGTATGGACTGCTTTGCCCTCATCAATGGCGCTAGTAACTGTTTCGAAAAAGTCAACCAGGTTTAAAAGGCAGGATCTGCCCTTCACAAAGCCGAACTGGGTGGGGTCAAGTGTCTGTAGGTCCCCTATGTCTCTGTTTATGAGTTCCATAATGATTCTTTCCATAGCTTTGCAGACCAGGCTAGTTAAGCTTATGGGGCGGTAGTTTCCATGGTCTGTAGAGGCACCCCCTTGTGGAGTGGGACCACTGTTGCTGTACGCCAGTGTACAGGTACATATCCCGAAGTAAGGCTAAGGTTAAATAGCATTTTTATGTGTGGGTTTAACTCCTCTTGGAGTTCACGTAACACGCACCCCGGGATACCGTCAGGTCCCATTGATGCTGTGTTTTTTGCTTTGTTTAGGGCGGTTCTCACTTGGGCATCTGAGATGACAGGGAGATTACATTCAGCTGGGATAAGTATTTCTTCTTTTGGGGGTGAAGGAGGCGAGAAATTTGCACTGAACCTGTCAGCCAGAATGTTAGCAATATCTGTGGGTTCACTGTATTTTTTGTTGTTGTGAACCAACTCTGAGCATATCTGAGGGTTTCTGGGCAGGTTTCTAACATAGCTGAAGAAGGCTTTGTGGTTATCTTTAGCGTCCTTAGCGATTTTTCTCTCAAAGTTTGCCTTGGGTGTTTTTATGAGAGAACGTAGTTTTCTGCTAATGTTGATCAGAGACGCCTTCCCTTCATGGGATTTCGCTCTGACGTGCAGTAGCTTCCTTCTTTTGTTATACAATTTGTTTATGGCTGAGGTCCACCAGACAGGACGCTTACATTTGGTGGAGAGGGACTTGGATTTGTTTGGGATTGCATGATCCATGCATTCTTGGATATGTCCATAGAAAGCATTTGTGAAGGATTCGGCATTGCGGGATGTGGTATCCACTGGCACAGTGGGCTTAAAGGATACCATCTCCGTCTTAAGAAGAGTGAAGTCTGCTTTTGAGAAATTTTTCACTGTGGTCTTTTGTGCTGGGGGTGGAGGTGGAATATGTATATCCAGGGTGATTAGTTTGTGGTCAGATCTCACTAGTGAGGGATATACTTCCGGTGTGGAGCATTTTGTCCCCATGTTTGTGATGATCAGGTCTAGTATATTATCTCCCCTAGTGGGAGAGGTGACTAGTTGTTCCAGTGCATTTGAATTTATGAATTCCAGGAACCTTTGGGCTAGGGTATTAGGGCTAGAATAATGTACCCAATCTATGTTTGGGTAGTTGAAGTCTCCCAGTATGATAGTATTTTGTGATATATTCATATCCTCCAATGTCTTCAGGAAGGCTGAGTGGGGTTCTTGAGATTAGGAGGGTGGTCTGTAACATGCTACCAGTTGTATAGCAGTTTTGCCTATGGTTAGTTGCACCTGTATGTTCTCTGATGCTTCATGTGTTGCTACTAACCTGGAGGTGTGGGTGTCCTTTATGAATATGGACACTCCCCCTCCCTTTGTGGTTCGGCCCGGGTTTTGGGGCCGAAAAGCATGATACGAGGTATAGCCTGGTAGCGCTGGGGTGCTCTCAGGAGCCTTGAACCAGGTTTCAGTTACTGCACAGACGTCGATGTTCTCCATTTTGAGGAGTGCATCAAGTGCCTGCATCTTGAGATTTAGACTTATATATATGTACATCTCAGTATTTATTGTTAATATATCTGTGTACTGTTGTGCAAATATATGGATCTACCAACATATCTCACTCTCTTTCTCTCTCTATGTACATTTCTATACAGATATATATATCTATATATATATATATATATATATATATATATATATATATACATATATATACATATATATATATATATATATATATATATATATATATATATATATATATATATATATATATATATATATATTGGTTCATAGGTAGGTACTAGACTATTGGCCCTAGGGATTATATCAACCTAGCCAAAAAGGTACCCTGGCTTTCGCCACCCAATAAAATTATTTTCCTGTGCCCCTGTGGAGCATCCTTCCTTATTGCGTACTTGTCTCTTCCCTATTGTAAACTGGCTTTAAAGAAGGGTATGTTTAAGAAAACATCCTCAGACAGTACAGTTGAGGTGGCTTACTGGTAAATTGCATAGCCTATGGTGTGTAAGGTTCTGCGTGCAAGGGCTGTTTATTTTGTTGTTAGGCAAAACAAGGACTGTTGGATACAGAGTGGATAAGGCAGTTTTGAGCAGCTTTAAGCAGGTTTGCATGGGGTTACCCGACAGTAAGTGGTACTAATGTACAGTTAAATGTATAAGCACTTACACTGTGTAGGCTTCACTTACTAGTGCTCAAATCTGCTTAGCATTTACATCAAAGCAATGGACAAACCTGCTAAGCATAGCCTAGCCTTGGCAACTAGTGATCACATTCCAGACTGATAAAATTTAATTAATTTTGATTTTAATTAAATTTAATTCCCTGTACATAAAATGCTTCTATGTGCTATCATTACAGTAGCAAGGTGTGTGAGTATACTGTATGGGGCACCTGGATATACATGGGTAGTACCGCAATCTGTTCTCTTTGGATTTGTTTCATACATGGGTAGTATCCCAAGTTATATGCAGTCACACTTGCATGTTTCACCAGCTACAGTGCACTAGTTGACAGAAATAGTTTAACACATATGGTATCATTACATTAGTACTTTTAACAGTGCTTTTTCAAGTAAGAGTAGATTGCAGATTGTAGTACTGGAACCATACACCCCTGCATGCAAAGCTGGACTCTGAGTACTGACTATCTTGTTCTATGTGTTTTAGCTGTATGCTTATATGTATCTCCTACTGGATATTGATCTGATATGTTGATATTAACTGTAGATTATGTTCTTTGTACATGTCTTTGGGGTCTTCTGTCAGGTAGTAATGGCATTCCTTTTAGTTTCAGATGTGTATCTTTCAATACATTCATCCTAATGCATAACCTGCTGGATATCTACTTTCTGTCTCTCCTCTGTACAGATGTGCAGATGTCATGTATTGCTATGGCCATACCACTATGTAGGTGCCCACATTGTATTGTGTTGTGGGCTTGGACACTGCTGCTAGTTGCAACATATGGGAGAATCCTTAATGTCGGCCTTACCCCATTTCCTTGCCTGTGTGAAGGACATTACAGAGGTGGTGGCCTACAGATTCACATACAGTGGGTGGCAATAAATCACTGCACAGGACATGTGGAGACAGCAAACCAACATGGGGAACATGTCCCCAGATTTATGAACAGATTCTATGTCATCAGTGCTGTTATACACATGGTGGATTGATAGCTTGACAGGGTTTGTATGGACATGCATTTAGTGTGTGACGTCACAACTCACAGTGATATGTCTCTGACATGCCTCTCCACTGGCACACTGTCCACAGACTGGCCACATGTCTGCCTGTCATGTTTTGTGTGTTCACCAGACAGTTGGTGTCTTTGGTATATCAGTTGTGCACTCTTGGGAATTCAGTCATTAAATACTCACATCTGTTGTTATTACCGATGTCATAGTCCTCATAAAGGATGTTACAACAAACCCAGTGACATGTGCAACTGTCTCAATGTATGACAGCAGTATGTCCAATCTACCCCTGTGTTTGTGCCTCTGTTCCCACCTAGTGATATAAGGGTCGATGCCGAGCTTAGTGAGTGGGGAATGTTATCAAAGGCTTTGACAAGATCAATGTAGGCTGTAGGTGTCACCTTGCCTTTATCCACAGCTCAGGTGACTGACAGAAAGAGGTTGACCAGCTTAAATGAGCAGGTATGACCTACCCTTCACAGACATAAACTGTGTGGGATCCTGAGTCTGCAAATTCCCATATCCATGTTTATTAGGTGCATGATGATGCATTCCAAAGCTTCATAAAACAGACTTGTCAGGTAGTTGGGGTGGCATTTCCCAGGGTCTGTAGTTACACCTCGTTTGTGGGGAGGGGTAACTGTAGCAGTGCACAATTCATTAGGGACAAAGCCTGAGGTGGGGCTGTGCTTTAACAGGGCACACAGGTAAGGTGCCAGGTCACTCTGTAGTTCATGTAGAACACAGCCAGGGATAGTCTCAGGTCCCATAGAGGCTGTATTCTTGTCCTTAGACAGTAGTGTTGTAACCTGTGCTGCATTAATACTGGGTATCTGGAGACTTACTGGTATGGGAATTGGTCCTTTGGGGGGGGGGGTGAGGGGTACTTTTTACTTTCAAGATGCCAACCAGTATATTGGCATTATTTGTTGGCTCAGTCTGGGAGGTACCATTCACTAGTTGTTCATAACAATTCTTAGTATTGCCATGGAGATTCTTTACATAACTGTATGAGGCCTTGTGGTTGTCTTTACTATGTGCTCCAAGTCTGTTCTCACAGCTAACTTTGTAGTGTTTGATGAGGGATCTCAATTATTCATTGAGAATGATAAGGGTTTATTTCCTGTCTTGGGACTTCACCTTATTACACATCGGTTCCCTCCTTCTGTTGTACAGTTTTTTTCTGGCAGGGGACCACAAGATCAGCCTCATTTTTTTGGAGGTGAGAGTCCTGGTTTTATTGGGTAAGGCGATATCCATGCATTTGTGTATGTGTTCATAGTGCATTGTTGTTTGAGTCAGCTGTCATGCAATTAGTCTCTTTTTGCATGGCTGACATGAGGTTAGCCACCTCTGCTTTTATGAGTCCAGAGTTAGCTTTGGAAAGGATTTTCATGGTGGCTACCTGTACAGTAGGGGTAGGATGGTTGTGGATTTCCAAAGGTGATTACTTTGTGTTCTGATATAACAGGTGAGGTGTTGACTATTGGTGTAGAACAACAGTCGCCCATGTTAGGAAGAACCAGGTTGATGTTATGGGTATGTGCATCGGTACATGAGTAGCTTTCCCACTTAATGGTGTGTTAGTTGAAGTCAACCAGTATGAGAGTGTTAGGTTGGGCACTAATATTCTCCAGGGTGTTTATGGATATGGAGTGTGAGTCTTGGGAAATGTATGGGGACCTATCACAGGCTACAACCTGAACCACTGTCTTACCAAATGTCAGCTACGGCTGCAGGATCTGTAATGCATAATGTTGGTCTACCACTCTGGAGGTGTGTGCATCCTTTATGAATGTGAAAATACCACCACCTTTGCAGCTTCAGTCCATGTTCTGTAGCCAATTGTTGTGGAATTAAGTATAGGCTGGTACTGCAGGGGTGCTTCCGGCTGCCTTTATTCAGGTCTCTGATACAGCACAGATGTCATTGTTCCCCATTTTAAGGAATACTTCCAGTGAGTGAGTTTCCAGATGTAGAATTCCAGTGTGCAGCAGCATGACCCTCTGATTGCCATGTCTTTGTACCTGTCATATATTTATATATTTCTGTATATTTCTGTAAACGTATATATATATATATATATATATATATATATATATATATATATATATATATATATATATATGTATTTATTAACCTTTCTATATATATGTATGTGTGCATATATGTGTAAATGAATGTGGATGTATATCTCTCTATGTATAGCTGTATCGTATATATTTGTCCACATATATGCATCTCCATACATATATACATGTATATATAGACTACCTGACTGATTCTACAGACTGCTTTCCCTGCTGTTGGATGACTGTCCTAACTGATTTGTTTCGGATGTCATCAGTATTTTATAGGGCTCAAATGGTGTAATGGTACATTGCTTTGATCATAGTTTACAAGGCCCTGGATCCAGGATTTGTCAGGCCATATTATGCCATTGCAAGGCAGAACAGTTCAGCTGTGGAGAATAGGATGAGGGCTATAATTACAATAGGTCCCTAGTTTGGGCCCCTTCACCCCCATTTACATAGCCTTTGGTCAGATTTGTTGCAGTAAGAGGTTCAGAGTGTGGAACTAATGTCCGAATGCCTTTGCGTGTGTGTGTGTGTGTGTGTGTGTGTGTGTGTGTGTGTGTGTGTGTGTGTGTGTGTGTGTGTGTGTGTGTCTGTGTGTCTGTGTGTGTGTGTATATATATATATATATATATATATATATATATATATATATATATATATATATATATATATATATATATATGTATATGTTTGTATCTATATATATATATATATATATATACACACACACACACACACACACACACACACACACACACACACACATACATATACACATACATACATACATATATATATATATATATCTATCTATATATATATATATATATATATATATATATATATATACATATATATAGAGAGAGAGATATAGATATGTGTGTGTATATATATATATATATATATATATATATATATATATATATATATATATATATATATATATATATATATATATATATATTCCTGGAGAACATTTATGCAGTGGAGGCTTCTATGATTGCTCCTAATGTGCAATCACCTGCAAATTTAGTCAGCCAGAAGCCACTGACACTGTCTTGACTTTACAGCAGTAAATGCCAAATTGAATGGTCCCAGGACCAATCCCTGAGGGACTCCACTTGTAACTGGCCTCTTTGTAGAGGTAGACTCCCAAATTCTAACTTTATGGGTCCTGTCTGTAAGTTAGCTGGTGCCATAAGGGTTTATGCCTAACCTCTTGAGTTTTTCAACAATGCCTGAGTGGTGTATTGTATCACATGCCTCAATCAGGTCAAAGTAGGCAGTGTAAACTGTTTTGCACTCATCCACTGCTTTGGTGACCTTCCCAATGAAATTCACCAGGCTGAGTAGGCATGACCTTCCCTTGATGAAACCAAGTTGGTTTGGGTCCAGCATCTGGAGGTTTCCTATGTCATTATTGATTATTTCCATGTTAATTCCTTCCATGGCCTTGCATATGATAGTAGTGAGACTTATTTGTGTGTAGTTTCCAGGATCTGTAGATGGCCCACTTTTTGTGTAGAGGGATGGCTGTTACTGTTCTCCATTCATGAGACATGAAAGCTTTTGAAGGAGGTTTGCTGTATCTTCTAGCTCATCATAGGTGCTCCCTTTAAAATGAGATCTGCACATAATAGTGTACTGCTTCTTAGGCTGTGGACATAGCTAAGAATGCCTTGAGGATGTCTGTGGCCTGAAAAGTCAACATTTTCTCAAATTTGGCTTTGACAGAGTTTATTTGTGCACTGAATTGGTAGTTGTTTGATGAGAGTGATTTTATGCTGTTGGCTGCTACAACTTCTAATTTTTGCTATGATTGTCTTCCTTCTGTTGTACAGCCTATTGATGTTATGATTCCACCAGGGTGGCCTGCTTTTGAGTTTCTTCTGTACTTCTTCCTGGTGGGTACAGCTGCCTCTGTGCAGCTCAAACATGTATACAGTTTCTGTGAACAGTTCCACGTAGGCAGCAGTGTTCTCAGGGTTTATGAGGACATGAAATATTGCTCAGTTATCACTTAATAGTAGGAAGTTATCCTTATATTAGTCCCTGAATATTCTAGGGTTAGCTGGGATTCTAGGTTTTATTTTTACTTCAAAGGAGACTATTTTTGTGGTCTGATCATACCAGAGATGACATTACACTGGGCGGTGGGCAGCTTTCTCCCATATCAGTGAGGACAATATGCAGTTATTTGCAACCCTGGTCAGCATATTCACAATCTGGTCCAGGGAATTTAATTTTAAAAATCTAGGAATCTCTGTGCCTGTATGTTTGGTGCTGTATATGATTTCCAGTTAATAGTGGGGTAATTAAAGTTGCCCATGAACATGGTATTGTGTTGGATGGTGAGTGATTCCAATAAATTTAAATACATGATATTGGATTCCTGGGTCATAGATGGGGACCTATAGCTTACAAGGAAGTGTTATGGGATTTTGCTTATGGTGATTTGAGCATGGAGAAGCTCAAGTGCATTGTCCTGTTTGACCAGCCTTGAGTTATATTTAGTTTTGATGTAAATCAAGGGACCTCCACCTTTAGTCCCTGTCTTTGTAGTAGCTGGTCTTAATGTGTGGAAGGCATTATAGCCTTGCATTGTTAGTTGGATCTCCATAGCTTTAAACCATGTCTCAGTGATGGCAGAGGCATCAGCATTCTGTAGGGTGAGGATAGCTTGTAGGGAGTGGAGTTTTTTTTTGTTTAGACTCCTAGCATTGAGCAGTGACACCTTTTGATTTTTTTGGTTTTGATTTGCTATGTTGGAAGTACTTTTATTTTTGCATTGCCTAAAAAAGGCACTTTGGGGGTGGATAATGTTTTAGCTAATATTCAAAAGCCTAGAGGGGAGAGGTACAGACCATCCCTGGCTAAGCAGTGTGGTCTGTTGATCATATCCTTTCACGGTGACAAATATCACACCCCTTTAGAATGATACCAGAAACTAAGCCAATTAATAAAGTCAGTCATCTTCTTTTCATATTGTAGTATCATTCTTGGAGAAGGTAAAATGCTGCTTAATGCTAGGATCATATAAGCCTAGGACACAAGGTCACATATTCTAAAAGCTCCATGATGTGTCTCTTCATATAGTCTAGGGAGGTACATGTAAGGTCACTTATATACACATGGGCTATGACTGAGTCATACTGGTACTTGTGTCCAATGACTTGAGTGCATCCATAATTTGGAATACCATCCCTGATAAGCAACTAACCTAGATCAGAAGCATAGCTAGCTTGACCAGCACCCTGTACCAGTATCACAAAACAACACCCTACTCCCGCAATTGAAGAGCAAAAAAAGGAAAAAAGAAATGCTTATTACAGTTAGATCCATACTCTTCCATGAACAGCTAAAAAAAAAAAAAACTTTACTGTAATAGTGATCGGCTTATTACAGTCCAGCAACCCAGCTTTTCCATTTCTATTTTAACACCAGCCAGGTGGCCAGATGCATGTCATCTTCTTCAACCCAGCTATTCATGTTCCATTTTCGTACCCTGCTCCTCCTTCCGCACATTTTATTCAAATAATAATAATAATAATAAGTTCTTCTTTAAAACAGTGGCAGACTGCTTGTTACAAATGTAGCAAACAGTTGCTACAGTTCATATCATAGAGTGCTTTCTTGCTCATGTTTTAGTTAAAAATAGATTTTTCTTTTAAAACTTTAGTAAACTGCTTGCTAAAAATGTAGCAACAGTTGCTACAGTTTAAAACCTGCCTGCATGGAGCTCTATAATAGGTTTTAGTTACCAAAAAAAAAGAGATTTTTTTTTTTACTTTTAAACTGTAACAAACTGCTTAGTACAATGTAACAAAATGTTGCTGTGATTTAGACAACAGACAAACTGCTGCAGTTTTCAGGTTTGATCACAAATGTAATACTGGCTTATAAAAGCCGATATTGCATTAAAGAGAGATCCAGATCAGCTGATCACATACCACCAACACTTTGCAGCCAGGGTAGTTGCCCCTCTTGCTCCTCCCTAGCTGTGCTACTGCTATAGATAATGTAACTATTTAGGTAGGTGGTTCAAATCTGACAATGGTGAACTTTGGTGTGTTGTTTCTATTGTCATATAACTAAAGCTTTAGCAACAGATATGCCGTCCCACTTCCACTCAGGAGAAAACTTTAACTATGCACTCGGCTCCCACTACACTTTATCCTACTTTTAACAGAAACAACTTGTCTGCAACACACTGATTATGTAATTCTGTCAAAAGTGCAAACTGACTCCATAAAAGTCAGACTTTTTCTGTGGTGCTTGCAGTTAATACTGTGTTCTTTAGATTATGTAACTAGATAGGTGAAAGGTTTGAATATAATAGTAATGAACTTGCATGTGTTTGGACCAAGTGTCAGGTAAGACAAGTTTCAACAGCAGATGTGCTATGTCCACTTCCCCTCAGGAAAAAGCTTTAACTTTGGACACAGCTCCCTCTGTACTTTATCCCACTTTTAACAGAAACATCTCTGCAATGCACTAATGATGTCATCCTCCTGTCAAAAGTGCACCCTTTTTCCTTAAGATTTAGATTTATCCTATGGCATTTGTGGGTAATACTGTGTTTTCTAGATTGTGAAACTTGATAGGTGGGAGGTTCAAATTTCACAGGGATGAACTTGTGTTTGTGGTTTATATATCAGAGATGTAGAGCTTCCTCAACAGACATGCTGTATTAGCTTTCACAGAAGGGAAGAATTTAAACTGGCAGAGGACTCCCTTATCACACTTTTACCACAAATGTCTCTGCAACACTCTGTTGAGGTCATCATTTCATAACTGCCTGCTCTCAGCGTAAAAATCAGACTTCAGCTGCAGTGCTTGCAGTTAACACCATGTTTTCTAGATTGTGTAACTAGGTAGGAAGGACATTCAGATCTCTCAGTGGTGAATTTGTGTGTGTGTGACTTAAATGTCAGGTACATACTGCTTCATCAACAGATGTGCTGAATTTACTTCTACAGAGAGGAGGAATTTAAAATAAGGAAGGACTCCCTTATTCCATTTTTACCACAAACATCTAATCTCCAACACACTGATAAGGTCATCCTTTCATAACCGTACTCTCTCACTACAAAAAACAGACTTTTTCTGTGGTGCTTGGAGTTAATAGTGTGTAACTTGATAAGCAGGGGGTTCGAATCCAAGACTGTTTAAATAGTGTCTTTGTGTGTACTATCATGTACAATTGGTACCATGGCAACACCCATTATGTAAACTCCCATTCAGAAGACATATTTTCACTGGTAGGAGCTACTCTACAAATTTCTAGTATCCTCAGTTAATACCCTGTTTTGGAAATACAATGATTTCATCATACTTTCAAAAGTGACCTACCTCACTGTTGTAGCATGACTTTTTCTGTGGTGCTGTCTGTTGATACTGTTCTGTCTAGACTGTGCAATCTAAATAGGTAGGTGGCTTGATTGACCGCTACATGTGTTTGTTGTTCTGTGTAAAATAAAGCTTCTAATGCATATAGGGTGTGCAGCTGTGCATTTTTATTGTGCTCTTCAAACACCTTCTTTCCTTTTCAGCAGAAACATCACCCTATTAAACAACGGTGATGTCATCCATTCAAATACACACTGTCACAACTGTAAACCATTATCCTGTGGGGTGCATCTGATTCAGGTAATGTTATGATACTTGTGATCTTTGGTAGTCAGTTCATATCCAGTCATTACTCCTTAGATTCAACTGTGTCAATATGTCTGTGAATGTGCATTTAGGTAACAATGTTGTCACTCAGCAATCTGCTGTCTACATGTATAGCTGGGAATTCCTATTTCAATAATTTCTGCTCATTTTAAACAGAGAAATACGTTATTTAATACTGATGACGCCATTTTATGAAAATTGGCTTTCCTAAGAAAACCAATAAGGCTTTTCATGTGGAATGAGGAAACAAGACAATGTTCAGTATGCTGTTGCCTTAGTAGGGCATGTGTTAAAATATGTTATCCACAAATTGTACATGATTGCCATTCTACCAACACAGTGACAGCTGCATTATGCTTCATGTATGTTTGGATATACCTAGCATTAGGCAATGTTGTATGACAAATGGACATATTGCAACAGTCTTTTAAAGACAGACACATATATCCCTTTCAGCAATAAAATGAGTTCAGGGCTTCAGATACCCAAATATCTCACAATTTTTGTAGTGGTCGTATTGTGGATAGATCATTACTCACAATATCATGTATCTTCTGCTGTACATAGCATAGTAGTTGTTCAAAATCCACATTTTAAACATTGTGTGTTCTTATACTGTTAAGAATGTATGACATCCACCACTGCTATAATTTGTACAATTACAGTGGGAGAAGCCTTTCTGATTCCTTTTATCTCATACAAATTACTTACAATGCAATCATAAGATGTAATGACTTCACATAAGTGAAGTCTCACAGCTGTGTTTAAACTTCCACTGTGGCACATGTGATTTACATACGTCATTATTTGGTGGCCTTACATAGCCTGCTGTTCAGTTCCAGCAAAGGGCAACATTATGTTAAAGTACTAACACTGTATCAATATATTATTATTATTATTATTATCAATTTTTACATTGGTCAAAGAAATATAAACTCATTTTTTAATTTCCTAGCAGTGATACAGTTGTTCTGTGAAATGACATAGTGTGAGTCTTCCTGTGTCATATGCATTCCATAATGACTTGTATAGCATATCTACAAAAACAGAGTGTGGCTCAGTTCTGGGACAGTGTGTATAAAACAACAGAAACAACTTATTTGAGCAAGAAACATTGATATTGCACTGTTCACAGTTGAGAGCACATTAATAAAAGTAACTCCTCATCATTCTGACAAATTAATATTGTACAAATTATCAAAAAATGTACTTTCTTACTTCTCACATTAATTTCAGTTATTTTTTGACAAGCACCGTTGCTATGCCCTATGGCAGACACAGTCACTGCATATCCTGCAGAGTACCTAATATGACAGTCAGAAGGTTTGAATCTGGTAATGTCTGTCTGTCAGATAACTGTGTCAGACAGGAGTGGCTTAGATAAAGGAATTATTTATGGCACAGTCAGAGGCAACAGTTTTAAGGCATCATGCTCCAAGATAGGGGATACATACCCAATACAACACGAAAGTGCTGCAAGCTCTTCAAGGGTTCTTCATGACACAAACATTATGCTTATTTCTGTGGTGTCAAAGGTTGATACACAGCTTTCTGATACATATCCTGGTATGAGGTCAAGTCTGACAAGATGCAGATGTTGAGTATACCATTGATTGCTCACAGGCATTATTTATTTTTCAAACAATAATGCTCTGTATTCAAGGGAGCCCACAGGATTTTTTGCATGGGGGTGCAAACCGAAAGCCCCACCCACATAGCTCACCCCACCCCCTGCCACCATAGCCCCGCCCACGTCCACCCACCCCAAGCCCCGCCCACACCACCATTCCAGTGTCCCATTACTTGGCTATTTCTCCCCATTTACTGTAGACACTGTTCAAATCTGTGTGCATACTGTTTTATGCTTTAGTTCTACAATGATTACAGGCAGTTGGATTTAATTTACAACTTTTATTTCAGACATTATAGCCCAAACACTGAGACATTTACTAAACCTAAACAAAGCAATAGTCTTACAATGAAAACAGACTTGGCATTAAAGCTTCTCTACTTTTGAAACTCACATTCAATGAAACAGCATTGAAACCCACATTCAAAGAAAATGCATCTGGCCAGTGGCAGGTTATTTACCTTTGAACTGTTTTCAAGGAATAGGCTCCTTGCAAACCGTTAGGGCCATGCAAAGTTATTTGATTTACCTGATTGTATTAACTATAATATATAATTGAATTATATCCCTTGTATTATACAGCAACACTTGTTTGAGTGTTACTGCCAAAGTAAAAGTAATCTGAATAATTCCACATTAAAGATATCTGAAACTAATGAAGATGTTGTTGCTAGAAAACTGTATATTTCAGTGTTTCATCTACAAATTCAGTGCCTGCTGCCATCAAAGAATAAATTGCCTATGTTAAATTAAAAAAATGGTAAGCTGGTATATTGCAATAGAAAATGGATGACAAGCTGAAACAGGTTCATAGTTATTAGGCATCTCATCCAAAGGAGGACATCCTGAGGACTGCAGCATACAAATTTATATGATGTAGGAATAGAACCTCAACAAGCCTTTACATTAAGATGCAAGTATTCTACTTGTGGTGCTACTAACATAGCTTTAAAACTTTATAGTACAATAGAGATACCATTTGCTAAACAAAACAGTTGCACATTGTAAATAGACTTGGCATGAGCAGCAGTGAACTTCCATTTCCCTTAAAACTCACAGTTCCTTGAAAATTCACTTGAAAATAAATTCCACCTGCTAACTCTAACTTGGGCATTTCACTTTCTCTCTCTTACAAACATACCACACCCCTCAAGGCCTCACCCTTAGTGCAAGAAATCTTGACAAAGCCTAAAATAAATAGGGACAGATTATAAATATGGCTCTCAGAAACTTAGAAAATTGCAAGAGTAACAGGATTTGTGTTAGTATGCATTTTTCTAAATGACATGACATCTAAAACTGAAAGGTCTCATTATTTAGCAACTTCAATCCTTTTTAAGAGGAATATGGGGCAAAAATCTGGACAGCTGAAGGGTATGCTACCTCCCTCTTATACACACACCAAATAATTCTGGTCAGACTTGAATTAGTTCTGGGAAGGTTGCACTGAACGGCACCGTGCTTGATCTGAAGTGGGTGAAATCCTGGTAGCTAGTGATTGCAGCTCAGCAATGTGGAGCATTAAAGCATTTTTAGCAGAGCATTGTTTCATCACTACCTATTGTGTTTGCACATAAGTTGTAGTTATTTCAAACATTTGCCTTTTTTTGATTACTACAGAGTACATTTACCCACCAGAGCTATTGTGTTTTGACTTCAGTGTGGAGCTAGTTGTTGCAGGGCTTGGCTTTTAAGTAAGGTAGCAATGCTTATTTACAATATACCATTAAAGCCACTCAACTACAAGTGTACTAACACACAGACACTGCTATAAGACACTGGTCTCCAATAAAATGTAATGAGCTTCTGAAAACACTGTAATCCTGTCCTTTTATTACAAATACTGTCATATGCATTTCAATACCCAAGGCTTATACATTATCTAGTTATGTAAATATTCTCTGCATGGCAACAACGAAAAGGCTTTCAATGCTGGTAATTCTTTAACAATATGCTTACTAAAGCTTACTTGCATCTTACAATCTCCGGCACGCTTACCTGATGTTCATTAAACCATGGCTACTTAAACAGAACAGGGCACTGTGACAGCATGCAGTTCCTGAATAATAAGAAGCATAAATCAACAGTATAAAAATCTGATGGAAAACCAGAACATTTTGCAAAATCAAGGACAGATGAAAAGCCACTGTCGTATTTGTGATCTACCTTGGATGGGGGAATACTCTGCACACTTACACTGCATAACTGCTCCTTGCCTTCCTTGGACACATTCCGAGCCACTACAATGGGGGCTAGGGTGCAATAAGTATGTCATAATTTGAAATGTCTCTGGCTGACAGTGATGGCTCTGGCACTCCTACCTCTCAACTTCAGAGCAAGAAATCTGGACAAAGCCATACATAGAAGTGGGACACAGGCCCAACAATAAGGACAATTTTTAAATATTGCTCTTAACTTAAATAGAGCAGGTAGATCTTGCATTAGTACAAATTTTCTGAAGGGTATAAAATCTGAAACTCAAATGTCTGCCATTATTTTCTAACTTCAATCTTTAATGACTTGCTACTAATTTGCCAGAAAACCACAATTTTATGAAAAACAGACCAAAATGTGATGCAAAAATACTGGTCAAAAAAAGTCCACCTTTTAACAGTTAACTTGAAGCAGCTAACAAAATAAGAGCATCCACATGCATTTCTGAAATAAAGGTAATCTATAACTGATCATTACAGTTATAATTGTAAACCCTCCACATTTTCTTCCCAATTCTGGCTCAAAATGTTGCTCTTCCCTAATAATCCCTCCTCCAAAATTGCAATTTTGGGACAATTGAGATGTTTGGATATTCCTAATCTACAAAGTGATTTGCACGTACCTCTCAACCTCTTAATGCAGGAAATCTGAACAAGGCCAAATATATTGGGGAACATACAAACACTACTAAAAATTGCTCTTGTATAAACTTAAAGACAGTCTTGCATTAGCATGCATTTTTCTGAAGGTTATGACATCTGAAACTCAATGTCTGTCATTTAATGGCTTCATTCCTAAATGATTTGCTAGAAAACCACAAATTTTATGAGGAACAAACCAAAATAAGCAGCAAATATCTATTCATTTTGCAAAGATATGGACAACTGAGAGGTATAGTTCAACCGGGGCTGTCTGAGTTTGCTATCTCCTCACAAAATCATGGTCAAATGGAGCCCCCCCCTGCAGCCATTCCAATGTCCCATTCCTTGGTTATTTTGCCCCATTTACCATAAACACTAATGTGCATACTGCTTTACTTCTCGATGATTTAGGATTTCATTTGAAAGTTTATCCGTATTCCACAGACTTCTTCAGAATAATGAATTGCACAACATGACCACTTATATATCCATGGCAGTAATTAATGAACACCACTTTGATGATTAACAAAACTCATTAGTTAATCCCCCCTCTCTTAAAGGTGTACACATAATACAATACATCAACACTAAAAATGCTAAAATATGCTGATGGACAACATTTACTAAACCTAAACAAAGCAATAGTCTTACAATGAAAACAGACTTGGCATTAAAACTTCTCTACCTTTGAAACCCACATTCGCTGAAACAACATTGAAACCCGCATTCAAAGAAAATACATCTGGCCAGTGGCAGGGTAAGTTTACCTTTGGGCTGTTTTCAACTCATAGGCTCCTTGCACACATTTTTAGAACCATGGAAAAGTTATTTGATTCACCTTCCTGATTGTATTAATTATATTATATAACAATTGAATTGTATCCCTTGTATAATACAGCACCACTTGTTAGAGTGTGTTTTAAATTTATAGTTCAGAACATTTTCCTTTAAACAATGAAACAAATCATATGAACCAATAATGACAACCTTTCCAATTCAGAACATTTCAACCATAAAGGGCCACTCTACTCAAACTTCTGTCATACAATCCACCATTATCAATTGATATGCAGAATCTTTGCAGAAGTAAAAGTCATCTGAATAATGCCACATTAAAGAGATCTGAAACCAGTGAAGAGGTTGTTGCTAGAAAACAACTTTATATTTTAGTGTTTAATCTACAAATTCAATGCCTGCTGCCCTTTTAAGAATAAATTGCCTACGTTGTATTAAAAAAAATGGTAAGCTGGTATATTGCAATAGGGAATGAGTGGCAAGCTAAAAAACAAGTTCATAGTTATTAGGCATCTCATCATCTCATCCAAAGGAGGACATACTAAGGACTGTAGCACTCCACTTCCTTAAAATACAAATCTACATGTTGTGGGAGTAGAACCTATAGCCTTCTGTATCAAGATGCAAGTATGCTACCTGTTGTGCTGTTTTAAAAATTCTATACCACAACAGTGATAACATTTGCTAAACAAAACAGTTGCACATTTTAAGTAGGCTTAGCATGAGCAGCAGTACATTTCTCTTTCCTTGAAGCTCACAATTCCTTGAAAATGCACTTGAAAATAAAATCCACCTGCTAACTCTAACTAGGGCATTTCACTCACACCAAACACACCAAACACACCAAACACACCAAACTCTTAGTGCAAGAAATCTGGACAAAACCTAAAATAAATAGGAACAGATTAACAGGTTATAAATATTGCTGTCATGAACTAAGAACTTTGCTAGACTCTGCTAGACTCTGCACCTGCTTCTGACAAAGTACCTTCTTGATGACACACAGGACAAATATATATCTGTGCAGTTATTCAAACCCAGATGACAGGTGCAGACCTCATCAATGACTTTTAATCAGGAGCCCACCTTTCCCTTTGTAGAAATGAAATATTTATTTTTGAGCATGTGCACAATTAAGGAATTGATGTGAGAAAAATCCACATAAAAATAGCAAGATATGAGATAGAAATCAGTCGACATATATATGGGTGCATGGCAACATCTAAATATCTACAAAAATATCTAATGTACGAAATACCAACAGTTAAAAGCAATCTAAGCACAAAACATTAATAAAACCTAATCACATCTCAAACCAGTATTTGGCTGCACTCCTCCCCTGCTAATTATATACACCATCTTCGAAGTGGTGCAACAGTGAGGAAAGGCCATATACCATTTCTCTGGTGTAACTTCAATTTTATTGATATTTTTTCTTTAGATATTTTTAACTGTTGATATTTTGAACTTTAGATATTTTGTCAACATTTAAGCTGTTAATATCTAAACTTTCTACCTGTCACATCTTATAATACATTGTAATGTTTCAAGTTAATAAAAGAAGCAAGCAAATACAGTTCTTAGTTTATGCAACCCACCCACTCTGCATCATGCTGTACTCCCAGATCCCTTACTACGTTTAGCTGCTACATCTGTTAGAAAATATATAATTAGAAACATAAAAGGCAGCAATTAATGAAATTTCTGTTTTGTCTACTTGACAATGCATGGTATTTTACGGCAAACATAATTTTATGAAAATCCAGAGGAAGAGGTTCTCTTAAGATACAGACCAGCTCCCCAGTGCCCAGTAACTATGGTAACTAATACTTAGAAGCATTATATGATATTGCAGTGCAGAATATATCCCCATATCACCCCCCACATCTTAGGCATCCTGTATTTCAGAGTGCAAGGTGAACTTGGGAGTTAAGCAAGTTAACGCAACATAAATCAGGAGATTACCTACTCAAATGCTCACAGTGGGGCTTTTATGGAAATGTGAGACTTTGCACTAGATATGGGTAATTACTATACTGGACTTTACTCAAAGTTGCATCTTTTTCTTCAGAAAATGTGTATTAATTCACATTCTCTTATTTTCTCAACATTTCAAGTCATTAGTGCTAATGGTTTAAATGTGTCAATGACTGCCCCTAATTCGTTGAGCACTACGCCATCAACAAATAATAAAATAAATAAGTAAATATCTGTAACAGAAAATACATGAATGGTCCAATAGAAGTTTTACCTGCAAGAAAAGCATTTTAAATTAGAACATATTTTGGTGAGAGCCCACGAGATGGTCCATATTACACTTCAACCAAAATGTTCGATTCTGTTCCCTAAATGGTAAGTGCACCACACCTGCAGGCAGGAGGTGGGGTGCTGAAGAAGCCAGCAATAAAACAGTTTTTCTGCTGCCTTTCACCACCATAAATGTATGAACACCAAACAAAACACACCTGTCTACAAGTACAGTGTTTTCTCCATAATGAAATAATGCCTTGTGGACTGGTCACATATGCTCAGTGACCTCCCCACCCAAAGAACAAAACAAGGTGCCAACGAAAATGCAAACCACAAACGACCAAAGTGGAGGTGTAAATTCAAGTAGAAATCCAAGAAAAAGCGTATTAAAAATTTATTTATCCGCTTTCGTCCACAGACTTCATCAGAATGATAAAACAACGATTACACATTCAATAAATACTTGAAAAACAATTAAAAATTCAATTAAACAATTAACTGAAAAAGTTTCCTGATACTAAGCAAACAACTAAGCCTAAATATTAATTAAAATGAAGAGGAACTATGTCTTTGTCTTTTTTAACATGAAGTTTGTGATATTTTAGAAAACATTTCACATTAATGGACTCATTGAGTCCTGGATAAAAATCTGATTTAAGCCTAATTTGCCAAACAGTTTCTCGTTGCAATAAATAGTTTTTAAAGTCCCCGTCTCTCATATCTTTGTGGCAAACCTCCAATACGGAGAACAGAAATTTCTTAAAGGAACAGCACACTACTGAGTGTTTAAAAAGAGCATTAGTTTCGTCCTTAGTTTTAATGCTATAAAGGTGTTCTCTAATTCGAATTTTTAATTGTCTGGATGTCATCCCCACATAATAAGCTGGACAGGTGGAACAAAGGGCAATGTAGATAACCCCTTGTGTGCAACAGTTGACAAAACCAGGAACCTCAAAAGTCCTGTCAACTGAAACAACAGAAATGTAGGGACCTAAAGAAATGTAACGACACATGTTGCATTCATAACAACAATGCATTCCATATTTGTTGGAAAACTTATTATGCATACTGCAAGTTGAACCTCGTGTTGTGTCATGTTCCAAGGCCTTTTTTATATTAAAGTTGTTCTTCTGAACAAAAAATGGCTTGTTACCTAATATTTCAAAAATATCAGGGTTGCCTTGAATGACCCTCCAATTTTGTTCCAACAGACGCTGAATGCGTCGGCAATCAGAACTCGTGTCAAGGGAACAAACTAGCTCACCATGAGATTGTTTACCTCTCCCTCTTTTAATGACTTCAAGAATATTTTGTGATGTCAAATTTAATAAAGGAGGATAACATTCATTACGTTTCTGAAAAATCTCAACAGCAACACTTGTTAACAATGTTTTCTCATAACCTCTGTTAGAAAACAAAGAACAAATAAACTCAAATTCTTGAAGCAAATCTGCCTCCTTAGATGTCATACGGCAAGCCCTGATAAATTGCCCTCTAGGGATGTTACTGATGGTATGTTTTGCATGTCCACTACGAAAATGCAGATATGCATTATTAAATGTTTGTTTCCTGTGAATGCGACTATGGAATCTGACGTCGTCTACATCCCACCTTAAGGAAATATCCAAAAAGTTAACACTTAACCCTACATGTCCGATGACGAACTTTAAATAATCAGAAAAGGAATTGATTTCCAGCATAAAACTGCTCACAATTGAATGGTCACCCTCGACAACAAAAATTAAATCGTCCACATAACGAGAATAAAAAGAAATGTTAAATTTGCTGTTCAGAACTGGCATGAATTCAAGCTCCCACCATGCCATGACCAAATTGGCATAAGCGGGAGCAGCAGGGGACCCCATAGCTACACCCCTTTTTTGTCTATAATATTTACCTCCAAATAGGAAATAGTTGTTATGTAAGACTATATCCAAAAGCATGCAAATGGTAGATATAACATTATTGCTATAATCAGGTTTGTTCTTGATTAAATAGCTCCATATTGCATCAATGCCATCTTCGTGAGGTATGCAAGTATACAACGAAACTACATCAACAGTAAGAAAAATGTGTTTGTTGGGATCAAACAACCCTGCTGATGCATAAATGTTAAATTTATGCAAAAAATGCCAAGAGTCACGGGTATGGGAGTCATCGTTGCCGATAACAGGTCCTAAAACTGCATCTAGAACTAAAGAGATCCCTTCAGTAACAGAATGCGGAGAGGACACTATGGGTCTGAACGGTGGATTTTGAACAGATTTATGGGTTTTAGGTATCCCAAACATGACCCCAATCCGAGGTTTTTCCACAACACAAAATTCATACATCTCGAAGCTAATGTCACCAGACATTAAAGCTTCATATAAATGAGAATGTATAGAATGTTGACTACGATGTATATCAGAAAGGGTAACCTCATCATATTCATCTGTGTTGTTCAAAACGTCAAACATTTTGGCTTTGTAAATCTCCTGTTCCATGATTACTATGTTACCCCCCTTATCACTTTTCATAAATCTGAATTTGTCAGTCATAGTGATTAAATTACTAAGTGCTTTTCTCTCAATGACTGTCATATTGCTATAATGATTAGATTTAGAGTTTAACATTTTGCTGATGTCTTGTATGCATATTTCTTCAAACACCTTTATAGTGTGTTGTAAAGTCGGGGTGTAGCATGAGGGCTTAGTAAAAACTTTGTTGTCAACTGACACACTATGCATTAAATAATGTAAGTTGAGTTTCCTAGTATATTTTTTAATATCCACTACAGTTCTGACATAGTTCGCTCTAGAACTGGGAACAAAATTAAAACCTAACTTCAAAACTTTCAAATCATGTTCGGAAAAAACATGATTTGTCAAATTAATAATACTAAAATTATTTGACTGCTCAATTACGTCTCGTCCCCCGAGGACTGAGAATTCAAGAAAGTCCGGCTTCTGGTGAAAACAGTCTTTGGATTGAGTTGATTTTAAAAACTATTTATTGCAACTAAAACTATTTATTGCAACGAGAAACTGTTTGGCAAATTAGGCTTAAATCAGATTTTTATCCAGGACTCAATGAGTCCATTAATGTGAAATGTTTTCTAAAATATCGCAAACTTCATGTTAAAAAAGACAAAGACATAGTTCCTCTTCATTTTAATTAATATTTAGGCTTAGTTGTTTGCTTAGTATCAGGAAACTTTTTCAGTTAATTGTTTAATTGAATTTTTAATTGTTTTTCAAGTATTTATTGAATGTGTAATCGTTGTTTTATCATTCTGATGAAGTCTGTGGACGAAAGCGGATAAATAAATTTTTAATACGCTATTTCTTGGATTTCTACTTGAATTTACACCTCCACTTTGGTCGTTTGTGACCTCCCCACCCAGCCTCTGGCTAAGTTCTCCCAAGATGACAACCACCACACTAAAATTTTAGAGGAAAAAGTACCCCATCCATAAAACATGAAGGGAATACAGTTCCAAACCTGTATTGATTTCCCAGTAGTTGGTCAAGAAACACACAATGCTAAAAAAAAAATAAATAAATAACGAGTCATCCTAACCAACAAGATCATCTCTGACATTTTTAACACTACCAAAATTCCAAAGTGCCTGTTACGCTACATACGACGACTCTCTGTCATCAACAAATATTTAGCATCGTACCTGAATGACAGCAACAACAATGACAAAAATCCCTAAGATCACTAAGTAGTTCTTGGGCCAAAATTCAAACCAAGCGAAACTTCCTAATAATAAACCACCACCAAACTGGAAGCCACTTGGTCTTGGACTATACTAGACCGAGCGGTAGAATTTTAAAATCTAGGTAACAGGTCAATAAAGCTACAGCATTGGCATTAGAGCATGAATATAGCAATACAAATACATAAAGACAAAATGTATAAGTTAATTACAAATTATTATTTATAAGGAACCAGTCGATAGCAGCACAAATCTTTCAGTTCTTATTGCAGCACCTTCAAGTGTAAGTGTAGGAGAGGAAACGTTCCCCAATCAGAGTAGGGAAGCAGGATAAATTAACCACACACACACACACACACATTTTTAATAAATCTATTAGGCTGTGACCATTGTTGTAATTTAGTAGGTTTGATACATACTTGTTACTGCAGTCTGTAGATCTTAAATATTGCATGAAAATTTTACCTGTCAGCATCAGCAAGTAAAAATCCCAAGATCGCTTGGCAAAATCTACAAATCCCAAGTCAGTCCCCAAAATCCCAATATCTTGGCAAAACTCCCAAGGAGTGGGAGCACTGGCTGGCTACCACTACGAGGAACTGATGCGATTCTTTTTTTTTTTTCCGCGCACTTTCGTTATTTAAATTACGTAGCGCGCGACACATTCAGTCAGGTCTTGCAGCTGTAAAAGTGGGAGGGTGCTTCCCTCCTCCTCGTAACCTCGTTCTATGGTTCTGGCACTTAAAACGCGATGCAAAGGGTGTTCTTAAACAAGAATGCCCTTTCTTTAAAAAAAAAAAAACTTTTTTTTTAAATTAAAATAAAATAAATTTCTCGGTCAGCCGATTCCAGGGGGGTGCAAGTGCACCCTCTTGCACCTGCCTGCGGGCGCCCTTGTCTGTATTGCATATATTCATCCAAGCATTTAGGTATTACAGTAATCCTTTTCTACATATTGTAGAGCTTTGTAGGGCATGAGGGCTTATATAACATGTTTTATTTTATGGTATGGTACAGGATAATAATAAAGTGTAATTAGGCCTGTGTTAGGACACATTCTTATGTGTTTGTGTTGTTTATATGCTGTCATGATAGTGTTTACTGTAAGTTCTTGGGAGCATGACCAGTAGAATCATGTAGTAAATTCACTCCATTTATCAATGGAGACCCTGAACTAATGAAATATCATCTGATATGTGCTATCATTTGTCACTTGCTTATTTTGAGTGTTGTTATATTACTGTTTAGGATTTACACAAATATACAACATGTGCTTGTCTAGTACATGTTTCAAAATAATATACGCCCTTTCTATGGTTGCCAAATGACAACAGATGACAAACAGTGTCCCTTTTTGATACGCATGACACAACAGCTGTAGGGTTCATTTCTTGTTGTTTATACGTGATGAAGTAGAAAATACAGGAGTGCTGTCAGTTATCACACATACATTCCCTGTATATACCTGTTATATTCAATAACTGCAGTCTGTGTAAATAACCACTAATGAATCCACTGTCCTTGTTAACTGTTATCTCAGCTCTGCATGTTTTTAATGTTTATATCACATTTACTTCCATTTGTTACACTGTTTGTATCCAACTCACATCTTTTATAAGCATTTTCATTTTTCATTTTTATTTATGTGCATGGGTCAAGAATTGTGATTTGGATTATTATTACATCACCGTGGAGGTATTTATGTTTAAATGTAAACACAGTTGACTGCATTATCCGAGCACATTTTCTCCATTTACATTCCCCTCTTACTTATTTCTGCACTAGTACTATTGTATTCACTGTACATTCTTCCCATTTAATTTACCCTGCATCTTAATTTATTCAGTCAACTTGCCCTTAGTTAGTATAAGCTGTTTGCATATGCTCGCATAATAGGTTTTATTTATATTTGTGTGCTCAAGCTTCCCTGCACCTTTTCATGGTCACCAACACTTCTCGTGGTCTTGAAAAGGTCCTTACAAATCTGCAAGCATAATAAGCAGCATACATATTCAATGAATACTGTGGCTTATTGCACCAATGCACTGATATTGTTTAGGACTATTTGACATAATATTACTTGTGCAATACAGGCAATGCCCTATATTTCTGTGTTTCCTTGTACACAGGACAGACAAAAAGAAAGTAAAAAAAAAAAAAAAAAAAAAGAATACATGTACCCTTGAGTGATTTTACTTGTAGAAAACAATGTAGTGCATTATATAAACATACAAGGACTCGGGTGTGCAATTTTCATTTAGAAGAATAAATAAACAGGCAGAATCAATAAACCCTACATGGTCCACAAAGACTGTTTGCATCATAGTGCACAGCTTTGTATTCAGTAAGCGGCTCTACATTGTGTGTAGGTCTGTGCAACCACAGTAAACACTGTGGCATGCTAATTATAGCATAAGCAGCTGGATTGTATACTAATCAACCAATTCTAGACAGAGGAGCTATTCAACAAGCTATAAAGCAGCCATGCAGACTCAGTGCTAGTTTTCCCTTTGAATTCCAAAACCTATTGAAATACAGCCACGTAAAGGAGTCTACACAGAAGCAATGTTAGGAGCTGCTGTTGCTTTAATTCATGTTTATGTGAAACAGGCTGAAGTCTATGCTGCTGCTGCTGCTAATAGACCACGGCCAAGAAGGAGAAGACTTTTCAGACCCCAGGTAACTTATCACAATCTGCATGAGGTGGAAATTGCAGAGACCTACAGGGTAGATAGAGACACAATACAGGAACTCTGCAACCTCTGTAGTCCTCAACTCAGATCCAGGGCAAACTGAAGGAAACCCATACCAGTGGAGACAAAGGTTATGTATAGCACTTAGAATTTTAGCTACAGGAACATTTCAGAGACCAACTGGGGACATACTGGGGGTGTCACAGACATGGGCATCCGGGATCCTCCATCAATTCCTAAATGCTATGTTCCAATATGCCAGTGACTTCATATATTTTCCCATTTGTCCTGTATTCCTGAGGTCAGGGCCACAAATGTGCAAGAATTCTACCCTGTAGCACACTACCCTGAAGTACTGGAAGCCATAGATTGTACACGTATAGAAATCAAGGCACCACCCAGAGAACAGGGAATGGTGTACTTAAATGGAAAGGGCTTCTACTTCATTTACTGTCAAGTCATGTGTAACAGTAAGGTAATCATAATAAATGTGTTTGCTGGCAACCCAGGCAGTTACTATGACTCACATATGTAGCACACCTCCCAACTGTATTAGATGTTCACTAGGGGCGATATTCCACAGGGTCATTTACTGTGGGATGTAGGTTATGCACTGGGACTGTACTGATGATTCCCCCCACAGAAATGCACACACACCAGCTGAAGAATGCCGTAATGTGGCTCATGCTCAAACAAGAAATATCATACAGTGTGTGTTGGGGCTGCTGATGTTGCAGCTCCACTGCCTAGATACATCTGGGGAAGCCCTGCAGTACAATCCACCTACATGTACTGAAATCTTCATTATCTGTGCCATGCTTCACATCATCATCCTGAGAAAACAGCTTCAGCAGGATCAACAAGGGGAAGGGGCACACATCCCACCACCAATGGCAAGGTCACAATAACCACACTCAGGTGAGGCATCAGGAGGGAAGCCAGCAGCTGATGTGGGTGTAGGCAGATATAGGCATGCTCAATATACCCTTGCATTGGCTAAGAGGCAATGCATAGCACACTCACTCACCAGCTAAGGGGCTAAAACCTTCATCCTATGCACATACATATAGTAATATTGATGCCAGGCAATGTTCACAACCTTTACGTATGCATGTAATGGCTGTGTACTGCTAGCATCAGACAGCGTCAAGTTATTGTGCTCTTCAAACACCTTCCACTGAACTAACACTGTAGTATCTGCTGGATTTACAAGGTAAGTGTTAAACCTGGAGTGTAAAACAGAATTGTGTAATAATACAAATGAAAGGCATATCCTTGCTTGTTGTTACTTGGCAATGTAAGGAAGTAAAAGGTGGGTGATTTGTACAGCAATGAATTTAACATGTGGCAGCAGAGACTTATATGAATACATGCATCTTCTATCAAGTAATAAGCCTCAGGCATCAAAGATTCACACACTCATACCTCTCAAAAGTACCGATGGTCACCGAATGTCCTCAGTTTGGCCTCGTACGTTTGTACTGGAGAATCATTAAAGACAGAAGTTAGAAAGTAATGAGACACAGTTCAGTTTCAGACTTCATAACCCTCAGAAGATTCTTAAAAATACTGATTCAGAAAACTGTTTTGATTCTATCAGCTGTCAAACTTGTTAGATCAAAATGCATCAGAAGTACAATTAGCCAAACAACATCACAAACACAGATATACTAAGCACTGAGTTATCTATGCACCCTGAGCATCAGACACAATGCTTATGTACCCCTGAATCCAAAAGATCGAAAACAAGGATATGGCACAGTTATCATCACTTGCACAAGGTGTTGTGTAGGAAGGGGGGCAGGAAGCCTAGGATCACACAAAAGCTAAGTGAGTGCATTGGAGTAAGAAAGAGAAACAGGCAGACATTTGGATAAAGTAACAAATGGTCAATGTGACAGAATGAACTATAGGCCTCATGGCTGAATCATGTAACTGTTCTGTGTGTGTGTGTGTGTGTGTGTGTGTGTGTGTGTGTGTGTGTGTGTGTGTGTGTGTGTGTGTGTGTGTGTGTGTGTGTGTGTATGGGCACTTCAGCTGAAATTGGTATATGAGTGTTTGCAAGAACACAGCCAAGCTCTGTGCTAACTCTACATCTTGGTATATTGGAAAGGTGTGAGCTGTGGATGTTAGAGGTGGCTGTTCATTGTTGTCCTACCCAGCTATGAGAATTGGCTCTGTCAGGAATTGCACTGGCATATCCCTACCTCCTGAATGTGTCTGATGTCTGCTGGATGAGCTCTCCTCACAAGGACACCCAGGACCATGACCCCATGGCTTGTCACATCTAGATCTGGATACGGACACCTCAACTGCTAATGGAGCAGTGGAAGTAGTGCCACTGTGGGATCATGACTGAGCATGGCCACATTGGCTAATATCAGATTATGTTGCTGACCTATGCCCACATGGATGTCATCCCCTCCCAGCAGATTTTCCATCACAGACACCAACCGTTCCAACATGTCACTCATCCAATCCATTGAACCGGCAACACAGTGGAGGCAGTTGCACATGTCAGCCTGTGTTGCATTTACAACCCTAAGCATTTATCTGGAGGACCTATTAGAATGTGCCTGCACCTCCATGACAGCCCTAAACATACATTGAGTGGCACAAGAAGATGCACCTGAATCAAGTGGAGCATGGACAGCAGGCCTGCTCTGAGCACCAGTAACAATTCTCCTGCATGGCACCTCATCCACACTTTGGCTACAGCCTGAGCCAACAGGCACTGAAGCCACAGTAACCACACTGAGCGTCTCACCCTCCATGTGTTCAATATCTGAGGGCTCACTGGAACGGGATGGCATAGGCTTACTGGCTGTGTCCGATAGCATTATAGGGGATGGCTGAATGTCAACCTCACTGCCAGTTCAACCTCTACACCCCCAAACTTTCTTCTGGTTGGCCACCATCATCATCAGAGTCTGCTGATACTCTGACATCAGGTAGGAGGAGTCCTACACTTCCATTGTGGGATCACCTGTGACAATAAGCAACAAGCACAGGGAAAAAATTAATATCTATACTACTATAGTACAATATATGCAAACAAACTAACAGTGATGCCACTATTATAGAATGTACAGAAATGCACACAACAATCCAGACACCCAAATCACTAAATAATTATTTCTTTGAACTACTCAACAGTACTGACATAAAAATGTTTGGCTTACCAAGTGGAGATGATTGCAGGCTCCCTATGGAGGATGTTTCTGGAAGAAGTTAAGCAAAAGGTAAGGGCATCGTCATCACAATTAACAGTAACACAGGGGGGGGGGTTAAAACTTTATGCAGTTTATTTGCCTATTAATTATACTTTTAACATGAACTTGGATGACATGTGCACCACAATCCCATATGTAATCATCCAGACTGTGTTGTAACTTTATTAATCTAAAATTATCCCCCCCAAAAAAATATGTTAAACAGAACTTTAAGAATTGCTGTCAATATTTTATTATACAAGACATCTATAACAATTGAGATAGGTAAGCCTACCAGAAAACTCCTCTTGGAACATACTTCTCCTCCATGAAACAGCAGCACCAACATCAATGACATACTGTTGTGCACTTCCCAGTGAGCTGTATAGATCCCTAACAGTGGACAGGAACTGTTTATTTGGTGTTGTTAGTGGTGGATCTCTAGCTCTCCCCCAGTAGCAATCCATTAACAACCTCTTCAACTGCTCTTCTCTGGGCTGATGAAATCATGTCAGTGGCCCTGTGGTGCACCTGATCATATGTCCTGCTGTGGCCACCTATTACATTTATACCAGCCACTATCTGCTGTCAAATTTGCATTCTGCCAGACATAGCCCAACATAAACTCTCAAGCAGAAAAGCTCCATGCCACCTAAATGTTTCCACAATGACTTCATTCTCAGCGTCACTAAGGGGAGGTTGTGGAGATTGGGAAACATGAGTGCCATAGTCCTAGGTGACATAAAACACAAAAGGATAATTCACATAATTATCACATGAATAAAAGTCATGATTAGATAAAACATATAAAAATTTGTATTTCACTATTACCCACTGGAGAAACACAAAACAGTCAAGATGTTCAAATATAAAAAAAGGAATTATGTGGTTGTAACATATTACAATCACACACAAGGCAAGGTTAGATCCAAAACAAAAATTGTAACAATAGCAAATTTTGTTTGTGCCAACATAGAAATTAAACTAGGCTTCTCCACTCCCAAAATAACAGGCAAATGACACATTTTGCTAACAAACCATCAGTGAACTACTAACAATGCTATCAAATAAACTGTCCCTGAAACATATGTACTCATTTACCATAAAACATTCAATTTTATTCAGTTGTCGGTCAGGTCTACCAGTGGCCAGCACACCCCTAAAATTGTGTATGGGCCATCCTAGAAAGCTAACGTCCCTGTGTTATTGTCAATATAGAACATTTACATTTCACTGAAATAACAATAGAAGAGTATAAAGAGAAAAACAGTTGTAACATGACAGTTAATAATGCTGCACATCTGAGAAAGTAAAATGGTCTGACAAACATGCCTATGCCATCAGTACACTTCTAAGAAATGCATTCAGATAAAAGTAGCATTTGCTAATGCAGATGTATATATATATATATATATATATATATATATATATATATATATATATATATATATAATATAGATGCATCTATATATAAAACTTGATTTTTCATAGTGACATTTCAGCATATCCAGTATACAGCTGAAAAATTCAAGCATATCTTATCAAGTTCAGTAGTTTTCTGTGCAAATAAATCCTAAAGTAATATCTTCTTCTGTGTTATCCACATAAACAAGTCTCCTCATCTTTAGGTTCCTTAGCTACATGGTTCCCTTTTTATAGTGTAGATTCAGGGCTGTGAGCATGGTGAAGATGCAAATGAACTGATTAGAATTGCTGAATCCCAAATACTTGGCTCCATGTCTCTGATGTGAACATAGTGCAGGCACTCCCTGAGTGTTTGTTGCTAATGGATTGCAACTGTGAATTATTGATAGTGGGGAGAAGGAAAAAAATAGCAACAGTTCAGACTCCCTTACCTCCAGTGGGAGTGTCAGCCAGGTTAGGTTTACAAGTGTAGAATTAATTGGATCAAGGTTTTAAATGTAAGTAAGCAGTACACATTTCACAGTTTCTTTTCAGAAATATCCAGACTCCCCTTCATCTCTTGACACCTGTATATTATTCCCATTTCAGGACAATGATACAGGATCCCTTACAGACTGCATGTTTCAGATTACTGGTCAGATAAGACAAGAATGAGTAACAAATACAGAGAGATAAGACAGAGCTGCATATATGCAAGCAATAGTCTTAAATGGTTGTGTGATCACTCAGTATATTACATCTGAAATTAATACATGTATAAACAACTGTCATATGTTTTGTTAATACTGTGGATGATGTAGTTGCTTGTATACACAATGATTTTCATTCTCTGCTGCAAAGCTGTTTCCATGGCAGAGGGATAAGGCACTCATACTGTATTTTGAAGTTTCATTGAAGTGAGAGTTCAAATCCAGACCTGTGTAAAAATATTTCATGTGTACCAACATACATTTTGTAGTGTTGTTTATTTAATATATTTCCTTTTTTTTTTTTTTTTTTTGCAATTTTCTTATTTTTTTCTTTTTTTCTTTTTTTATGTGTTTTTGCTTGTTATGTCAATATTTGCACAGTGGACAGTTTAGCACAAACAGGGTAAATAGCGAAAGACAATGAATGTCATGTTTAGCTATGCTTACCTCATCTGTGCAATGCTTGGCAGTATGCAAACCTGGACTAGTGGCCTACACAGAAAGCAGACTGAACTCTTGCAGACAGTAATCAGTCAACAATTTAAAAATGGATACATTCTATTAATTCTGTTGGGCACCGTGCAAACATGCTAAGTGGCATTGTGTGGCAGATAACACAGAAGTTAAGAGTGAATAGGGAATTATCAACTATTATTTAACTATTCCTGTGGCAGCAGGTGTAAGTATAGGCCTGTAATACAGGAAGTGCAAGATATTTTTACTGTTGTGACAGTTCAGTTTATATTAATGAACAGAAAAATATCTAAGTGTTACTTCAATATACCTGTGGCAACAGGTGTAAGTGTAGGCCTGCCATACACATGGTCCGAGGTTCTAATAGAGGACATTCCAGACACGTTTACTGTTGTTCCATTTCACATTGTAATAAATATATCTGATAACACTTTATACATAATTTATTAATAGTGGAGCATATATGCATTACGATGTATGAGGGATAATACAGACTTGCTGTGGTTTAAAGGTTCAGATGTATGACTGAGGACATACTGTCAACTCTGTTTCCGTAAGTACTATTCTGCTATCTAGACTTGGTTCATAGGTTCATAGGTTCATAGATTATAGGTTCATAGATCAGTACTAAGCTAACTGCCCTCATGAGCCATTTTAAGCCTAGCCAATTATCCCTTGTGAGACTCAAACCCTGCACCTTGTGCTTGCAAGGCAAACACCTTAACCATTAGGCCACCCTCCCAACCCTGTGGATGGCCTACACACATAAATAAGACACATACATGAATTATACAAGGACCTGTGTCAGGTCACACACATATATGGTTAATATTAGAATCTCTCACCTGTATTTATAAGTGATTCATGACTATTTCAGAAAAGCATGTCTTCTGTGGCAAAGATGGAAAATCACCACTGTGGAAGAAACTGTTTTGTTCCTTAAACATAAGTTTGGATCCTACAATGTAAAAATCTATTTTAGCAGTGTATAAATCCAAACAAACAAGTGTTAGGTCATGAAATGTATGCCCCCCATTGAATGTCAGGAAAGTTCAATAACCTAACACTTACATCAGCAGACACCCCTGAAACTAATGTCAAGTGTCAGATTAACCTTCAATTTCCATAATTGCTTTCTTGTCTCTTTGGCACTGTTGCTCTCTGCTTAACATCACCTAAACATAGCTGAGATCATTTCTTGGGTTTGCACACTACCAGTAAATGTAAGAAAAGGAATTGGATGGAAATCATTATTTGCTATTGCACTGCTTTGGAGTTAGACTTGTCTGGTATTATTAGGGAAGATGCCCACTTTAGGGTGAAGAGATTGTGTGTTGAGGAGCCCAGAATATTTATTAGCCTCCTTGTAAAGTGTCACAGCCAAAGGCTTTTGCAGATGGACTATTCCTGCCCCCAGTACATGTCTGAGGCTTGGAAGAGTCATGCCAAGGCTGTATCCAGTAAGATTGGCATCCCACACACTGGATAACAGTATAGGCACCACTTCAATGACCTAAAAAGGCACAAGAGGGATACACTCAACCAGTGGTTGGATGACTTTCAACATACCAACATCCCATAGTTGTGTAAGTATGCTAATAAAGACAATTTATAATACAAAGACCACTAAATATAGGCAAGATTGATATGCATAATGCTCCTCTTTTCATTTCTTTTCTTTTCTTTACTTTTCACAGCTAATTCTGAAATAATTATGAATAGGCAAACCCATGCTGATCATCTGGAGAGACTAAGAGAAGCAAGTGGTATGCATGTAGCACAAGAGGAGAATTATTGTAACTTTAAATTTGAAAGAAAAATGTTTTTCTTTTCTATACAGTAGTAGCAAAGTAAGCATGCATATTCTAACTGTAAAAGCACGTATGCATGCATAAGTCTGTAACACTCCTAACTTTAGGAGTCAAGTGTAAGACTGCAGTCAGAGGTTGTGGGTTCAAATAAAATGAGTAACAACTATACAATACTGCAACTCTTTAATAATATTACAAAAATTAAACTCCACACAAGTGGCATAAATGTCCTGCTGTTAAATGCAATCTGTATAATTGGACCAAATATATGTGCAATAGCTGCACACTGCAAAGATTACTTTGAGTAATCTGTAATTATAGTTTGTAATTGTTAGGAAGTATACTTAAATATAAACCTTGAGATAAAATATTTGTATTACTGTGATAATGCATTGTATGTCACATATGATGATACTAATTTTATCTTGTTTTCTTTCATCCCAACCCTTATCTGTTTTTCTTATTTTCTATTATGTGTCATCAAAATGGTTCCAGTTTATTCATCTGTAACAAATCACTAAATGCCTCACCACACAGCTAGGTAGGCCATTCCCAGTGGCTCAGCCTCCCTTCACTTCATTGGCTCCTACAGCAATGCCTAGCACATCTGGGATACAACCTAGCAGTATTCCATCTGCTGCACTGCACTACCTGTGCCCTCAGCTAGCACTACCCTGGCAGCTAGTGGCCTGGTATACTCTGGGAGTACTGGCAGAGGTGAGGATTTCATCACCCAGCAGGAGATGCCAGGATTGGTGTGTAGGGTTGCACCCCACACCACTGGTGTACACCTACGCCAGATGGAGAGGTTGCTCTCCTTCATGGTCCATAGGAGGAGAAGACATCAAGCATTCCATCAGCCAGCAGAGTAAAGGTATCGTTATATGACAGTGATGTGGTTGAGGACCAGATTTTCACTGTTCTCATGTTTTATGGGCATGGGCTTGCATTATCCTTTCTCTTACCCCAGTCATGGTGTCCCCCAGACTTTTGTGTCCCTCACCATCCCTGTGTCTTGTCTTGTTTGTTTGCATTTGCTTTCTCATCTATCTAACTTACCTTACCCAGAAACACCAGCATCCCTTACTCAACATGCCTCTCTTACTGAAGTTAAAAAATAAAATGGGCACCTGTCCCACACAAAAAAAAAAATAAAAAAAAAAAAATATATATATATATATATATATATATATATATATATATATATATATATATATATATTGTTATAGTATAGGGATCTTAAGCAATGTTGAGACACCAGCTTATGAAATCTTCCCTGAGCAGCATGTGTGAACAATCTTTTATGCGAATGCCAGTAACATAAAATAATGCAAAGCTGCATGGAAATACAATGCTTGGCTAAAAGAGGATCAGCTAAGATAAGATAGTGCTTATGAATAATTCTCTCTTTATCAAGGCACAATTATAAATATAAATAAATATTTATGTTGAAAATAATTCCACCAATAATCAGTTGCCAGATAACAGATGTAAACCAGCTATAAGACTTCACAGTGTTTTTTAGAATTGTCAGCTCAACCTGCTATTAGGATAGAAATAGCCTGGAAAGGTCATACCAGCCTGAAACAAGGGTCACACACTGACACACACTGATGTATTGTAACAGCAGGGAATGGCTCTTCTATTAAAAGTTGTATAAAACATGCATTAATCAGTACTTTTCTATTTCTATCAAAACATTCCTAAACTATATGTGTAAAGAATGCAAATAATGTAAAATACATGATCTGTAAAATGTACATATATGCCATAAACATCAAAGAATCAGGAAATGTATATTATTCTATTTCATACATTATCTATAGAATGAATGAAGGGAGCAGATTTGTGCCTTACACATACATGTTGCAGATTATTATATGAAGTTTCTTTTAAGCTTTTGTATTACTTCGTAAGTTGCAAATTTTCATTAATTCTGAATCACTCAACAGTACTAATAATGTAAATATTAACTGTAGCTGCAATAATAATAAATAGTCTTGCTCATTAGCAATGTTATGATAGACAATTAAGAAGTAAGAACATATGATGACAAAGCAGCTGAAGCAAGACATGCTTACTCTGTACTTGTTACAAAAAAGGAAAACCTGTTGTATAATAACTCTACAAAAATAGTCTGTTTTTGAAAATAGTTACATGACTAAACTAGGACACAGTGTATGTCTAAAGAGGCATGACTACATCTTTCAAGATTGTATAAAAAGTCCTATACTCACTAGTAAACTTTGTCAGTCAGTCAGTCAGCCAGTCATCCAGCTACAGTATGAAATAAGCTGTACTGACCCAACTGGAGATGCCTTGCTTGCTGATCATTTATCGTTCTTGTTATTCTAACTGCCTGCATTTTGTTCCTCATAGGTGCAGTGCTCATAGATACTTTAACACACACACACACACACACACACACACACACACACACACACACACACACACACACACACACACACACACACACACACACACACACACTAAATATATAGCATCCCATACTTAGCTCTCAATTTCACACGTGTCTTCCTGACACACTTGTTTTGGTCCAATTGACTATACAACATGATATTGTTGTTGTCACCTCTCTTTGTGAAGGTGACAGTCCAAATTCAACTAGTATTCTGTACATATTTTAATTATACACTGTTGAAGAAATGGATAGCTATGGTTCTTTCCTACCTCTCCCCTGCACATTCCTATATTGCTTTCCCTTTGTTCTTCCCCCTGCTTACCCCAACCTCACTACTTTCCTATCTACCCCATTTTGACAACTATAATCTGGTCAAAATAGAATCACACACAACACACATAACTATAAAAAAAAAACAATGGAGCCCTTCACTTGTTGGCCTCTGTTGTTGTGCAGAGTTTGACATTTCACACAATGCCAAACAATGGTGAATCAAACTTCTCTGATGTGGTGGATACCTTATCACAATGTCGCTTAAACACCCTGCTCTACATCAACACACAATAACACATGGTAAATGTGGTATAAAGTATAACTTTTTGCATTACCAATACTTATGTAAAAGTATTACATACACCTGGGTTCCAATCCTAAATCATCAGGGATCAAAAAGAACTGTGACAATGCATTTACACCTGCTCTCATAGAGTGAGCTAAGCAGCATATGTTTTTCATACACTCAATACTGAGAACTCTAAGAATTTTAGCATTCAGGCTTGGGTTTGCATACTGCTTAACTACACACTAACAGGGAAAGCAGAAGAAATGTGTATCTCTCATGCACAAATACTTTGCCAACCATCACACAAACCTGCTGCTCAGTGGTGTACTATGCAAAATGTACAACAGCATATACTACTTCTGTCTACTGTCCATTTAGTGTTCATACCATGAAACTACATGTGGAAACACAAACAAAATGAAGGCACTATCAAAGAAAAGGACACATATTTGCAATGCAGCCATCTATTATTTCCCCTCATGTACTGCAACCTTGGTATCTCAGTACTTGTTCACAAATATATCAACTACACTACATAAATGAATAATGCATGTTGTCTTATATACAATGCACATCTTTAGAATAATAAGCATTAAGATTTTCCAATACTTGTAGTAATTTGGACATCTGCTTACATATAGTTTGTAAAGCTGTCTCTTAAACTATACCTGCACATCGGAAACACAGCCACCATTTACTACACATTGAACACTAATCATTATGATAGAAAGAAGAACTTTAATACCTAGATAGTTGCACATGGCTAGCTATCCATTTCATCCAGTTCTCCCAACAGCTTCTTTCCAACATCCACTGCTGATGTCATCCACTGTAAGTTGATCTTCAGCCTTGTAAAAGTCAGACTTGTACTGTGATGCTTGCATAAAGTAGTGAGTTCTGTAGTCAGTATACATTGGTATGGGTTGTGTACTCGCTGTAGTCAACTGGGAAGTGTGTGTGTCTATGTACTCAGATAAGCAAAAATGTGTATCCTACATTTACCACTCCAATCCCATGGTTTGCCAATATTTTGATACTTGCACATGCCTAAACATCCATTTCATGCAGGCCACCTAAAATCTTTTCTCCAATATCCACTGCTAATGTCATCCAGTATATGTTTTTCTGCAGCCATCTAAAAGTCAGACTTATGCTGTGTACTTGTGTAAAGTACTGAGTTCTACAGCCTTTGTACTTAAGTAAGGGTTTGGTTCTCACTGCAGTCAACTGGGTTTTGTGTGTCTGTGTGTGCTTGTGCACTTGGATGACATCAGAGAGAACATTTTATACCAGTATGTTGGACACTGCAATTACCATTTTATCCTCACTAGACACTGCTGATGTCAACACTTATAAACTGTTGGCTGACACTCTCCAAATTAGACTTGAGCTGTGGTGCTTGCCTTAAATACAAAGTTCTGCAGTCTGTGTATTTAGATACGTGGGGATTTGTTTGTCACTGCAGTCAAATTGTGTGTATGTGTGTGTGTGTGTGTGTGTGTGTGTGTGTGTGTGTGTGTGTGTGTGTGTGTGTGTGTTTGTGTGTGAGCGCACCTGCTTGACGTTAGAGAGAGCATTATAAACCAGCATGTATTACACTGGTATTAACATTTTCTCCTCATCAGACACTGCTGATGTCATCACCTATAAACTGCTGTCTGACACTGTCCAAGTCAAACTTGAGCTGTGGCACTTGCCTTAAATACAGAGTTCTGTAATCTACGTACTTAGATAAGTAGGGGTTTGGTTCTCACTGCAGTCAGCTTGTGTGTGTGTGTGTGTGTGTGTGTGTGTGTGTGTGTGTGTGTGTGTGTGTGTGTGTGTGTGTGTGTGTGTGTGTGTTTGCACTTGCTTGACATTAGAGAGAGCATTTTACACTAGCATGTGGGACACTGCTGTTACCATTTTCTCCTCACCAGACACTGCTGTCATCACCTATAAACTGTTATTTGACACTGTCCAAGTCAGACTTGAGCTGTGGCACTTGCCTTAAATACAGAGTTCTGTAATCTGCGTACTTAGATAAGTAGGGGGTTGGTTCTCACTGCAGTCAGTTTGGGTGTGTGTGTGTGTGTGTGTGTGTGTGTGTGTGTGTGTGTGTGTGTGTGTGTGTGTGTGTGTGTGTGTGTGTGTATGTGTATGTGTGTGTTTGTGCACTTGCTTGATATTAGAGAGAGAGAGCATTTTACACCAGCATGTGGGACACTGCTATTGCTATTTTCTGCTTACCAGACACTGCTGATGTTATCACCTATAAACTGTTGTCTGACACTGTCTGAGTCAGAGATGAGCTGTGGCACTTGCCTTAAATACAGAGTTTTGTAGTCTGTGTGCTTAGGTAAGCGTTCAGTTCTTACTGAAGTCAACTAGTGTGTGTGTGTGTGTGTGTGTGTGTGTGTGTGTGTGTGTGTGTGTGTGTGTGTGTGTGTGTGTGTGTGTGTGTGTGTGTGTGTGTCTGTGCACTTTCTTGACATTGGAGAGAGCATTTTACACCAGAATATGGAACATTGCTATTACCATCTTCCTCTCACCAGCTTTTGCTGATGTCATCAACTTTAGCTGATTTGCAGATGTGCAGCATTCCCATCAGAGCAGGGTTAGAGACTGGGCTATAGGCTAGGCACAAGTCACCTCATCCTATATGATACAGATTACAGTGACAGGTCTTTCAGCCTATCCACATACATCATGGGCATGGTTCATAGGCCATGTATTTTCTTGGGGTGAAAATCCCGTGGTGTCTCCCACTACTGCAGGTGTCTGATGCAGTACATGCAAAAGGCAGCATTATACTCTATTAGTGTTCTGATGAGGTTTGAATACAGTGCTGTTTTATCATCCTCATATCTGGATACGACAGCATGACTTATGAAGTGTATGATGTAGCCTTTTCATACCACTGTGGACTTGGCGGTCATAGTTCAGATTGCTATCTATGTGTATTCCCAGGTCTTGCACCACTTGGTTTCAGCTTAGAGAGTGTGCTGTCAATTATGTAATTAGTGGGGAATTCCACTTTGCAGAAGACCAAAACGATGACACATTTTTGTGTTTATTTGTAGACCATGTGGCTTTAGCACCAATCATTTGTCTGTGTTAGCCACTCCTGTAGTATGTTAACATCATTGGTGGACTCAATAATTGCACACAATATGCAATAATCAGCAAACTTGGTAAGCTTAAGACCATACACTTTAGTCTAGACTGTCAAGAAATAGAGTCCAAACAGTAAAGGACCCAGCACAGATTCTTGGGGTATGCTAATGATGGCAGCTCTACTGGTAGAGGTTGATTCACAACTTTAACAGTATGTGTTCTGTCAGTGAACCAGTTAGCTAACTATCTAGTGACATAAGAGTTAATCCCCAGCTAGGATAGTTTCTCAGTGACACCTGAGTAAGGGATTGAGTCCAAACACTAGGTCAGATCAAGATAGGCAGTATGCAATGTCTTACCTTCATCCAGACCTATCACACAGAATCAATGGGCTATGACAACATCACAGATCACCAATAGCATGACTCAGAACATAAATCTAGCTGATATGGTTGGATCCACACTTCAACACACCCTCCAGATGGACTATGTTCATGTAGAAGGATGTACATCAACATGCATCCATCTGAGCTGAGGGGACAGCAGCTGAAGAATGCATGTATAGACACATTCTGACTGTAAGGTAGACTGACATGTCATCATGGACCTTTTCTATATGGACACTAGTAATATCCCAGCTATGTGCAACAGATATGTGTGAGTTCTTTATGCTACATCCATGTCTGTTGCATCTTTCATAGGTTCATAGGTTCATAGATTGTTACTAAGCAAACTGCCCTTGCGAGCCATTTTAAGCTTAGCCAATTATCCCTTGTGAGACTCAAACCGTACACCTTGTGTTTGTAAGGCAACCACCTTAACCATTAGGCCACCCTCCCAACCCCTTATAAAGTTGCTTGCTAGCAGCAACCTATTCATTAATTACAGATCTCTTTAATGTGAAAACTCCAGCAATGCTAGAACTTCCACTGAGTGACCTCCCAAACCTCTTGTATCAGAGACACATGGGATATATGCAAATGACCCTTATGAACCTCATGTGTTTCAGCTAATTGGCAATTCTGAATGCACATGACTTGTTTTGTCATTTTAATGGACAATTTCAGGCCAATAAAGCCAAACCCCACTAGCTGTAGATATGCATATTTGGCCTTGTTATGACCTTATCAGCATAGCACAAGCAGAGTGCCTGTTCAATTGTCCTCAAAGAGGTCATCGAGGGCATGCATGATGACATTATCATCCTGTGGAACTTGACCTGGCCAAGGCATTTGAAACAAATCCACAGTGAGGTATTCATTAATCAATGTCAGATATGGCCATAAACACCTATATCACCAAATGGGTAGAACACTGGATCACATATATGGCATCTAAATATGTGGACATTTGTGAAGTGATCTAAATCTCGGATCCAGTGATCAGGTCCATACATCAGGGCTGTCTGCTAGGTCCTTTCCTGTCCATTATTTAAGTCACAGATGTCAAGAATGACATACACATTCTGTTTCCAAACAGCTGTCTGGAGGGCTACAGATATTGGGCAATCACTGACTTCAACTGTGATATTAGTATAATAGAGACAGTATCAACACACATTAAAGATCGCAACCACAGTCATGACAACACATGAGATGAAACAAAAACATGGGGGATTTGTTACATTATGAAAACAAATGCACAACCTAAGAATAATGTAGACATCTCACCCTATAAGCAGACAAATTGGTATGTGAGCTGTGTCCAGGGGTAGATGGTATGTGGAACATCCACCAGCTTGTGGCTACAGAGGTAACTACTCCCTAGCATGTAACACAACTACTGAGTATGTGCAGGACATCCACATTAAAGGTCATAATGCCTCCATAGGTCACATCCATCACACCAAATAGCTGAGTACAATGCACCCTTCTTCATGTACCTTCCTACACATTTTCCAGTGATGTGCAACTGAAGTATACCAACTTTGCCACAGTGAGTTGTCACACATCTTATTGGCTATACCTAGGTTTCTTTTTGTTGCATAATTATTACTTTCTGATGGTGAGGAAACACCATCAAGGTGTTATACCAGATGCATGTGTGATACCTGTTCCATGCATGTATAGCTGTTTGACAACATTGATGGCATACACACACAAACATATATATATATATATATATATATATATATATATATATATATATATATATATATATATATATATATATTTATGGGTCTACTTTATTTCATTGAAAGCTCATTTCACTGAATTAGAATTCACCCTGACCAAATTGCTGAAAGCTCAAATTACTGAAAACTCATTTCACCGAATCTCATTTCACTGAAGTGAACTACTGGCACTGTGTATAGTACTGTAAGACAAGTAAAATGTATATGCCCTTTTCCCCACTGTAGTGTGATTCTGGAGTTAGTATATATAGTTAGGGGTGTGTGAGGGTCACATCCCCCCACACTGGGTGGTGTGGGGTACATAGCCTCCCACTTAGTTTGGGTATATACTGTCTTCTTGAAAGAGTTGGTCATTGGTGTTGTAAGTATGCATGTGTATGGCTTAAAATGTATTTTCTGAAGCTTTTGGTGAAATATAATATAAAACCAAACTAGGTGGGGGGCTACACTGTGCCGCCCACACCCCCCCCAACTATATATATATATATATATATATATATATATATATATATATATATATATATATATATATATATATGTGTGTGTGTGTGTGTGTGTGTGTGTGTGTGTGTGTGTGTGTATGTGTGTGTGTATGTATGTATTAATATCTCTCTCTCTCTCTCTCTCTCTCTCTATATATATATATATAAATATTTGTGTATATATATATATATATATATATATATATACGCCATGCACATGGTCAACTAGCCTGTATTGAACATAACATCACATGTAAGTATAGCAGTGTCCCTCTTAACACCTCCAGCAGATGTTACAGTGTCAGTATGGTGTACTTGATTACCCTCATAGACTGCTGACATGTTATAATAGTTGTACAAGTGAGTTCATCCAGAACAATCTATGATCTCTCAGAATCACATATGGTGTGTCAGAGCCATGGTATTACTGGTGATATTATTCTGATATTGTTCTTGATTGTGTGTGTGCTTCTTTTACTGTTGTCCATGAGCCTGTAAATGTGTCCCACTTGTTGGAGACCTCTGCTGACATTGCAGTCCTATTCAGGCAAATCAGTTTGCACAACTTCACAATAAGCACTCAACACCGATTGTATATAACATCCCTGATAGACGTCCTCTCCATTATTCATGTCAGGATGCTTATATCACAAGGACATCTTCTCCATTGATATGTCACCTTGTCTGACAGTCACATAATATGCATTTTTGCTGTGCAGTCCGTACTGTACTATGTCGATATGTGCTTAGTGTTCCTGCTACAACTGTCTTCCATTTTCATTCCCTAATCTGCTGTACATTATGATGTTTCACCTGTCTTCTTTCCCTGTGTTCATTCCTACAATTCATCTGTGTGTCCCTATTCAATACACACATTTCCCCTGACTGTTGTTTTAAATTGCAGTCCATATAGCTTTACAGATCATTTATAAAACTTTTGTACAGAATGCCTGGAATTGGATTCCACAATACACTGCACTGTATACACTGTCCTTTACTGTGTATGGACGATATACATTACTGCATGATAAACCCTAGTAATCATTGCAGCATTCCATGTAATCCCAGTAACCTAGTTTTGTCTAAGGTAAACAAGTTTCCTGTTTGTGTTGCCTTACTTGTTTTCCTGGCTGGCAAAGGTGAAACTGTGCTTGTTTATGTTTAAACGTGGTGCACAGCATGAATGTGTAATCACCACTGCTGCTCACCGTGCAAACATGTAAACTCTGTTTAGGCTTCGCAGGAAGCCTACACGGACATGGAGTTTATTGAATCCCACTGAGAATTGTTAATGTACCACAGCTATCAAAATGCACTAAGCTATTGGACATGAAACGGAAATTCTGGATTGTTAATACAGGCTCACTTTTTATATCTGGATTGAGTGAACACAATTAGTACAAGTAATATATATGTACTGTTAGGCAATACTTACTAATTTATGATGAATATTATGATTAATTTAATGGAAAACTGTGACAGTAACACTTTTTTTTCTTTTTTACTGGCTCCATCAACAAGTTAAATGCATTTGGTTGTATGCCTTTCTTTGCCTTATATTGGTGATGCCTTGGATATGACCAAATATTTTATATTATATCACAATAGGTCATACGTCAAGAAAAGTAATTTTACTACTATATCGACATTAGGGTTTTATTTTTATGCTGTTAAGTTTGTTTTCCTTTTATCTTTTACTATTTCTTTTTGATATGGATCAAGTGACTTATAAGGTTTTAAAAGATGCAGTGAATCGTGGTTGTTTCATATACTAAGGAAGGGTTAGTGAAACCAAACTACTGAGTAGCCAGTTAATTACTATTAAATCTTTATTTCACTGTTGTGGAGTGTTGCTGTTTCCTTCTCTGCTGTTGTGGGTTTTATACGTCTGTATGTAAGTAAGTATATATATATATACATATTTGAGGGAAGCCCTCATGCAACCCTCATTTGATATATATATATATATATATATATATATATATACCAATTCTGAGATCTCGCTACAGTGGAAAAATGACAAATTCTCTGATTCTCCCACTGTACTGCGATCTCACAGAGAAACAAAGCCACTTTTTTGGGAGGGGGCTTCTACAAGATGACTTTCAACAATTTGTTTGCAGCCCGTATTGTATATGTATGAATATAAATATATCTACCTCTCAGAAGACTGAAAGCCCAAACTCTTGAATTTCAAAAGACTGAGACCAAAATGTTGAAAGTTCAAAAGACTGAAAACCCAAAATAATGAATCTCAGAATACTGAAAACACATAGGATAGCAGCACTTGCTATATTCCAGCACAACTACATACAGAAACAAATAAAATATAAATCATTTACCACTTCTCCCAGTATAAGCAGGGCAAGCTCCCTTGCACCCCTCATCCCCTGCTACTTAAATATAACAACTCCGAGATTGCACGCCACAGAACAAAATGGCAAACATACCATTACATGTTTCATGACTGCCTGTTGTAACCTTAGCCATGTTCCCTTCTAACTTGCTATACTACAACATAACTCATGTTAATGTAGTGAAGTGCGATCTCGGAGTTGATATATTTAATTAGCAGGGGGTGTGGGGGGCACAGCCCCCCTAATGCAGGGTGCAGGGAGGCTTGCCCCCCTGCTTATACTTGGAGCAAAGTAATATATTTTTTTCTTGTATTTGTTTCTGTATCTACTTCTGATGGAATATAGTAAGTGTTGGTATCCTGTGTGTTGTCATTATTCTGAGATTCAGTATTTTGAGTTTTCAGTCTTTTGAATTTTCAAGATTTTGGTCTCAGTCTTTTGAAATTCAAGATTTTGGGCTTTCAGTCTTCTGAAGTGAATATATATATATATATATATATATATATATATATATATATATATATATATATATATATATATATATATACATACATAGTTTTACCATCATAACATTGAAATTGAAATGAGCGAATGTTCATATATGCTAATATATATATCGAAGACTGCAATGCGAATGCATAAAAATGCCGAACATTGTTTAGTGGAAATTTTTTCCGATATTTTTCACACACCGCCACATTTCCTCACTTTTAATGCTTCCCGACACACTCTTTGTAACAATACTTGTTCCCGCAACCAGTAATCCAATCAGTGTTTGCAATACCATGAGTACAGCCTCCTATTACACATTTATGCATTAAATATAGCATTTACCAAGCTAATAAGTTATTACCAAACAAAGTAGTACATGTTCACAGCATATTGCCTAATGTATGTCAGTACATATAATGAATTTAACCATGAGACATTTCTAATAGAATAAAGTCACAACAGTTTTGTTACTAAAATGAGCAATTTTCGTTACCAGCTTAACAAATCCTCTGGCAGTAAATTCATTCCTCTTACTTAATATTTTTTCAAATGTTGATTCTTTATCCAGTAAACATTTCCTTTTAGGTGGGGAAGGTAAACATAGTAAATGCCTACTTCTAAGGACCTCAACACTATCCTGTTCAAGCTGTATGGCAAGTAGAACATCAAGCAAATAAAGATTTTTTTCCCCCATCAAACTACGAAGTCTCTGGTGCCATCTCTCCATGTAATTTTGACTATGAGGGTAGCCCATTCCACATGTCTCATGTTGATTCCAAAAATAACTTTCAAACACTGGTGGCAATTTTTCTGATGTTATTCCACACATGCCATACCTACGTGGCCTACCATAAATATAAGTTTCTTTAAAAAATGTACACAGTGGTTTTCCTTCTTCTGGCATGTCTTTCTCTATTTCAGCAAATGTACTAGCAATATCAGTAGGTGTAATGAATGCTGATGCAGGTATTCCCTTGTATAACATAGCAAATGATAAATTACTGCCAAATTTTGAAGCCAAGTGCAATTTTTGAATATACTTCCACACAAACTGACAGAAATGGAACTAGCAGCCTTTATCAGTGGTATTACTCAAATGCCTGTTAATAGAAGTCTGTCAGAACCATATTAGGCAGAAGTCGCAAATCATGTAAAGTGCAAAGTTCAAGTATTAAACTCCAAACTTATCATAACATTCCTCTGATTTATTGGGTAATATCCCATAAACTACTGGAACAACTTTCTTAATATCACTGTTGTTCAAAGCACAATGTATGCTATAAATCTGTTGATATTCTGATTTACTTATGGGAAACGTGCCATCTGCCAAAATGTATTCAGCATCACACAATATTCTCAAATTATCAACAGTGGTGATAACTATGACATTGGTGTTATTTTGCAATGCTATGCTTTATTAAGAAAGACCCACTCTTAATAGATAGTATTTCTGGTGTTAACTCTCAAAGGGAACGGAGTAAAGGTGGCTAATTTTTTTGTACGTATATCTGCCAATTCTCTGTTTTAAGGCTGATTTGTTAGGCAATTTATTGACAACATCTGTAGAAGTGCTAGCTATTACATCTGTAACAATTTTGCAAGGGTCGTCTAGTGAATGTTCTGCACGACTTTTCAGCTGATCTCTTACTTTTAATACCTCACCTTGTAACACATTGGAAGCATGATAATGGGGATTACTCTTTAGCAGCTTGTAACCATCAGTATCAGTTTCTGTTATATACCTCCCTTTATATCTACTTCTGTTTTTACGTACACAGCACCAGTACTGTTTTAGCTGTACACATTTTTTTTGAGGTAGTACTGATAGCTGTCAATAGCTAGTAAATCACATCCCTTTTGTGTTCCTAGGGTACTATAAACATTATTCAATGTTCCAGGTGCATATTCCACCATACCAGCTTCCTCAACCTGTAATGATATAGTTATGTTTTCACACAGACAACTTTATGTGTTAATACTTTTCTGTCAAGCACATAATTGCCTCACACATTTACTTGCATTTTGAAGCAATTGTCCAGGTCACTTTTTAATAATCCAAATTACGATCTTCTTCTCTCTCCAGTATCACCTACACCACCTTTACTTCCTACATGAAAGAGCGAGAAGACAACATTATGTATTTCATTCTGCGATCATTGTTAATGTTTCAGGATGTTATGGGAATGTAAATTGAGCAAATTGCAGAACTAATTCATTCATTGGGAATTTGAACATTTTTCTTTCATTATATTCTGATTTTTGGAGTGTACTTTCAACCTTCTTGTGGTTGCTATTACTAATATCGCTTATATGAAGGTAAGCCGTATATATATATATATATATATATATATATATATAAATGGAGATATACATACACACACACACCCACATACACACACACACACACACACTATCACAGACACACAGATAGATATATAGATACCTCTCAACTGTCCCTGATTTTGACTCAAATTTTAGCTCTGTCCCTCTTAATCCCTCCTAAAATGTGTGACTTTTGAAGAAGAGGTGGTGAATTGTACTTAACAAATAATGACACTAGTTAGACTTATAGACTTCTAATATACACACATATATACACACACACACACACACACACACACACACACACACACACACACACACACACACACACATACACACACTGCATTGGTGCAGCAGTTAGCATTGGCGCCTCACAACAAGAGGTTCTCCCGTTCGATTCTCAGCTGGAGTACCTTCTGTGTGGAGGCTGCATGTCCTCCGTGTAGTCGAGTGATGTTAAAGACATGCAGGTAGGTGCGTGCGTGAATGGGCGTGCCTTCTTTGAAGGTTGGGCATCAGGCTGGCAACTCGGCACTGTAAAAATCCACTGCCAAGCATTAGCAGACCAGAGTTCTGCTGTGGTGACCCCTAACCGGGAAAAGCCAAAAGACATTACTTTACACACACACACACACACACACACACACACACACACACACACACACACACACACACACACACACACACACACACACACACACACACACACACAGAACCACACACACAAATATAAAATCCACAGAGAAACTGTAGCTGTCAGGAACAGAAAAAGTTGATTTATTAGCATGTGACTGGCTATTCAATAGACCGGTTAAGTAACCCTTTATCAGTATCAAAAATAACCATGATTGAAGATGTTGGTCTTCAAGGTCATTATAGTAATATCTGTATTGGAATTAAATGAAACCTGATGAATAATTCCATTTAAAAATCAATAATGCTGAACTAAACTACATAGAAAACAAATGTGTAAAAAATGATGCATAATGCTTTGTTAATATTGAAACTAGCTAGTAGAAGAAATTGCACATGTAATAAGTAAAAAGAAATCCATTATAGTACAACATTAAAAGCTATACTATTCTAAAACGCAATAGCACATGTGCTATCTAGACACCAAATAGAACAGAGGACATCCTAGCACTGGAAATAGAAAGGAAGAGGGCCACGTGCATAAAAGCCAGTGTCCTTTCCCTCCTTCCTACTCTAAGAAGACAAAAAGGCCAAAGCAGCCCTTCAACTGTACAAGGACCTATGGACTGCCAATGTAGAAAGTAGCAGAAGTTATCAACTGCTGAATGAGTTCCAAAATGTCAGTAACATCAAAAGTAAATACCCATACATGCATACACACACACACGCACGCACGCACGCACGCACACACACACACACACACATATATATATATATATATATATATATATATATATATATAGATATATACACATTCATTGTTTTTTTTTTCATTACTCTTTGCTCGTGTTGCTTTCTGGCCATTAGAGCTTCTCTTAGGAACATGTAACATACTAAGGAAGTGACCATGGGGACCATAAGATGCCTAAACATATACAACTTTAAGCAAGCAAGCTTAAAAGTTCATGCCAAACGTCTCAAGCACTTAATAGTGCTCTCCTCCTAAACTGAGCAAGGTCTTACATGATGAACCTGGTATACATTTGTGTCTACCCATCTAGACATCAAGACTTGCTTTAAATGTAGCTAAAGTAATACCTTAACTTGTAGTAACTTATTCCATGGGCTGACAATACATTAAATTAGGAACTTATCTCTCCAGCAAATCGTGTTTATTTGCTGGGTACACTTATGTCCTTAGTGTGAGTGTTTGTACATACACTGGTCTTGCAAAGAAATAGAAAATCAAATAAGATTGGGTCTTTCATGTCTCAAAAAGCAAGACACTGTTCACCTTGCAGCATCAGAGACATTGGTCACCTTGCAGCGACCTTTAAGCAAATACGAATAATGAGAGTTGTGCTAACCTCTTGGGGTAGGTGAGGGATTTAAAATCTTTCATTTTCTTGATTAGAATTCTGTGGGACCTTTCCATTTCAATGATATGCTTGGATTTCTACATAAGGATGAGACATTGCATTCATTAATAGGTCTGAGAAGAGAAGAGTACATTCGTAGGATAACCACTCTGGATCCTGAAGATATTCCTTTGGAAATTAACTGGGCCAGACAGAAGGCTTTCCTGACTGTGGTGGAAACATAATGATGGAATGAAAGAAAGCTGTCCATATAAGCACTTAGGTCTCCTATGACCATATATGTCTGAAGAGGAGTTTCATTTATTGCTTATGAGGAGGGAATAACCCTTCTGCCAAAGAATACAGTGATGCACTTTTTTTCATTTAATTTGTCACTGCTTTTGATACACAATGTATGTGCATATTCCAGCCCTTGCTGGAGCTGTTTTGCTTCAGTAAATATGTAGATAATGGTTCCAAATTTGAGGTCAATTAGTAAGTCTGGTCAACCATACCTCTGGGATACTGGTCTGAATGTTTACAAAGTAAACACAACAAAAGAGAGAGCCCAGGAATGATCCTTGTGGCACCCTACTAATTACAAATTTATATTCAGAGAAGGAACTAGCAATTTTCAAAACCTGGGATCTGTTAGACAGACAATTTGCAATCCAGCAGACAGCGTAGGATTTTATGTTAATTTATCCTATTTTGCAATAATATCAGCATATGGGAGAATGTCAAAAGCCTTGGCCAGGTCGAGAAAAAAAGTGTTCACACAATGACCACTGTGACCATTTCAAATAATTTTACTAGGTTTAGGAGACAGGATGTGCCCTTCACAAAACCAAGCTTACTGGGATCTAGATCAGTTAGTTGCCTATCTCTGCATAAATGAGTTCTGCTATGGTAAATTCCATGGCCTTGCATATAAGGCTGGTGAGGCTGATGGAATTATAATTATCCAGAGCTCTAGATGGGCTACCAATGTGTAAATGAGTCTCAGTGGCTGTTCTCTAGGCAATAGAAACAAACCCTACAGATATGCTGAGGTTGAATAGTTTATGTAGGGGCTCAAATATTGTATAACTGTAGAGAAAGCCTATTGTGATGTATGGTCCCAATGAAGTAGTATTCGGAGCCTTTGACAGGGAGTCTAAATCTTGTTACAAGGTAATTACATGGAACATTAGATTCTCAGGCATAGTAGGAGAAATAATGTGCATAGGAGGGGGTATAGTTGGTACTAAATCTGTTTGTTAATTTATTAGCTATATCCTTGGGGTCAGAGATATTATTATGGGTGAGTTCAGTGCAGTGTTGGACTTTATTCTGTCATTTTCTAACATAAAGATTCTGGGTGATGCAGTGGTGCAGTGGTCAGTGTTGTTGCTTTACAGCAATAGGTTCTCCAGTTTGATTCTCAGCTGGTGTGCCTTTTGTAAGGTGTCTGCATGCCCTCCCTGCATTTGCATGGGTTTCTTCTGGTTGTTCCAGTAAATAAAATTTGTAATGTCTTTTGGAATCTGTAGCAAACCTAAGTTCATATTCTGCTTTGCATTTTCTAATAGTGTTTTAAATGGGTTCAGACTCTAAGGTGCCAAGACATTTTCCTGCAGTACATTTGCTTGGATTCACATGGGTAAAATGACATTCAGCTGCAGAGACATATGGCTTTGGCAAATTCCCTGTGGGCAAAGAGAAGCATGCAGAGCCATGCCCAAAAATTCAATAACAACATAGTAACACTCTATATTGAAAAGGTTCTTATTTTTTTACGTATCACTAAGAGGAAGCTGGCAGCAGCAGCATTTTTGTTGGTTCAAGGTTAGAAAACTTTTTTTCCAACCTGTCACACCAGTGGATATGCATCAGATATGGACACTGCATTCAGCCTGTAAAAAACATAGAACCTTATTATATTATTACATTTTGGCAACAGAATAACAGATCTCCTCAACATATTGTATAATTCCTCATTAATCCTCATTGTTTTCATTTTCTGAAAGTCATACTGTGTAGTTTCTGTACGTCTTTTATTCCATCCAGTGTTAACTTTTCTTCCATTGTCATTAACTGTTTTATATTTATGTTTTGTTTGCTTCTACATTTGTTTGTAAGACACAGGGACTATTCTTATGGCCCTGATTTAATCATGACATCAGTAAAAGACAAACAGAGCAAACAGCTATTAAAAAACAAAACAAAGAAACTTAGGAACCATCTATGAAACGCCTTCCAGAAATAGCAATTTATTAAAAGAAAAAAAAAGATTTCTTCTTTTGCTGTTATGTCATATGCAGGAGCATCTGAAACTCACTGTTGCAGCTATGCTTAAATTTAAACACTTTTTGGAGCTAACGGTTTTTGGCAGTTGGTACAACATCACTAACAGCCCCAGTCATGGTACATACAGGAATAGCTTCACACCTGTGATGTTGATAAGTTATTTCAAACTGAAATTTCAGGCACATCTTTGAGTCCATAACTGAAAAAGGATGCCAAAATCTTGAGTTTTACATGTAGTTTTTTGACCAGTTCCACAATGCTGTCCAACAATCTGGAAGATTGCTTGCACTCTTTGTTTCAGTTTGATAGAAAGATATGAGAACATGATGAAATATATTATTTTTTTATTTTTATTTTACAGTCCTAAAATACGTATTTTAGGACTGGAAAATAAAAGATACCTCAAAAGATACCTCTGCTCTGATACATAATCCTAAGCCATGTAAAACAAAGTTCATCCTTGATCACATTCAAGTTTAACTTTGATTAAAGAATGGGAAATAGGAACTTTAACCCTGGATTAATAATGGATACAAGCAGCTCCTAAGTGCTTTATCCCAATGCATGGGTCCCCTCCAACTATCTATGCTTTGACCTAGTAATTACCATTAGAGTAAATATAAATATATAATTCCTGGAAAGGGTTAGATGAATCTAAACTTCAACTTGATATATTGATTTTAAGCATCAAATGGGATATTTAACTAGGCTTCTAATGGCCTGCAAGGTCCATAATAATTGGCTAGGCTTGAAATGGAGCAGACGGGCTAGAAGTAACCTATAAACTTATTAAAATTAAAATGCTACAAGTAACAAAATCATGTATTTTAGGAGGCAATTGCATGAAAAAGTAATCAAAAGAAAAAGGCCACTCTAAAGTATTAAAGATTTCTGAGAGAGAAATTGAATAGAAAGCTTGTCAGAGCAATAACAATGCTTTCAAAAAGAACACTAAAATGATTACCAAACAAAGAATACGTCTTGGAGGATACTTAAGATTAAAATATATGCAGAGATTAAAAATAAGGCATGTGCTTTAGCAATACATTCTATTTGGTTTGCAGAATGACTAATAAACTTCAAGCAAAACTATAAATTGATTCTCAGTGATATAACTCATAGTTAAGAAAGAGTCATAGGAGTGTCAAGTTTGCTGAGAAGAATTGCTACTAAAAGGCAGAATAAAGCAAAAAGACATCTTAATTAGTACTGCAGGCCACAATTTAGCATGGGAAAAGGCAAGAAAACTCAAAGGCAACTCACTGCTCCCCACAAGAAGCTGCCTCTGCTGTCCTCTCTCTCTTTCATTTTAGCACAATTTATTGACAAGTTTTATGCAGTCAAATGTTTACATATGGACTGATTGTGTCTAAATACACTTCAAGAGCCACAGACAGCATGCAGGTATTGTTGTCCAGAAAACAAACATTTTTTTCATGAAATATTGTAAGAAATTTGTAATGACCTGAAGATTATTTTATGCATCAACAAACATGTTTTGGGTCATTCTAGCATCAGGCTACTCTTGCTTTTGGAATGCACATTTTTTTTCATTCTCATCTGCAAAGCTTACTCCGAACAAATTTAAATTTCATCATTACAAGAAGTAACAGTTTTGCACTTGCATTTTTTACAAAAGTATAATGCAATGGCCATCTAAGTAACTTTAACTTTGAGTACTATTTTTGCATATGAAAGTACAAAAAAATATTTATGAGCCTCTAATTTGGAGGACATGGGAAATTAATCTTTGACAGCATGCATCTCAGGTGACTTTCTTTGTGGACTGTGATAGATGTAATCAGTCCACTTCTTACAAACTCATACTTTTTCTCCATACATTTCATTTGTGCGGCATTTCTCAGTGTGGCTTGGACCCTGCACCAGTCCTCTTAATTGGTTGGATTTAAACATACTGCTGTAATTGTTTCCTCTTATAATTAGTTCTACTACTTGTAAATTTACTGAGGTATGTTTTAGGGTAGGTACTCTATTAAATAACTGAATTAAGACAATCATTAAGTATACTGGATGTACTATAAGAAGCCCTTTTTTCTAAAAATAAGAAGGTCCACCTTTTGACCTGTTGCTATGATTTCACAAGTCCAGTAGTATTACTTTAACACAAGACATATTTTCTCAGTTTCAGATGGATGTATTAAGCTACTTCTTGTCCACTTGCTTTGTTTCTCCTATATACTTCTTTAAGTGTCCACCATTCATTGTGTGGATAAGATGCACTGCATAGTTCTTTCCACATCTTGGATGAACAATGCCATAGAAGAGCACCGGTCATCTACAGTACCATTCAGGAATCTTTTGCTATTGTCATCTTTTAGTAAGTGGCTAGAATGTCCAAATTTTGCATCATCCCTACCACTGAACATTGATGCTCATGTGAGTCAAAGGAATCTCATCTTTAATGAAATGCAATTAACTTTTTCTTACATCTAATTCCAAATTGTTGTTGGAGGGTCCTGTTTTATCCTGGTGGGGTAACCTGTTCTGGATTTCTCTAACTTTCTACTTCAAATTTCAACAGATGTTTTTCAAAATGCGCACACACACACACACACACACACACACACACACACACACACACACACACACACACACACACACACACAAAACTTTTAAAACATTCAGACTTCTAATTGTCGCAGTTTACAAACAGATGTAATAGTATAACTTTCTTATAGGCCTGGTGGGTTCATGACATTCAATAATAATAGCCATTTTAGTTCACATTTATTCAAATTATCTTAAATAATATAGCCCCTTTCATCGTTAACAATTTGTTGCATTATAAAAATCTTAAAAAATATGTGTAGGAAACAAAACTGAATGTCTAGAAAGGCGTATTGGTGTTCCTTGCTCTTCTAATGTCACTCAAGTGCTTGTAAATTCTTTCCTTTATCTTTCTACTAGCTTTTCCTACATAGAAAGCAGGACAAGACTGACAGCAAGCAATATACACCACCCCTTTCTTTTCACAATTGTAGTGGCCTAAGGCTTCATACATTTTCTCATTAATGTTAATCTCATTATTAACTAATATATGGGACATTGGGACCATCTCCCACATTTAACTACACCCTTTGGTCGTACATTACTACTAAGTTTTGATCTTTCCAACATCTGTTTTATGGATCTATCCTTTCTAAAGACACTCAATGGCTTATCACCTGCCATTCAAAATACCTCATTACTGACCGTGAAAAATCATCCATTTTTTTTCCAGAATTCTAATAATTTAATAACTATCCAAAGTAAAGGTGAAATAAACAATTTGTTAGTATTACAAACTATCTAAAGTCCCAAAATGCACCCTCCTTATTTCAGTACTCTTAGTATTTAAGATTTCTATATTCCCCCTGTTCTCCATCTCATCTCCTAGCAGAGGTTTATATACGCCATAACTTCATCTTTTATCGCCATTAAAAAAATCATATTTCTAAACATTTATATTAACCTATTACATTTGTCCATACATTTTTCCTTACTTTAGACCATTCTTGCTAGTCTCACCAGCTGACCTGTTACCACAGCTTTCTTCTGGTGTCTAGGGTGCCAGCTTTTAAAATGGAGATAAGTATTAAAAAAAATAGGTTTCCTATATACAGTCAGTAAATGTCTTCTATTTGCCAAACTCACTATTAAATATATATTGTGTTTCCCACCAGGCCATAAGTAAATTTGCAAAGACAGGGGAGCATGCTGCTCTCATTGCTACCCCTGTCCCTTGCTTGTAAAACTGACTCTCAAAAGCCAAAACATTATTCTTTAATACTAATTCCATTAAACTAGTGACTGTGTTAACTCTTTCAGAAATTAAATCACCAATCTAAAATAACATATAGTCAAACCATTCTAGCTCCAATTCATGAGGTATAACAGAATAAAGATTGTTAACATCCAAAGTCACCAATATGGAATTTTCTTCAAATTTTAATTCAGTAATCCATGACAAAAACTGCTATGAGCCCATACATATTTGGGGGACGTTTTGTATGGACTCTTTTAATAAAACATCAATAAACATGTTTATGTAATGAGTTTTTGACCTATTAGAATCCACTATTGGTCTAAAAGGTGGATCCAAGATGGATTTATGTATTTTAGGAATACCGAAAATTCCAGCTGTAACTGGTTCAGTATTCTGCATAAATTCTAGCTCATTGTGTGATTGTCCCCTCCAATAACATATCAAATAATACTATACCGGTTCTAGCATATGCTATATTAATTTCATTATGAGAGGATTCTTCATATTCATTACCTAACAATAATGCATTCATTTTATTGCTATAATCATGACTGTCAATTATAACGAGACTGCCCCCTTTGTTTGGCTTAATTACCTTAATTTTGAGGTTTCACACATCTCAGTTAATATTTTATATTCATTGTTAGCTAAATTATAACACTTATGCTTAGACGGTTTTGTGAGCAGGCTTCTAATATCCCCTTCACACATTTTTTTCAAAAATACTGATAATATTATTTAAGTGGGATTAAAAATGCTAACTTTCTTTATACCTGCTCCATTTTCACACTCTGCAGTATTATTATTGACCACAATATTATTACCACTATTGAACTACATAGATAAGCTCAATTTGTGAGTATATAACTTTAAATCAATCAAACTATTGTCTAGGCATGCTCACCTAGCCAGAATGAAACTTAAACCGTTTGCCAAAACATTTGCATGAAACTTAGAAATGTTTTTATCCATATAATTATATGACAAAATTCCCTGTTGTATTACTCACAGTCTTTGGGCCCAAATTCACAATATCCATTTCAGTTGCGTCCATTGAGTCCTGTTGTTCTTCCTGGGATATCGCTTGTGTCAGGCTCTCTATTTAACATAATTGTACTTGTTGACTATTTTCTGCTCCTGCTGCTGTTTCTGCTTTGAACTGATCCTCTCAGACATCTAAACTCCACCGACTTCTAAAGGGGAGGATGCAGACTCAACACTATTTATAACTTCCTTTCCGGCTCCTTCCTGGTTATTTCGGATTGGTAAAATTCCTCCTTCATTCTTCCTATTCATTGGTGCATCAGGATAGCACACCCTTTACTATAATCTCCTATGTCTCTCTGGAACATATTCATTTTCCATTGTAATATTTCATTACAAATGGAATCAACCTCAGAAAAAATATTATTGTAATTGACAGAATAATATTCAAAAAGCACATCTTTATTAAGGTCTGAATTCAGTTTATCCAATTCCAGTGAAAGTGCTCAATCCGAATATCATTGTTTGACTATGCTTCTCAGCATATCCAATCCAGCCTGGTTAAAAATATCTGTAATATCGTCATACAAAACAGTTCCTTCTTGGACATTATTTGGTAATTTCCACATACAGAGACCCCTAGAAACAATACCAGCAGAAATATTTTTGAGGGGATAACTATTTTCTAGCTGCATTTTTTTTAAAAACAATCAGTTTGTTCTCAAAATGCACTCATTATTCTTTTACTGAATAAGTTGCAGCCTCTTCCCTTAGTTCCCTCGATTCCATTGCAGTATTATTAAAATCAAACTTATTGGTCTTCCAAACTTGGAAATCCCATTGTCCATTGTTAAAACTCTCCATAGAGCAAACATTCTGCAACCTCTGAGAGGGTGGTATACTCATATTCCCACTATTAGCCACAACATCCCAAAACAGCCACTGTGAAGCTGGAATCCCAGAATTAACTAGTTGTTGACTCACTAAGTGTACTAAAGTAATTAAATCACCTTTTTTGGGAATGATTCAAGCAGTTATTGCACCCAATATCCAGCATCTTGCCTGTTGCTCCAACACCAGACACCATAACACATAAAAACTTGTAGCAAATAGGTAATCTAAGAACCCAATACTGAGCAGCTTGCAGCTAGAAAATACCAACTTGCAGCCAGAAAATAGTTACCTCCTCAAAAATATTTCTGCTGGTATCATTTCTAGGGGTCTCTGTATGTGAAAATTTCTGAATAATGTCCAAAAAGGAACTGTTTTATATGACGATTTGAACTTATAGATATTTTTAACCAGGCTGGATTGGACATGCTGAGAAGCAAGGTCAAACATAATGATATTCTGATTAAGCAACTTTCCCTGGAATTGGATAAATTGAATTTAGACCTTAATAAAAATGTGCTTTTTGAATATTATTCTACCAGTTACAATAATATCTTTTCTAAGGTCGATTTCATTTGTAATAAAATATTACAATGGAAATTGAATAAGTTCTAGACAGACATAGGAGAATATAGTAAAGGGTGTGCCTAACCTGATCCACCAATGAATAGGAAGAATCAAGGAGGAATTGTACCAATCCAAAATAACCAGGAAGGAGCCAGAAAGGAAGTTATAAATAATGCTGAGTCTGCATCTCCCCCTTTAAAAGTCAGTGGCATTCGGAGGTCAAAGAGGATCAATTCAAAGCAGAAACAGATGGAGGGGCAGAAAACAGTCAACGAGGACAATTATGTTCAACAGAGAGCCTGACCCAAGCGATATCCCAGGAAGAACTCAATGGAAGTAACTGAAATGGACAGTGTGAATTTGGCCCCAGTGACTGTGAGTAATATAGCAGGGGATTTTGTATTATATAATTATATGGATAAAGACATTTCTAAGTTTCATGCAGATATTTTCACAAATGGTTCAAGTTTCATTCTGGTTAGGCAAGCGCGCCAAGTCAATAGTTTGATTTAAAGTTATATACTCACAAATTGAATTTATCTGTGTGGTTTAATAGTGATAATAATATTGTGGTCAATAATAATAGTGCAGAGTGTGAAAATGGAGCGGGTTTAAAGACAGCTAGCATTTTTAATTCCCTTTAAATAATAGTATCTGTATTTTTGAAAAAAATGTGTGAGGGGGATATTAGAAGCTTGCTCGCAAAACCATCTAAGCATAGGTGTTATAGTTTAACTAAAAATGAATATAAAATATTAACTGAGATGTGTGAAGACTCCAAAATTAGGGTCATGAAGCCAGAAAATGGGGGCAGGCTCGTTATAATGGACAGTCATGATTATAGTAACAAAATGAATGCATTATTATTAGGTAATGAATATGAAGAATTCTCTCGTAATGAAATTAATATAGCGTATGCTAGAAATGATATGGTATGGTATTATTTGATATGTTATTGGAGGAGACAATCACACAGCAAGAGTTTGAATTCATGGAGAATGCCAAACCAGTTATAGCTGGAATTGTTGGTGTTCCTAAAATACAAAATCCATGTTGGATCCACCTTTTAGACCAATAGTGGAGTCCAATAAGTCAAAAACTCATTATATAAGCAAGTCTATTGATGTTTTATTAAAAGGGTCCATACAAAAGGTCCCCCAAACATGTAGGGACTCATGGCAGTTTTTGTTAAGGACTAATGAATTATTTATTTATTTATTTATTTTTATTTTGCATTTCATAACCGGGAGAGTCCAGCTGGATACATATCCATTTTCAGTGGAGGCCCGGGGAGAAAAGCTCCAGAAATACAAGAAAAATGTAACAAATACAATTAAAAATATAATACTAACAGTTCAGATAGCAATTAATACAAAGAAAGATTGCAAGAGATAATAAGCTGAGAGAAAATTAGGGAGTAAATTTGAGTAGTAATAACTGAGTAGGAATGCCAGAAGAAATGAGGAAGAGAAAAATGTAAAGCAATGAGCATAACAGAGAGGTAGCCTGAGGAGGGAGATTAACCTGGGCTACAGCAGGAACATATCCAGTGGTTGGTGAAATAATTTTTTGCTGCAATCTTAAATTTTGTTAGAAAGGGTTTGAGGGTTAAGCCGGGAGGGAGTTCCAACTTTTTGCTATGTAACTGGAGAATACTGAGTCACCGGCGTGATTGCAGGATTTAGACATTTTTACCATTAATCAATAGATCTCAGTGGTCTGGTCCTGAAGTAAGGGGTAATTAAGGGTTGTATACCTAGAACTCTGGTTGGTTAAGTATTCTATGGGCCATTGTTAACTGATTGTAGAGTAGTAGGTTGGGGAACTCGAACCATTTTAGTAGTTTTAGATTTTGACAGTGATGTGTACGATAGGTACCCCCTATAGCAAATCTAGCAATATGGTTGTAGCAGACAGTTAATTTATTTAATTTGCCTTTAGAGAGGTTAGTGAGAATGGAGGAGGCATACAGGAGAGTGGAAAGTAGGTGGGAGCATGCTGTGTTGATTCTGGCCAAAGGGGTTAAGAAGGCTTTGTTTCTGTATAGTGAGCCCAGTTTTTATTGTTTTTTTTTTTTTTTTAATTATTTGGTTAACAGAAGGTCAAATTTCAGACTATTGTCAATTAGTACCCCAAGTAGTTTGATGTGGCTATCAGGGGATATTATGGTACCATTGTTAGATGTGATTCTGAAGGTGACCTGAGGGGAGCGATGGATTGAGGAGAACAGCAACAACTTGGTTTTGTTAGCATTTAGTATTAGATGTCTGCTAGAGAACCAGCTTTCGACTAAGTTAAATGTTTTCTGGGTCTGGAACTGGAGTTCTGGGAGGGAGTTGGCTGAGCAGAGCAAAGCAGAGTCTTCTATGTATTGTATATAGGTAGCTACAGGGGTGGCTGACTGTAGATCATTAACAAAGATTGAGAATAGTAGACAACCTAATATAGAGCCTTGTGGAACTTCTAATGAAACAGGTAGAAGGGTGGAGAGCCTACCTTGCCAGATCACTGCCTGATTTCTACCTTGAAGGTAATGTTGAAACCAGTTGATAGTATGATTTTGTAAGGAACGTTTACGAAGAGAGAGTATTAGCTTATGATTGACCATATCAAAAGCTTTAGAAAGGTCTAAAAAGAGAGTCAATGAGATTTTACCTTTGTTCTTATTCTGGTTGATAGTGTCTGTGAATGATAGTAATGCTGTTGTGAGTTTGTGAGAAGATTTTTCATGATTAGGTAGTGCATAAGCTGGCTATAAATACACTTTTCCATGATTTTGGCTAATGGTGAGAGAATGGCTATGGGCCTATAGTTGGATAACTAAAGAGTTTCCACCTTTATGCAGAGGTATGATATGTGATACCTTCCAGATGCTGGGAATGGTGGCTTCAGTGATTGTCCTATTTATTAGGATCAAGATAGGGATAGCAGTGATATCAGTTGCCAATTGTAAGTATTCAGCTGGGAGTCAGTCAGCAGCAAGGGTAGTTGGTTTTGGGTATTAACAATATTTATTCAGTTATACCTCATGAATTGGAGCTAAAATGATTTGAATATATGTTATTTCAGATTGGTGATTTAAATTCTGAATGAGTTAACACAGTCACTAGTTTAATTCATTTAGTATAAAAGAATACTTTTTTGGATTTCGAGTGTCAGTTTTACAAGCAAAGGATAGGAGTAGCAATGGGAGCAGTATGTGCCCTTGTCTTTGAGAATTTAGTTATGGCCTGGTGGAAAACACAATATATATTTAATAGTGAGTTTGTTCACTCCTGGTCATACTATACACATTTTTAGATTATATATTTATTCTATGAGTGGACTTGGTAGATAGATTCATGGAATTCTTTGAATATATAAGAAATACTACAGAATTCCTCACATTCACCTATCAGTATGATTTTATAAAATTTCATTCCTAGATGTGGAATTATCCAAAGATATGGAGAATAGAAGATATTTATCGACTGTATATAGGAAACCTATTTTTTTCTAATACTTATCTTCATTTATTCACTTATTTCAACTGACCTTCAGACACCTAAGAAACAGTACCAAAAAAGCTATTCTTTCTGACAAAAAAAACTACTATAGTAACCTCCAACAAGCAAATTACAATAATCCCCAAAAATTCTGGTCTACCTTAAATAGACTTCTTCACCCCGGACAGACTACCACTCCCTCTCCCTCTGGGTCCAATAATAATTCTTCCCATGAAACTGCCAATGCTTTCAACTCCTTCTTTACTAATACTATCAATTCACTGGCCTCCAACCTTCCCATTGACAGTTCTAGCATCCCTGATCTTGCATATTCTAATCAACCAACCTTTATAATACAACCCATCTCCACCACCTTCATCCAAAAATGCCTCCAAAAACTTAAACCATGTACCCCTTCTGCTGACCAACTTCCATCTGAATTCCTCCAAAAAGCTGCTAAGGAAATAGCCTATCCCATTTCTATCCTTATCAACAGAACTATTAATGAAGGAACCATACCTGACATCTGGAAAATCTCACACATTATACCCTTACATAAAGGAGGTAACTCCAATGAATACTCTAACTACAGACCTATAGCCCTCCTGTCTCCCCTAGCAAAAATCATGGAAAAATGTGTTCACTACCAGCTAATGAATCACTTAACTAAAAATAACATTCTTACTCCCTGTCAACATGGCTTTAGGCCTTTTCACAGTACCACCACTGCTCTCCTTTCCTTTACTGACTTTATAAACACAAACCAAGAACAATAATATTCTATCTTCAGCCCTCTTTATAGATCTGTCCAAAGCCTTTGACATGGTCAACCACCCCCTCCTCATAAAAATCCTGGAATCTCTTGCTTTACAACCGAAGGCTATCCATTGGTTCACTTCCTATCTCACTAACAGAAAACAGGCAGTACTCTGGGATAACAAACTTTCCTCTCTTCTCCCAATTTCTCTTGGTGTCCCTCAAGGCTCTATTCTTGGACCCCTCCTTTTCTCCCTTTTTATAAATGACCTACAAGTAGCTATTCCCCAAGCTACATGTATACAATATGCGGATGACTCCACTCTTATTTGCTCAGCTAAAACCATACCTGAGCTTCAAACTATTACTCAAAATGTATTCTACACAGTAGAAGCATGGTTCTTAAAACGCTGCCTACTTTTAAATGCTAAAACAAAACTCCTCCTCTTCAAACCTACTACTAGGTCCCCCACATTAGACTTCTCCATCTTATCTATTAATGGCACCTCACATCAGCCGACTCTACTACCAAACTACTAGGTGTCATGATTGATAACAACCTTACCTATGATTGTCACATTAATAATACCATTAAAACTGTAAACAAAAATTGGGCTCCTCTACAGAATTAAAACATTCTTAACCCCCACAGCCAAAGTTACCCTTGCCCACTCTCACCTTATTTCAACTCTTCTCTATGCCTCATCAATTTTCACTAACCTGAAGAAAACACTCTCTCTAAACTGACTAACACATATAATAGCATTGCCAGATTTGCAACTGGCACTCCTTTCAGAACTCACCACTGTCTGAACCTTCAGAAACTTCACTGGCTAGAACTAGAAAATATGTTGCTTCTTTCCCAACTTTCCTTTGTCCAAAAAGCCTTCTATCAACCTAACAACACACCTGCACTTTCCAAACTTCTTACCCCTTACTCTAACCTTAATTCACTTCGCTCCTCTAGTAAACTCCTAGTAACTTTAACTAAATCCAACAATCTTGCTGGTGACTCCCTTTTCTCTAACGCCATTGGGAAACACTGGAATCAACTTCCTATTGAACTTACTTCAATCCCTACCCCTGCTTTGTTCAAACAAAAACTTAGAATTTATCTTAAAAATCACTGGATATGTCCATGCTTTAACCCTGACTAAACTCAAACTCCCACTAATTTCCTCTACCTATCCCTCTCACTCTCCATATACCTTCTTTCTATGTGCATGTATTACTTCCACTACTTTGTATGAGTTACCTCTCTGTAATATTCCTTCTCCTCTTTCAGGTTTCATCTCGATCTATCTTAATCTAACTCTACTTCTCAGTATAATGCAGTAATACTGTAACCGAGTAAAATTATCTAATCTAACTCACCTGCTAAGTCTCATATTGTACTCTTGTGTATATACATTCTGGAAGATATTTTAAGCAAATGTTTCTTTTTATCGCATAATTCTGTATATGTTTTCATTAACTTGTTAAGTAGTAGTTAGTGGAGCTTTTCTCCTCGGGCCTCCACTGAAAATGGACATGTATCCAGTTGGACTAGCCCGGTTAACAAATGTAAAATAAATAAAATAAATAAAATAAAATTTTAACAGCTGGCACCCTAGACACCAGAAGAAAGCTGTGGTAAAGGGCCAGCTAGTAAGACTAGCAGGAATGGTATCAACTCAGTTCTTGCTGCCTAGGCACCTGAATCCATATACATATATATATATATATATATATATATATATATATATATATATATATATATGTATATATATATATATATATATATA